>NC_045429.1:462041358-462368672 GCF_902635505.1 Sarcophilus harrisii | reverse complement strand
TTATAAGATTTTGATTTCCAGTTTTTCTCCCCTCTTCCCCTTTCCTCTCTTCAAGATGGTAAGAGTTTAACATAGGTTATAAATGTATAGTCATATTAAGTATATTTCCTTGTATTGTGAAAGAAGAATCAGAATAAAAAGGAAAGCCACAAGAAAGAAAAAAAACAACAAAAAAGTGAAAATAGAATGCTTCTATCTGCATTCAGACTCAGACTCCATAGTTCTTTCTCTGGATGTGGATAGCAATTTCCATCATGAGTCTTTTGGAATTATCTTGGATCATTGTATTATTGAGAAAAGCAAAGTCTATCAAAGTGGATCATTGCACAATGCTGCTGTTACTGTGTACAACTTGTTCCTAATTCTGCTCACTTCTCTCAGCACCAGAAACTCAAAATTTAAAAAGACTAATTAAAATAAGTAATTTCTTTGAAAAATAGAGTTGTCTAAGCACCCACATAAGAAAATCCAAGTGGATAAAGACTTGATATGCAGTTGTATGAATAGTCTATAGAACTGTCCCATCAGCACATGTGTTTTTGACATACACAGTATGTAGACAAAGAACTAATCCTAGGATTCAGTAGGAGAAAAAGAGGAAGAGAATTAGCATTTTATAATGGCTACTATTCACCAGGTATTGTATAAGATGCTTTTTGCAAAACTACACAAGTATTATTTCCTTTGATTCTCACAACAATCTTGTGAAGTAAATGTTATTGTTATCATTTTAGAATTGAGGAAAAGGAGACAAAGATCGAGGGGCTTGTCCAGGATTACACAGCTAGAAATGACTGAGATAAAATTTGAACTCAGATTTTCCTGATTCTAGGCTCAGCACTCTATCCACTGTGCCATCAGTTGCCTGAAGAAAGCTGGCTTAATTGCATTTGGAAAAACATACAATGTTTTTAATGACCCCGAGCTTTCCCTTTGGATAATTGCCCATTAAAAACAAATACCAACATTCTTCTGGTTATGCTGTAAGACTGCCAATCATCACATATCATAGTACTTAAAGATTTAAAGATTTAAGTCACCTAAGGGGCAGTGGATAGGTTCCTAGAAGGCACGAGCAGGCTGAAGCATATCATCAAGGAATAATGGGTACAAGAAAAGCTGTATCAAGGAGTCAAACGAGAGGTGTGCAGCTGGAAAAAAAGATGGATTAGTCATATCAGGGATAACTGATGGACAAATGGGGTGCTCCCCTAGTACCCAGGGGATGTCAGGAGAGCTATTTCCCTCAGGACATTAGTCAGAACCACTAGGGAGGCCATTACATGGGATAAGAGAGTGTGATGACTAAAGAGAGTCCCACTTCCGAACAACAGATCAAAGTATTAAGTTTCCCAAAACCTGGTGATTCATCCAATCACTTGCAGCTCTAAAATTCTATAATTCTCTTTCATTAATCCCTGGCTTCTTTATGTATGAAGCAAAATTGGAGTTGTAAATATTTAGGGAGCACGACAGACTTGGGAGAGAAAGTTGGGGATAGAGCAAAACTTTGGGTTATAATGTTGCTTAGTGCTTGAGTAGGTGAGGGAGCTATCATTAGGGCATCAGTCCAAGTTTTAGCTGAGATGCCCAGAGTGCCAATGGCCACTCAATACCCCTCCGTCCCACCTTCTATTTCTCTCTCTGACAATTGCCCCCGTGTGACTGGTTCTCTTCCAAATCAGGTCCGTGACATTACAATCCTTCCCCTCCACTTCCACACCTTCAGAATCTCTAGCTGGTTCTTATAATTCATTATGGAGTGACCAAGTCTGTCACATGAGGGTTTTGACTGATTCAAGGAGGGATACAGGCCCTGTTCAAGTGGATTTTGATTAATTGAAACAAGAAGTATTCTTCCCTGACAAAAGTAATTTCATTAAAGGGGGGGTGAGAGAATCGATGGAGCTTCACCCTTATAAAAGCATTGTAACTCATCCAGCACCAGACGTCCAATATATGTCAGATGCAAAACAAAAAACAAGATCTTCCTCATCTATTACATCATGTAATTACTGGATTTGAAAGACTTTAGATGTGTCCAGCATATTGGTATTAGGGCTCAAGTCTTTTGAGCGACAAATTATCAAATTCCCACTGCACTGAATCCGGTAGTATACATATTTTCCAGGATGAGAGGAAAGCGTATTAAATTTGTATGCAGTAATAATTTCAGATTTCAGCTAGTTTTCACAGCATCTTACGGGCACAGCCAGAGGATAATAACTATTTAATACTTAGGATTAGGATGAGGGAAGAAACAAAGAGCATGGGATATTTTAGCTAAAAGAATCCTCCAAAACCATCTAATCCAACCTGCACCCAAAGAAAATATTCCTTATACAGCTCAGCTCTTCTTAAAGGCCTCAAGCAAAGGGGAGGAACCCATCACATCCTGGGCCAGTCCATTCCACTCTGGAAGATCTCTGGGACTGAAAAAGTTTTCACTGACATTAAGCTTCAATTTACTGCTCTGCAACTTCCATCCACGTCCTCAATTTGGAGTCAGGAAAAAAAACCTGTGTTCAAATTCTCTCTGACATATACTAGACTTTCAACCCAAGGCAAATCCCATTTTTTAAGCCCCAATTTTTCCATCTGTAAAATAGAGATAATCATGTCCATAGGACTTATTAGTTTTATGTGAGAACCATTCATTCCACAAGCATTTATTAGGAGCCAAATGTATGCAAGGCAATCTTCTGGGCGCTGAAAGATAAAAAAGAAATGAAATGCATAACATTCTGTAGTCTTTATCTCCCTATAAAAATCTCAATGATTGTTAGCAGTGGAACTCTTGACCAAATGTATAGTCAGTCATTCAAGCATCTCAGCAAGTGTTTATAGAGTATCCACTAGGTACAAGAGGCTACCATCCGAGATGCAAAGAAAGACCTCCCTTCCAATCCAATCCAAGGGTACCCTCCAACACTGGATCTCAGGGTCCTTTCTCTGGCTAAGTCACGTGAGGGAAGTTGGGGGGCCGTCACCACAGCCGGGTCCCGAAGGTGTCCATCAGCGCCTGCTCAGTCAATCCCAGGGTGCCTTTCATGCCGGCCTTCACATAAATGGCAGCCTCCGATGTTTGCTTGCTTGGCAAGCACCATATAACTCCGTGCTAATTACAGGCTGCAATAGATTACTCTGCAACTGCATTTGGAAGGTCCAAAAGCAATTACCATGTAACCTGCCCTATGCTTAAGAAGACAGAAGTAATCACGTCTAATGATACGGTCCTTGCTATGTAATCACTCTGCCACTACATTGTAATTACTATGTAATTAAGCGGTCAATAGTTACCATGCAAACAGAGAGGACTTACACGGGCTGTGTACTTGGCGTCTTAAATTTCCCTAAAAAACTAATTTTAATTGCAAAGTTTTGAATGGAAAACAGTTGGCTGGCATATGCCCAGAGCTAAAGGTTGGAAAAAACTGAGCACCCTCAGAGCCAGCATCTGGCGGGGGGCAGTTTGAGGGGATCTAGTTTTCTGGTTCTAGAGCAGATGTCGGGCAGAGGTGGGTCACCACGCTGAACAACGTCTGGAGGCAAAAATATTCCAGCGAGAAGAGATCAGGCGTGGGGAGGGATTTCACAGGACGTTTCACTTAGGGAAGGCCCAGAGCTGTGACTTTCGTAATCCCAAATCTCCAAATAGGGTGGGGATGAAGGGTGTGTGGGGGGAACCTTGGAAGAGGAACCTTAGAACTGTTCATCAGTACAATTACTAGGGAAACCTCTGATCATAAGGCAAGAAAAAAATAATAATGACAGTCTCTTGATTTGCCACCATGCTCCCAGTTCTTTGGGGTTTATAACTTAGGAATTTTCGTTTGAAAACATCCATCTGTAATTATGATGTAATTAATGTAATCCCCGAAAGCCCAGACAGCTGGATCCAATCAATTAATCAGAAGTGTGACATAGGTGCAAACAAGCCCCTAATCAATTTGAGAGCAATAGAGATCTTTGGTGGTTGGATAACTACAGATGCTACCACACTGACGACATCCATGATCACCTGAGAGAATCTGACACACCCCTGGGCCTACATATAGCTCCGGAAGCCATTTGTCTGTGTAGTGGCTGCCTCTGGCAGGTGAGGCCTTCTAAAAGGGAAATGGAGTTTTCTCTACACCTCCTCCTGCAGACCAGGTGATGGTCTTTTGAACTTTAAAAGGTCAGAAGATGTAGAATTCCTACTAATCGATAAGAGTGTAGCCAGAGCCGAGATGGCTGATGGCAGCATTTGCATTGGGATCTGAGAGATACAGTAAGAACAGACTAGTTATACCAAAAAAAGAAAAGAAAAAAAGGGGGTTTCAGGGAATTAACCCCTCAGGGTTAAGAGATTTGACTTCCCAAGAGCCCAGCAGAGAGCTCCACCTAAGGAGTCAGTGAAAGAAGAAGGGACTCGGTTACCAAGGACTGTGAGTTACCCTTTGCCACACATGTTCCCTTCTCCTCTATTTTGCTATAATATTGGTCCTACTCTCCCGAAGACATCGTGTGTACAAGGATGTTCTTGTTTTGGGGTTGGGGATGTGTGTGTGATGGTGACAAGGAGTTGGATTGTTTCTGTAACAGGGGACTTTTTCCTATTTGCTTATTAAATGTACTTTTCAAAAAGCAAACAAACTATAACTGATAATGAATGGGAGTCATGCTGATGGGGGCTCACAAACATATACCAGCAATGATAATCCAGCAACCTTCAGTTCTAGGTTTTCCGTAAAGTAAATTATCAATTTACTTTACAATATTTACAATATTACTTATTCCGTAAAGTAATTATCAATTAAGGAGAGGAGACGAGTCCATTGGGTGTGCTACCCTATGGGGACTTTCTGGAACAGTTTGGGGTTCTATATACTGATGAGAAATGATTGAAAAGACTTTATCAGAGATTCTCACTCATAGATATATTAGAGAGAAATGATCTTTTTTCTCACTCTAGAATACAATTAATTTACTTTTCTTTAAACATCAGGCCCTTTTGCTTGTTTGAATGTTGAGGTATAAAATTAGAGGCTATATGGATTGTCATACCTCTAAAATTCCCATGGCTGGCAGGTCAACTGAAGTATATTATGGTGACTCATAAACGTTCTTTTTTAAAAATTCCCCCTTTAGCTGACCTATGGTGCTTGTCTTACTTTGTGCCATGAGTCCAGACAACTTGTTTCAGAGCTTGCTGAACCCCAGATTTGTAGGGTAAGGTTTGCCTGCTGTCCAAAAAACCCGAGTCATTAATCCTGAGTGTTTAAACCCTTTGGGGGGAACCACACCTCTTGGGGCTTCTCTAGATTTGTTTTCATTTTAAGTTAATCTGACTGTCCTAGTGTGGAGTGTTTTAGGAACTCCTCTTCTTAACACATTGTCAGGGAGCCTTTGAGGAAATGTGAGATGCTCTCCCATATGGAGACCCTGAGGAAATGTATGCCTTGACCTTGCAGGCTATTTTGGGGGACATTTGGTACAGCTTATTTGTGAGAGGGACACGTCGAGGTATTTTGTCTGGTCCACCAGTTGCCCCATATTCTAAGGGGGATCGTGAGAGCATTTCCAAGCATGGACGCTTTAGGTCTTCATCTGAGAGTGATAGGATGAAAGTGTCCCCAATCTCTCCGGGGAGAGTCCCACAGAAAGAGAGGCGCACACGGCCATCGGCATTTCTTGGGTTCTTTTTCCATCATTATTTCTTGGGTGCTTTCTCCATCGTTCTTTAAGATTCTGGAGGAAGCCTCAAGTATGATCCTTTGTTTAAGCCATAGGACAACTCCAAGCTCATCAGTCTTTGCCTAGACCCAGCCCGTGCTTCGGTCTTGTTCACATGCTGACTTCCAGAGGATCCTATTTCTCCAGGATCTTCTCTAAAGCAAAATCATGTCAGACCTCCACTGCCTTCCTCCATGGCCTCCCACAGCAGCCTGTATCCTCCCAGGTGCCCCTGCCCAAGCTCAATCCCATCAGTCTCCCCGACCCTGTGATGCCATCAGAACTTAGATGTGTCACCTCCATTTTGCAAGGTCCTCTTCTCTGCCGGGTGATCTAAGACATGAATTCCGCCATGGATGAATGACTAACTTTCCCCAAGAGACGCAAGTGGGATTTCTGCTAACCTTATCAATGAGAATGTGTAGAGTGACCGCTGTGTCCGGGGCTCCGCCGAGGTTCCCCTCTGCTGGCTCACCGTGGTGTGGTGATGACCCTCAGTACTTGGAGACTGGGCCAGCAGCCAAACTCTCAGCAGAGAAAGCTCCCAGAACAGGCCAGTGTCGAATGACACTTGAGATCAAGCTTGAGATCAACCGAGCCAATCGTAGTCATCTCCAGATAGATGAATGTCTCAGCCATGGCAACCCTGGAAGACCTTCTGGACTTGTACAGGGGCTGTGACCTGTTAGTGGAGGGACTACCTAGGCCCAGGAAACAACACACTAGGATAGAACCGAATTCCAGAACTCTGGTGCCCCGTAGTCTACTGTGAGGGGGAGATTTCCTGAGAAGTTTTTTGACTTCTGGGGGGGAGGAGAAGGTCTCAGTCATGCTGCCCGAAGCTGGAAAAGCCATCTGGGAGTCTACGCCATATTGGACAGGAGGGAAGAGACTAAAAGACCTGGACTTGGCCTTCCACTGTTATTTTGAATTATGTAAACAGGGAAAAGAGGTTGCCGTTCTAATAATCCCAAATTTGTTTCCTTCTATAGAAAGTCTGAGCCCCTTAGGGTAGTAACATTAGGCTGGGTGGGTGTATGACTGTGTGAAGATGGAAATGGAGTCCCCAAAATGTCACCAAAAGGGTCACCTGTTTATCAACTCCAAGGGCTGCTGAGGGAGTCCAAACCACAGCCTAGTGCCATTAGGGAAAATGTCTGTTGGTGTTTTGAAAGGTAAAGAGGAGCTCAGTGGAACATCTGGGTACTTGTCCCCCAAACCAAGGACAAATAAATTTCCCCACTAAAGTTAGTCCAAAGTCTTCTAGAAACAAGACTTTAGGATCCCAGTGAAAAGGGGAAAGAATTCTACTCATGAGCTACTGCAAAGTCTTTGTGAAGCTTTCCCCATGGTTCTATAGTCCTCTGTTCTATAGGATAGAATATATATATATATATATATATACATACACATATATATAGCTCTATTCTATAGGATAGAGCAAAGATTGTCCTACCCATTATCTTGAGTGCTTGGATATTTAATTTAAGGATACTTTTGCCTTCATCTGTGAGGATTTGAACACAATGTAGATTCAAGCTTTGCTCTAAGAGTTCATAGAAACAACTCTGGGTGGAGCAGCATGAGAGAGACAGTGGTTTTGAGGGGTGTGTGTGTGTGAGTGTGTGTGTGTGTGTGTATGTGAGTGTGTGTGTGTGTGTGTGTGTGTGTGTTGGCTCCTAAGATAGAGTTTAGGGTCAGCCCCTGACCATGCAGCTGCCCCATAACGAGTCTGAGTTCTGAGTTTGAGAGGAGCATGGCTGTGGTCCCTTGGCAAGGCTTAAAGGGCTCCTATGTGGGGCCATATGAATGCTGGCTGTTATCATGTTGTTCAGGGATTTCCTGCTCAGGTATGAGCCTTTTATTGATTTTCTACTCATTCTGTCCAGACTGATTCTGTACCACATATAAACATATGTACATACGTATGTGCTATTATTATCCTCATTTTAAATATGAGTAAACAGAGGCTGAGTTTTCCCGATGTGGAGCCATGTCTGTTTCTTGACCAGACCGTGCAGAACACTGGGGTTCATTTTTTTGGGGGGAAGATTGACGGTATCTCTCATATCACAGATTAAAGGTCCAATAGCCCAACCCTCAGATTTTACAGATGGGGAAACTGAGACCCCAAGAGCCTAAGTGACTAATCCCTGGTGACTAGTATTTAGGGGCAGCCACTGGTAGAAAGTGGGCAAGCTGGGAATTGGACACAGATTTGCCCTCGACCACCACGCCTAGAATTTGTTCCAGGGTCCTCTGGGAACCTTTCTATGGCTAGGACCTACCCAGCACCTAATAAAGGAGGAGGTTGTCCACTCTTTCCGTCTTGGTCTCCAGAGCAGGAAACTGGGCTCCAGCATCCCCCTGGAGACCCCCTGACAGAGGCCACGTCCCCCTGCGATGGGGGAGGGAAGGGATTCTGGGTCCGGCTGGATGCTTGGGAGACCTTTCCCCCCGATCCTTTCATACGGGGTCGGCCACCAGAAGGAAGCTTCCCTTCCTGGGCTCGTGGCAAGGACTGGACGAGCAGAGAGGCCTCCAGCTCTGGGAGCAGACGGTTCTGGCTCTGCCCCTCACCACATGGGCGATTCTACTTCCTCGGCAGGCCTCAGTTTCCTCATCTGTCCCACAACGACTCTGGATCTGTGCTCCTCTGGTCCAGAAGCCCTTTCCGGCCTGGTGTGCGTCCCCCAGAGCCCGGCCTTCCTCCTAGAGGCCCAGAGCGGGCGGCGGCCCTTGACAGGCCCCCGCCCCGCGGCCCCCTCCCCGGAGACGGGGGCTTCAGTCAGATGGCAACTCCCCTCCTAGCGCCCAGGTTCTGCCGCCTGTTTCCAGCCTCATCCCCACAACGGGCACTAATTGAAGGGGAAGGGCTGCAATTAAATTATCCTTGTCAGGGCGAGCATTTCACAAGCTCTCCTGCTTCATTAGCAAGTTACATAACATCCTCTGCACAGAAAACACCGAGTCCTCAGACTCACCCAGACCGGCCTCGTGCCCCTTTGTCCCGAGTCGGTGTCTGGGGGGGGGGGGACGGAGCAGGGAAGACAGAGCGGGGAGGACAGGGTGGGGCTGCTCAAGGCTGCTGTGGCCTGGCCGGAGATCCCTCCTCCCTCCTCCCCCCACCCCGATTTTTTCAGGAACTTTGGCCTAGAGAAGAGAACAAATGCTGAATTTGGAGTCAGGGAGTCAGGGGTCCGGGGGGGTCTTCTCCCCAAAAAAGGGTCTGGACCAGCTTCTAATGCCTGTCTCTGAATATTAAAATCATAGAAACAGTGACAGCCCGTCCTGTCCACAGCCCTTGGGGGATCACACAAGTCCTGGTCTGAGGAGCCCCCCACAACTTCAGCCCCACCTCCCCTTAAGTCCAAACCTGGCTGCCCCTGTCACTGACCTCTCTGGGACTCGGTCTCCTTATCTGTGAAATGAAGCTAGAAATAGCACCTTCTTGTGAGGGTTCAATGAGCTAATGGTGGCCAGGAGCCGTATAAATGCTGTTATTGTCATTCAAGGCCTCTGACTGGCCCACCTGCCATTGCTTTCTCTCCTAGGACTGATTGGCTGAGGATCGTGGGGTTTTAGAGGGACTGCTCGTGGCCCCCAACCAGTTTCTCCACAAGAATGAGCTGTTTCCATCTCTAATTCAGGAAACATTAGTAAGTCTAAGCCATGGCAGTAATAATGATGGTAAAGGCTTGGGGAGGGGGCTCAGGGAAGGTTTTCTTGTCAGGGGTGAGAGGGGGCCGGACACGTGGCAGCCCCGGGACTCCAGCACTCGGGGCTCTGGACCCCAGGTCCCACCTCTGCCTCTGCTCCAGCTCTGGGGTCACTCAGGGAGTCTTGGGGGAAGGCGGCGAATGCCAAGACAGAAAGGGGCTCCATCCCAGGGCAGAGCCACGGTGTGAACCCGGATCTCCTGACTCGGTTCCTGCCTCCGCATTCAGGCTGTGCCGGGCCCCAGGCTCTCCGGCTCCTGGCCTCTGGCTCCCCTGTACGAGACAAGAACGCTGATTGGCTAGAGCTCCATCCGTGATCTAACCCTCCAGCTAGATGAGGAGCCCCAGGCAGGGAATGGCTGGGAAACCAAGGCAGGGAGACCGAGGCGGGGAGACCGAGGCGGGGAGCCCGAGGCAGGGAGCGGCGGCTCTCCGGCTGCCTCCGGACCAGGCCCCACGCTGAGCCTCCTCTGCCAGGTGGGGACGCCGTCCCGGGAGAGCTCTGCGGAAGTCTGGGAGGTTCGGGAGCCGCTGTCTGCCGGGAGTTCTGCGAACCTTTATATAGAGAAATGTCAGCTATTCCTGTGCACTGTGGGAGGCGGAGATGGGCTCCTTCCTCCTCTTGTCAAAACTTGGGGAAGACAGTAGGAGGGTGTGAGTGGAGAGAGGCCGCATCCCAACTCTGCTCACTCAGCTGGAGCCCTGGGGGGGGGGCGGTAGACCCCCAGCCCTGCCACTGGAACCAAGGGAAGGTAGCGTGCAACCGGGATTACTGCACAGGACCGGAGTAGGGGGGGCTCAGGGAGGCAAATCAGGGCATGGAGGGGACCCAGAAAGGGGCAGCAGCCCAGCCAGTTTGTGGCCGGCACCCTGAGCCTAGAGCCAGGGAGAAACGCATTCAAATCCTGCCCTGGCCCAGCAGGAGCTGAGCCTCCCTGGGCCCATTTCCTCATCTATAAAAAGGAGGAGAGCCCCAAGTGCTGAGCTCATGGTTCTGGGGCTCCCGGGAGGTGAGGGCGCTAAAGCACGTGGGAACCTGATCCACGCTAGAAAAATCCGGCCTTGCTGCCATCCTCCAAGATGGTTCCAAGCCCAAGCACAGATCCAGGAGCGGGGCGCCGAAACCCAGCCCAGAATAAGAACAGCCATGGGAAGGGGGCCCCTCCGGGCGTGGGACTCTGGGGAAAATGATTTGGAAGAACTGGGGTTCCTTCCCCCTCTTTTGTCTTTGCTAAAAGGGGTGACTCTCTGGGAGAGGGGACAGAGAGCAACATATTCTGATAGATATTGACTTAAATGCTTGTGAAAGAAGCCCTTGTGTGTGCCCAGGACACTTCATTCTTCACAGAAGGAGTCAGTTGGCTGCAAGGGACGCCTCTTCTGACAGTGTCATTTTACAGAGGGAGAAAGTGAGGCTGAATGATTTACCCAGAGGATCAGGGGAGCCCGGATCCTGAGCTGGAAGGGCCCCCAGAGAGCATCTGTTCTCCCCCTGCCATTTGAAAGAGAAGGAACCGCGAGGAGGGTGCTGCCCCAGGGTGCCGGAGTGAGGGAGGGGCTGCGATGCAGACCCTGGCCTCCTACTCTTCTCACTTCCAAATGACTTTCTGGACCAGACCGAGGGAAATGCTTTGCTCTGTCCCCAAAGTGCCGGGGAATTGGGTTCGCCGATCTCTGCCCGTCCCACAGGGACAGCAGACACATGTCCCTGCTCGGTGAGGGGGCAGCTGGGCGGGGAGGGCCAGGCCCTCTTCCATGTCCCCAGTGTTCAGGGAGCTGCCGAGTCAGCTCTGCAAGCCCCGGAATTGGCCCCCACTCCAACCCGCTCCAGAGCGAGAATTCCCTGGACACAAACACAATCACGGGGCTGATGCATCGACAGCAAAGCGAGCCCCTGTACATGTTCACCAAACGCGCTCCAATCCCAGATCTTCTTGTCTCCAAACTAAGTTCCCTTCAGGTGGTAGCTTGCTGCTTCTCAGCATCCCCACATACAGTTCTGGATGGCAGACTCCCAAAGATGGGGAGCTCACTACCTTCTGGGACATCTCATTCCATCTTCTCATGGTGAGAAGAAGTTTTTTCTTTCTTCTGCTTTTCCCAACATCAAGCCCAGATTGTCCCTGTACAGTTTTCATCTGTTGTTCCTGGTTCTGCTTTTGGGATCAAGCAGGAGGAGCCTAGATGCTTCCTCTAAACGCTCAGTCAGCCATCCCTCCCCCTGGGTTTCCTTTTCTGCCAGAGGCCATTCCCAGATGCTTTAGCTGGACTTCATGTGGTTTGGCCTTCGGGACCTTCATCATCCCGACTCATTCCCAACTTATCAATCTTCTGAAACTGGGCCCTGAAGGGAACAGCAGCCATCTTCCAGATGGGGTCCGACCAGGGTGGGTTACATCAGGACCACCCCTTCCCTCCTCCCCAAGGCTTTTCCTCTCCCAATGCAGACTGGGGCATTTTCCTTTGACTGCTATATTATGAAGATAATATAGACAGCACCCTGTGTAGCTTTTATTATTATTATCATCATTATCATTATTATTATTATTATAGACAGAGCCTTGTCCGAGAAGACAGTCACAGGTTCGGTTCTGAAGGACTCCTGAGCATCCTCCATGGCTCGGTGCCACCCCCGGCAGAGGGCCCCCCGGACTCCCGAGGAGCCGGCATCCCTCCGGCTTTGCCCGGGACTTGCCATCTGTAACGCGCACAGAGGATGTTTGGGTTCCCCTACATGGAGAGCAGCCCTCCTCAGCCAAGTGGCTCAGGGCTGCACCGAGCCCCAGCTCCCTAACGAGGAGAACAGGCCTGATGTTAAACAGGCTGTTTAGCATGCTGACCTATTTTTAGCTGAATCTTCTGCTGGTTGCTAAATATCTGTTTAAATACATGAATTAGCGCGTCTGTCAACAGTACTTAGAGCGGGAATAAAACATGATCTAACGGCGGAAGGTAATTTAAAACAAAAACATACAGCCTAATAAGCAGCTTCTTTCTGAAGGTTCTGGAACAGCCCTTGTTCTCGCTTTGCTCTCTCCCTCTCTTCTTGCATCTAGGCAGCAGTGCCCATAGCAACCCCGAGTGGGGCGAGGGAGACCACGGCAAAGGGTGGGCCTTTCTTCCTAGCCAGCGAGGGGGTGGGCGTTCCGCCCCTCACCCCAGACCGGGCGGAATGGGGCCATTGGCAGGTAGCCAGTCGGGGAGGAGGGGAGCCGTGTCTTCTCCATCGCCACCCCGGGAAACTGAATGAAAGACTTTGCCTCCAAAAGCCGATCTACAAACCCCTCGTTTGATTAGCAGCTTCCCCGTGTAATCCGAGTCCCGTGGGTTGGGTCTGAATGAAGAGAATCTCATGTTTTAATTTCTGCTGTCAGGAGTAATGGTACGTGGAGGAGGAGGAATATTAATTACACCCGGCAGGCTTCTTCAGACTTAGAAATCGCATAATGAAAGGGGCGGGAGATTTCAAAGTCAAGGAGCCCACTGCTGATGTGAGCCCCCTGGACTGGCCCGGCCACTGGACCTTCCCAAGGTGCCACGGCCAATGTTCTCCAGGCCCATCATCAAGCTCAAGGATGCAGCAGGTTGGCTGTGCCCTTCATCACACACTCACACTCACACTCACACTCACACTCACACTCACACTCACACCTGGGGATGAAAAGAAGGGGAGATGCGCCCTCTGAGCCAGCCACCAGCAGCAAAAGTTCCAAACCTTTTCCAAGTGGCTGATGTTCACTGTGAAAGAAGCTTTCTAATAGCATCAGGGCTGATTCTAGTGATGTGGCAAATGGCGTCACTATTGGATGGACTGTTCATTTGAATAAATGAGAGATCATTCATGGAACACACTTGGCACAGTGCCTGTCACATAGTAGGTGCTTATGAGGCGCTCGTTCTCCCCACCTCCAAGTTCTAGAGATGTCCTCTTCTTGATGAGAAGCAGCCAATAAGCCATTGGATTGAGGATCCTAGTTATTATGCTTTGAAATTACCTTGGGGTCCTTGGGGGGAGGAAATCTCAGTGAACATCTAGTCCAACCTAAACCTGAGCAAGGACTTGCTCTGCCACATCCCTGGTCACGCTGCCTTTGAAGATCCCTTGTGAGGGGAGAGTCCACTAAGCTTCCCCAAGAAGCCCTTTCCATTTTGGGCAGCTCTCGTCGTGAAAAGCTTTACATCCAACCAAAATGTGCCTCTTGGAAACGTCCCTTCCTTGCTCCCAAGTCTGCTGTCTGGGACCCAGCAAAGGGAGATATTACAGCCCTTCCAATGCTTGAAGGGGAGCTAGCATGTCCTATTCCTCCTGGAATCCCAAATTACCTTCAAGATGCCATCCAAGCTCCTACTCCTGTGGGAGACTAGTCCCTCTAGCTGTTACTGGCTTCCTCCCCAAGGTTTTTTTGAATCTACTTGCTTTGAGTTTTGTACACGTGTGTCCAAGTTGTTGTCCCCTTTCCCCTCAGCTGACTATAAGCTCCCTGAGGTCAGAGCCTGTTTCATTCATTGTATGAGTCTTCCCCACAATCCCTGACATACATTAGGTAAGAAACTCCAGTAAATCTCTAAATCTGAGCTCGAATCCCCTTGGCCAGCTCAAGCAAGACTAAGAACTTTCCTGGAGATCTTCCTCCCTGCTTCCCTCCTTCTTTGCCTCCCTTTTCCTTCCTTCCCTCCTTCCATCACTCCTTTTCTTCCTTCTTTCCCCCCCTCTCCTTTTTCCTGTCTCCCTTCTTTCCCTTCCTCCTTTCCTCTTCCCCTTCTTCCCTTTCTCCCTTCTCTTTTCCTTCTTTCCTTCCTTCCTTTCTTTCTCCCCCCTCACTCTGTGTCATAGTTGATATAGTTCCCCCCTGGCTACTGTACCTCCCTCCTCTCCTCTACCTCTCTGAACTGCACCTTGAGGCCCAATTCATATCCCATCGCCTTTCCCTTCAGCTTTTCCTAGCTATGCCCATTCTCATCGGTCTCAGACTATCCCAAACTCCCACAGCAAGCAAAATCTATACCACACAATTCAGCGTTTAATTATATACTGTCTTGTGTGCACCATTGTTTGACACTGCATCCCAATGTGGCTGGCAAGGGCACGCCTCTCCGAGCTGGGGGAGTGAACTCAGCTGCCACAGTTAGACACGCGATTCTTGGCTGACTCCGGGACCCTGGTCTGATGGCTTGGTTCCCCTCCCGCTATGGTGTGCTGTGTGCGCTGGATCTGTAAAGTACAGGAAAATGGAGACTCACACAGACAGCCTTTGATCTTGGTCGTTTCTCCCAGCGGATCAATGACCACATGGACACAGAGATGGAAGGGCACAGACTCCAGAGCCCCAGACCATGGTGCTGGCAGGAGCTCTGACAAATCCTGCTTGGCTGCTATTCCTCCCACTCATTCTCCCACAAACAACCACATACTGATTTGGTTAAAGACACCGGGATCATCCAGAACTTGTTCTGTAAGTGTCCCCCCTGGCTTATCGTAGCCCTGGTTGGGCAGAAATGTCCTTGGACACGTCTACTGGTTCTTAGTCACACCTCACCTTGGTCCCACCTGGAAGAACACCCACACTCATGCTCAGAGCTAATCACAGTCCTTTTGTTTCCCCAGCTAAAGCATAGGGTCTTTGCCAGCAGAGCCCGCCATTTCTGTGTCTGTTGCCAGGCAGGGGAAGGTCTGCTTAATGACCTGCATACAATGCCTTCCTCGTTTCAGCAGCTGGACAGCAGCCCTGCGGTTCTTCCAGAAGCCAGAGCCTAGGGTCATGGGTTACCCAAAATTATTAATAAGATTACGCTTTGGTAATTCTTCTTTATTTCAAATATCTATGATTTTGATGTGTGGATCCTCCATCCACTGATCCCTCTGAGCCTGATTAGGCTGTGTTTGGGAATTTCGCTAGATGGAAAACTTCCATCACCTTGTAGCCCAACTGTTCATATCCTCAATTCTTGGACCTTTCTCAAAGATTCTCCAGCTTGATGGGATCCTCTGAGGTACTTTTGAGCTTCTGGATAAAATCTAGGCTACCTCCAGGCCATATAATTCTGGGAAGGACTGGAGTGGAGGACTATAATAACAAAATGGACTTGCCTGAAAGGTGTTAGCCTAGACAAGTCAGAAGTCAGGCAAGCCCTACCTCCTTGTCTAGGAGATGGGGATGAAATCACGGCAGCCCTCTTGCCTAAGGTCTGACTTCATGGTATCTTTCTTTAAATTAAATTTTATCATATTCTTTTTTTTTTTAACAAAATGACTAGAGAGTTGAAGAGTCAGAAGGAAGCTGTTTTCCAGCCCCTTCTTGAGTCAGCATGAATCTGGGAAAGTCATTTAAGTCACATGTCTTCAGTCAGCTTTCAAAGTTACAGAGTGCACACCGTTCTTCCTTGGGAGAAGGAGTTCCTTATGTGGAGCTCCATATATTGATTCAATGATGAATTTACCAATCCTCTATTTTGACGGCTTCTTCATTTGTCAGTCAGTCCAGTCCCATTCCAGCCCCACTCCAACACACCATCCCTGGTAACAAAAACTGAAAGAGGAATGAGAGTATTTTAATCCTACAAACCAGAATCTCAATGGAGTCCGATAACAAGTGAATGCTCCCACTTGTTCAAAGAAGGGAGGAAGGTACATTTTTCCATCTCTTCTCCATGGCCAAACTTTGGCCCCAGGATTTCTTTCTCAACCTTGTGAACTTAAGTCAATGTTCTGATCTTTATTTTACTTCTTCAATATTATTGACCTAAGTGCACCCGCTGTTCACACAACTCCACATCATAGGGATTGGGCACATCAGGAAAAGGTCCCATTCCATGGAAGAGCCAGTTGGCCATTTGATACAATTGAGAAAAAGTGAAAGGATCTCCCTTCAATGTCTCATTGTGGCAAGGAAGTGACCCTTGGCTGCTTCTCAGAGGCCATACTGATGGACAGAAAGTCTCAACAGCTGGGAAAATGTCAGGTCTAGAACTGGAGATAGCTGTCGATGGAGAACAGATCTGGGTAACTTCAGAAGGAGTTCTTAGCACCTTTGTCACAAGCTGATGGATTTTTTCAAAAATAAAAACTCTCAAAAATCATCTATTCTGTAATAGAAAGATTTCAATCTGAGCTGGAGGAGAGAATACCTCTTCCAACAAAATGATAGATCACTGTACTCTTGAAATAGGAAGAGCTATTGAGAAAACATCTATGGGCAAACATATATGTACATAGAAATCCCCATTTTTAAAAAAAGTCTCTTTGGGATATAGACCTAATAATGCCATATATTCCTTTAGTCAGTCAGTCATAAACATTTATTAAGCTTCTATGTGCCAGGCACTATGCAGTGTGTGTGTGTGTGTGTGTGTGTGTGTGTGTAGATGGAACAAAAGATAGAGCCTGGAATCAGGAAGACCTAAGTTCAAATATAGCCTTGAATACTAATTATGTGACCTTGAGCAAGTCATTTAAAACAATCTCTACTTGCCTTATTTTTCTCAACTATAAAAAGGAGATGATAATAGTACCTATTTCACAAGGTCATTGCAAAGATCAAATGAAATAATATTTATTTTAAAAATTGGTTAGCACAGGGCCTGGAATATAGTAGGTGCCATACAAGTATTCTCCCTTCTACAAAAGTCTTGGCTATACCCAATGGCACTTTCCTCTCCGTGTTTATGTTTACTTAGAAAGTGAGGTCCTTGAGACCAGGGGACTATTGTTGTCTTTCTTTGTGTACCTGGTATTTAGCACATAGTAGGTACTTTGTAAATGTTTGTTGATTGATTCACTGATAATGATTATGTCTAAATATTTTATTCAGGGAAACAAGGAGGTAGTGATAGAGACAGGGACAGCTGGCTGGAATTAGAGGCCCCAGTCCATAATGACTCACTGGTGTTCAGTAGCCACTGGTGCTTGGAATCCAGTAGGTGCTTAATAAATACTCCCAGATAGATACACATTTCTGGCCTAGCAGCTGTAGGACAATCTTTGCTGTATTTGGAGCAGAAGCCATGCCCTTCATTAACTAGGTTCTTATTCTATCTCCATCCCTTTAGAAAGCCTCAAGGGGGCAATGCAAAGGAAAAAAAAATTAGACGAGACAGCTGAAATCTGCTCAATTTTAGTAATGTCGAAGTTTTCATTTTCTATTCATGGACCGCAATGGGTGACTTTGATCTCGACAGGCCCAAGAGTGGCGCCCACTAACAATAGAGACTGTTAGAAAGGGAAAGTACCTGGCAGAGCCGCTCTAATTCAGTGCTGGGCCTCCAGAAACTGGCCCCAAACTGCCCAGGCTGCCTGAATGAGCCTCGAATCCAGAAAGCCTTTCAGTAAAGGAGGCAGCCTGAGCTTCTGACTTGGTGCTTCTCCATCTTTGCCCGAGGCACTCTGTTGCCCGTGGGCTCGTCACCCGCTTCCAAATTCTTTTGTTTCTTTCCATTGGGTCCCTATTCTTTTGAAGTTTCCACTGCATTTGGATTGGAGTTTATTAGCATTCAGTATGACAACATGTATTTAAAATGTCATTCTTAAATTTCCGTTCTTCCGTATGATGTCTGAACCATTGTAGACCGTGGTTCTGTCCGAGCCGATGCTGCAAGTCCAGTGTACTTTATTTGTTGAACTCTCAAGGATATTCTGGAGTACAGTGACAGGAGGAACTTTGTCTTCTATGAACTTATAAAGGGTTTCCAGTGTCCAGTGTCCAATGTCAACCCCCGATCATATTTTTTTGGCATCCAGAGCTTCATAGTTTCGCAGCCAGTAGTGACATGTTGTAGTTTTCACCACTTCCTAACATGATTTCCAACAATCAATAAGCCCAGGCTCTTAAACAATAACCCATCACTTCTAGTGCTCATGGCATAATTCTGGATCACTATAACATGACCCTATGTTTCTATAAACAACTGTGATGATTCAGCTGTTTAATGTTCCTTTACCGACTTCTTATTGTCTGTTGAGCTTCTTCCGGTGAGTGGAGGCTGTGGATGGAGGGTCTTGGGATTGCATTCTGGAATCTTTGGTCCATGATCTCCATCCAGAGATAAGCTACTTCATTTCTTTTCGAGTTATTCATTTGTATTGGCCTCCTGTCCGTCCTTACTGCCTTTGTGGAATGAGACCAATTTGATCCAAGAGCGTTTCCACACATTTTAGACTTCTTTATCATGTGTTCTAAAAATATCTGCCAGTCTTCTTCAAAGTGAAAGTATATTTCATTTTGCTCAAGTTCACAGAGGACTTTCTATCATTTTCTGAGAGCATCTTGTTTACAATTTCCCAGAGAACAATAATATTTCATCACAATTACATATCACAATTTATCCAGCCATTATCCAGCATCCCCTCAATTTCCATTTTTTCTGCTTTTAAAAGATCTCATTTCCCCCTAATTTCATGTAAGAAAAATTTTAAGATATTTAAAAAATTAATAAATAATAAGCTTATTACATTTTAAATGTCCTAACTCTTAATACTTACTAGCTTTGTAACTCTGGACAAGTCACTTAACTCCAATGCCTTACACACATATACACACACAAATAAATAAATAAATTTTGAGTTTTAAATTCACCTCCCTCGTTCTTTGCCCATTTCATTGAGACAGTGAGCAATTTGATATAGGTTATATGTGTACAGCCTTGCAAAACACGTTGTCAGATTAGTCAGACTGTAAAGGAAAACACCAACAAAAAAACAAGAAAAATAAAGAAAATAAAAAGGCCTGCTTTAATCTGCATTCAGATTCCATCAGTTCTTTCTTTGGAAGCTGAAAGCATTTTTTAATCATGCCTCCTTCAGAATTGTCTTGGATCATTATATTGTTGAGAATAGCCAAGTCGTTCACAGTTGATCATCGTACAATATTGCTACTACTTTGTAACTTACTTCTCCTCTTTCTGCTCATTTCACTCTGCATCAGTTCATGTAAATCTTTCCAGATTTTTCTGAAATCACCCTGTTCATCACATTCATAAAATCTCATCACAGCCATATACCACCACTTGTTTAGCTACTTCCCAATTGATGGACATCCCCTCAATTTCCAATTCTTTGCCACCAGAAAAAGCTAGTATAAATATTTTTGTACATAGAAGTCCCAATATTTTTTTTAAAATCTCTTTGGGATATAGACCTAATAGTGGTTATTGCCGATCAAAAGGTATGCAGTTTTGTAGCTCTCTGAGCATAGTTCCAAATTGTTCCCCAGAATGGTTGGATTAGCACTAAAATGCATTAGTGTTCCAGTTTTCTCATATTTTCCCCAAACAGTTGTCATTTTCCTTTTCTGACATATCTGGTAGGTGTAACATGGTACTTCAAAGTTGTTTTAATTTCCACTTTTCTAATCAATAGTGATTTAGAGCTTTTTTCATTTGCCAATAGATAACTTTGAGTACTTCATCTGATAACCGCCTTCATATCCTTTAACCATTTGTCAATTGGAGCATGACTCGTATTCTTATACGTTTGACTCAGTTCTCTATATTTTTGAGAAATGAGGCTTTTGACAGAGAAACTTGCTGTACACATATTTTCAGTTATGATTTCTGTGTTTTCTTGCGTCTTCTTTCTCCCCTTATCTCTCTCTCCTTTTACCCCGCCTCTCCTCAAAAATTTTGCTTCTGACTACTTCCTCCTCAATCTGTCTTCCTTTCTATCACTTTTCCCTTCTCTTATTTACTTTCCCTGCTATTTTCCTGTGGAATAAGATTAATTTCTATGCCAACTGAATGTGTATGTAGTCTCTCTTCGAACCATTTCTGGTGAGAGTAAGATTCAAGCACTGTCCCTCCATCTCCGTCATTTTCCTCTCCACCATAAAAACTTTTCTCTCGCTGCATTCTTCTTTCTCACTCCTTCATTTTGTTTTTAGCTATCATCCTATCACAGTCAACTCATACTTGTACCTCTGCTTATAGAAACACCTTCAATTTTCCTTAATAATGATACAGCTCTACAGTATGACCTTCCCATCTAGGAATATAAATAATTTAACCTTATTGAGTCCCTTAGGACTTCTCTTACTTGTTTACTTTTTTATGCTTCTCCTGAGTTACATTTGAAAGTCAAAATTTCTAATCAGCTCTGATTCTTTCATCAGGAATGCTTGCAAGTCCTGTATTTCGTTAAATCTATCTATTTTCACCCTCTCCTCCCCAAAAGAATTGTGCTCAGTTTTGCTGGAAAGATTATTCTTAATTACAACCCTAAATCTTTTGTTTTCTAGAATATCATATTCCAAGCTCTCCAGTCCTTTCATGTAGAAGGTGTTAAATCTTATTTTATCTTGACTGTGGCGCCATGATATTTGAATTCTTTATTTCTAGCTGATTGCATTATTTTCTCTGGTCCCGAGAGCTCTGGAATTTGGATGTAATATTCCTGAGAGTTTTCATTTTGAAATCTCTTTCAAAAAGTAATTGATGGATTCTTTCTATTTCTATGTTGCCCTCTGGTTCTAAAATACCAGGGAAATTTAGTTTGATAAATTTGTTGAAATATTATAACTGGACTCGTTTTTTCATCATGACTTTCAAGTAGTTCAATAATTCTTAAATTATCTCTCCAGGATCTGTTTTTTAAGTGAGTGACTTTATCCAGTGACTTCTCATTTTCTTGTATTTTTTCATTCTTTTGATTTTTACCATTTCTTGATGTCTCATGGAGTCATTAGCTTCCAGCTGTCCTATTCTCATTTTTAAGGAATTTTCTTTAGTGAGATCTTGCATTTTTTCCATTTAACCAATTCTGTTTGGAGAGAAATTTGGGAGAGTTCAGGCAAGCTCCTGCCTTTACTCCATTATCTTGATCCCATTCTAAACTAGTCCCTTTTCCCTTTTTTGGATCAGGAAAAAGGTTTTCCTTTACTGAATGTTTGTACCTCTTTATATTTGGCCAATGATTTTAAGGAGTTCTTCTCTTCAGGAAAATTGTGCATATTTTATCCCCCTTGACCAATTCTGCTATTTAAGGAGTCCTTATCTTCAGTGAATTTTTATGCCTCTTTTACCAAGCTTTTGATTCTTTTTTCATTATTTTCTCACATCACTTTTTCTCCTCTTCCTAATTTTTCTTCTACCTCTCTTATTGTATTTAAAAATACTTTTTGAGTCCTTCCAGGTATTCCTTTGGAGTCTAAGGTCAATTCACATTTTTCTCTGAGGCCTTACTTTCAGCTGTTTTGACTGTCACTGTAGCAACTTTCTGTGATTATGTTCTTTTGCTGTTGTTTGCTCACTTTTCTAGCCTATTTCTTGACTTTTAACTTTATGTTAAAATTGGGGTCTATCCTTGAGATTGAGGGGATACTGTCTCAAACTTCAGGTTTTTCTAGCAGCTATTTTCAAAGCTTGTTCTGGGAGTTTGTAAGTTCTTCTAAGGTAACATGATCTAAGGAGAAGGGTGTGTTTCTTACTCTCCTGACCTGTGTTCTGCTCTGTAAACAACTTTTCTCTTCTGAAGCCATGGCTAGGGTCCTTGTGCCCTGTGACCACATGCTGTAGTGTACTAGTGCTCTTCCTCATCCTGAGACTGTAACCTAAAACTGTGTAGAGCAATGGAACAAGGTCCTACAACCTGTACTAGCAAGGGACTTTCTGGGACTTCTTTATGATTAATTGTCTTACCCCCTTACTGGCTGTGGATTGAGAGCTTGTTGAATTGCATTCCACTCTCATCCCAGTGAGACAGACTTTCTAAGTTGTCTTGGACTGGAAAAAAAAATAGTCTCGTCCTGCCCTTTTGTGGATCCTTCCACTCCAGAATTCATCTTGAAGCATTATTTTAGTTGTTTGGAGAGAAATTTGGGAGAGCTCAGGCAAGCTCCCGGCTTTACTCCATTATCCTGGTTCTTCTCCACTCGTCTCTTTTCCCTTTTTTGGATCAGGAAAGGTTGGTCATAGCGAAAGTGGGGGTAGGAGACTGGAATTCACAGGAAAGCTATGGTGAAGAATAGTGTTTTAGTATAAAGGAAATAGTGTTATTGTGGGTTAAGTTGGGAGTTGGGGAGGATCCTAGGACTAGAATAGTTGTCCTGGTGTGTTAAAACCTGAATTTTATTAACATTGAGGTTTTTTTGAGCATCTTTGTCCATTTTATGCTGGCCCCAAAGTACACGTTAAGATTGACATGGTATAGCTGTTCAGTGGTCTAAATATATCCTTCTCATTAAAGATGCCAGTTAATCTCTTAACATATAGAACTGCCGTTCTCTCCTTGATGGATTTATACTCAACTGTCTTTCCTGGAGAGGACCGAGGCCTTTTTAAGTATCTCCTATATCCATTAGCTCACTTTGACCTCTGAATTCAAGCTCAAAATTTTCTGTCTTCCTCAGTGCACATTCAGACTGTTACTGCAAGATGAAGTAACTGTTTAATGTACTATTCATTGGGGCCAGAAGACTTAATTTCATCCGTGTACATCAAATGTAAGAGGCAAACGTGATATAATATATAATCAAAGCATGTCAAACAAGCATTTATTAAGCATCGACTATGTGCCAGTCACTAGTTTAAGGGCTAGATACTCAACCTGGAGTAAGGGAGGCATGAATTCAAATTCTGCCTCAAACATTTACTAGTTTCTGACCTTGAGTCTCAGTTTCTTCATCTATAAAATGAGAAACTGTGGCTTTCAACTCTAAATATATGATCATCTAAATTTAAAATCTCCCATGTGGACATTAACTATTCTGTTGTTTTCACCATTCTTGGGTCTGTTTAATATAGTTTCATTACATGACAAAGCCACGAGTGTATCTGAGTTAAAGGTGAATTGTACAAAAATAAATAAATAAAGGTGGTACTTCCAAATAAATTAGTCTTCTCCAGGGAATCTCTTGCATGAGATTCTCAAAGACTAGGCTGGTACTGTGTGTGTGTGTGTGTGTGTGTGTGTGTGTGTGTGTGTGTGTGTTGGGGAGGAGGAAAGTGTTTAAAGTATATTTTGAAACCAAAGCTTAAAATAATACCAGTCAAATAATTACCACCTACACAATGGCAGATTGAAGGTATATGTTTGCCATAGCAGACTAGAAGACAATAGATCTGCCAGCTTTCCTCTGGACAAAAACCGCACAATATTAACAAACTACGAGATTTATCATCCCCAAGGCAGCAGCTGAGTGGGCAATGCTTCCTTGTCCATAAAAGCCCAGAAGACTGGGGTGTTCTCCCAGGGTGTAGTAAGTAGGCTAAAATGTCATAAAAATGTTCTTGGAAGGAACGGGTCTCGCTCCACAACACTTACAGCTGACAATAAGTGCAGACACGAGGTTAGTCGAATATAACGCAAGTGGTTTCTCTCAGGTTGGAGTCCATAAAACAGAGAAGAACCTCAAGATCAGAAAGCCCTCTGTGGATCACACCCAAGGGAATCCTCTAACAGCTTTAGCAATATCGAACATGTGGCTGAGTCACATATATAGAAATTTGGGGGTGGGGCAGGCTTGGAACAGTTCGTATTTAGTCCGTACCTCTGGAAATTATTTTTTAAAATTCTCTTTAAGGAGCTTGAAATTTTTGATCAAGATAGATTATAGCAAATGATAATGGGAGGTATCAATAAGCCAAATTTTACCATCTACTGAATACCTTGCAAGATGTGATCTGGCAACCAGAATTACAGGTCAGAAACTTATTATCTTTCATAAATTACTAGACAGTAAGTCCCTATTTTTTTAAAAATATACACTGTAAGTGTCCTTGAGAAGTCAATAAACTGGGGCAGCTAGGGGGTGCAGTGTATAGAGTACCAGCTGTAAAATCAGGAGGACCTGAGTTCAAATTTGCCCTCAGACACTTAACACTTTCTAGCTGTGTGACCCTGGACAAGTTACTTAACCCTAATTGCCTCAGCAAAAACAAAAAACAAACAAAAAAAAAAAAAAAACGAAAAGAAAAAGAGAACTCAATAAACAAATTCTATAGAAAGCAAAACATTATCACAAGCAAAACTCTTGCCCACAATCACCAATCCTCATGGAATGAGAATCTTGTAAAAAAAAAATCCCTGGCTACTTTGAGACAAAGACATCTCAAGGAGACCTTTAGGGAGTCTACAGAGATCAAGGTCATGTCCCAATACTTTAAAAATATGTTTGATTTAATAAATATATTTTTATTAAGAAAAATCAGCCATTTCATTCCACTTCATGAATACACATAACATTAAACATCAAAGAATAAAATCAGAATATTGTCCCCAAACCCTTTCTAGCTGAGTTTCATCAAATCAAGACAGGAAGAATGAGATAACGCAACAGCAGCCACACTGAGGTTGGTATTGTCCTTGAAGGTTTGTGAATGTAAGCTCTTGGAGGACCCAGTACCTAGGGCAGTACCTGGTACATAATAGGTATTTAAGAAGTGTTTGTTGAATTAGTTAATTAGAGAAATGCAAATTAAAACAATCTTGAGATGTCATTAAATTAATTAATGACCGTACTTTACATATATTATCTTATTGGCTTTTCCCAACAGCCCCTTCCTTCCCATTCTTCACCACACTGTTGAGGAGTTCAGTTTCCCTCCTGGATGTCCTTGCCCTTGTGTCTTCTGCCCTGGCTCACCATCCTCCCCGACCTTTCCCACAAGCAGTGGGATGCTTGGAAAGAAAGTGACTCAGTTGTGTCTCCAAGTTCCTTCTTATTCTCCATGTTCAGGCGGACTCTCACCACTGCCCGGCAATCCTTTACCTCTTCCCTGGTTTGCTTCTCCCACACTCCCCCAAACAGTTGCTACATCTTCTCCTTTCCGCAAGCTTCCTATGCTTATTTCCTGGTCTCGAGTTTATATTCCACTGGCAGGAAATGATACACACATGAATAAAAGCCTATGAAAGGTAAATCTTCATTATAGAAATAATAGGAAAGAGAGATCGAGGGCAAAAAAAAAAAACCCACAATAAATTGGGAAATGTGAGGTTGGGGCAGTGAAGGCTTTCTGGATCCTGAAGGCTCCGGCACTTAGCACAGCGCTCGAAACATATAGTAGGACCTCAGTAATGCTTGTTAAATGAGGTTATGTTGAATTGAGTTCATCTGGTTTCAGTACAGTCAATAAAAATTTATTAAGTACCTACTGTGTGCCCAGCACTGTGCTAAGCACCGGGAGATGCAAAAGAGACAGCTTATAACCTAATGGAGGAAGAAACACACAAAAGAAACTTGGAAAGGGAGTGGGGGGGATTGAATTGAATAATTGACTTTCAGGGGCAGGAACCTTGGGTAAATGATTCTGAATCCAAGGGTCTAGCATGCTCAAGTGCAATTAAATGCCCTCCTCCCATTACTTCCTCATCTTTTGATCTGGAATCAGATTGTAGGTTCCTTGCTTTTGTTTGTATGTGTTTTTCACTTCTAGGTACACACACACACACACACACACACACACACACACTCACTCACTCCTCCCCTGCCCCCCTTTTTGGGTTAATTGCTATTCAGTTTGTATTTCTGGGAGCTTTTTGTCTCTTCCTTAAGAAACCCAGCGAGAGTTGCCCACCCCCCACCCTGGGCGTCATTCTGCTCCTGAAAAGCTGGTGATTAGACCGGAGGGCACAGGCAGCCTCCCCCGGATCTGTACCAGGTGACGCGCTGGAATCAATGGAGAGATGATGATTAATTCCAAGAAGTTGGCTTTTCTCCTGCCACAGTCATGAAAAGGCAACAAAAACCCCACTGGATGGAGGGAGAGCGGAGGGGGAAGATTTTCCCTTGCCAGGTACGGCCAATTGTGCTCCCAGGTAAACATGGGGCTCTTTCTTCTGAGAAGCGGTCAGCCAGGAGCTGGACAAGTGGCTGGAACACTCCCACCTCAACCTGGACAAAGCTCCACCCGTGGACGTGAATCTTGGGGCGGCTGCTGAGGCCTGACCCCAGCCAGCTTCCTCTTCCCCCTGTGACTTCCCTTTGGGGTGGGCTCCCAAAGGGCAGAGGAGTCCTCCAGGAGGGGGGAGACAAGCCCCGGCCATAAGGAACTGCCAAGCCGGATGTCAATGGTTTGGATTATTCAGTTTGGGGATTGAGACCCCAAGGCGGAGGCCAGGAAAATCCAAGCCTTTTATGATAATCCTGCTACAGGGAGTGGGGATGGGAAACTGGGGAAGAGGAGAAAGAGGAGGGCAGGAACGTTCTCTTCAAAGAGAATCCCTGTGTCTTAGGGAAGAGGGCTTAGCCAGCCGCCTCCTCCATTTCTTTCTGCTCCCAGGATCAGCAGAGAGGGTGTCCCCCTTTCAACATGACTAGTGAAGAGGAAGCAAGTACTGATAGGAAAGAACTATTCTGTGTCTGGCCCCTAAGCCTGGCCCCCAAGCCCAGCCTTCAGCTCAGCAGCTACCTCCACTTTTAGTGCTCCTGGACTCGGTCTAGGGAAGACGCTTTAGTGTCCTCCCCTGTTCCCAGAAGGACTCCTAGAACCCCGAACCCTGATTGGGATAGAGATGATAATTATGACAGATCCCCCTGCCCACCCCCAGTCTACTCTTCTCCAGGGTAAAAGTCTCTAGGTCCTCTCCCCAGTCCTTGCATGGAGGGACTTCCATCCAACACCTTGCTCCTTTCTTCAGGACGTGTTTCAGCTGTTCCTATCCCACCTGAGAATGTCCTACCCTGAATGCAGTCTCACTGTCCAGATGAGATCTGCGGGGTGGAGGACAGGAGGACGGCCCTCAGGCTGGACCCTAGGGCTCCATGAAGCTCAGAGCACACTGGCGTGCGGGTCATCCCATCCCACCAGCCCACAAATAGCCCCAGACGGGGTTGTGGTTCTCGTGGGTGGCGGCGGCTTTCATGATGGAGCTGGAGAAGGGGGAAGGGAGCAGTCGAGGTCTTTTAGGGAAAGCCTAGTGGTCAAGACAGGAAGGGGGATTTCTGGAGAACTGTGGCAAAGTGTGTAAATCGAATTAGGCAATTGTATTTTCGTCTACAAATATGGTGAACCCTGTCCCCTGCTTGGCTCCCAACAAAGAGAAGCAGGTACCCATCGGGAGTAGCAGAAAGAGGAATGAAGGCAAACGCTGGAACAAGATAATTTGGGGAGGGGGGGGACTAGGTGCTGATGGTTTTGTTCCCTGGCATTTCCTGAAACTCTGCAGCCCGGGGCAGAGATGTAACCGTTGTCCCAAGAAAATGGTTCTCAGACTTTTGGAGGATACAGCCCAGAAGAGGAAGGCATCCCAGCCCTGTGGAAAGGAAAGAGACCCCCGGGCAGGGGCAGGGGTCTCCTCTGGGGCATGCTGGGCTCTCGCTCCCCCTCCAGCTTCTTTCTCTCCACACTGAGCGGGGTGAGAGGTTTCCCTGTATCTGGGGAGGGAATGGGAATTTTACTTGGGCTGCCATGGCAGCCACAAGACATCCCTCCTCCCTCAGAATGCTCAGAAGGAAATGGAAACTGAATGCCCGGCTAAGGCACACAGGCAGCAGAGAGCCCTGGATTGCAGCCCCGAACCTGGGAGGCCTGGGAGCACTCTCTGCTCTCTTTGGCAAGACGAGAATGCAAATCCCAGCATTCCCTCCCTCCACGCCCCAGGATCAAATAGATTCCCGATGCCCTTGGGAAAGCTGGACGAGGTCGGGGTGGGGTTGTTTTGACTTTCAAGACCAGTGAAGAATTCTAATTGAAGTCAGATGCCAAGGCTAGGATCACTAGGTCAACCATTAAGGCAGAAAAGGAACCAAAGGGAGAAAACTCTCAGTGGTTGTAGGGACACAGAAGAAAAGAACTGGGTCTGTGAGAGAAGCCCTTGGGGCTTCCTCATGAACTTGAACCTCCCATCTGACTTTTCTAATAAGTCCCTTTTTTGACACTTTCTTTTAATGGAGAAAATAGCAAATTACTGGCGCTCTCCAGGGTAACTGGTTAGCAGGGGTGTGGAGGAGGGCTCTGCCTGGAGGCAAGGGTTCAGATCCAGCACCCGTCCCACTAGCTGGTTGGTGATGGACGGATAAGCCATTTCACACTTCCAATGCTTGATTTCTTCTTCTGTGAAATAGAACTCTCTGCAGTACTTGCCTCAAGCCTGAAGATGAAATGTGATTATTGTTGTGCAAACCTGGAGAACGGCACCTATTATTCTTATGCTCTTCTTACGACATGACTGAGGGTAAAGGGAGCCCACCTCAGAGTCGGGAGGGGCCTTGGCCCATTTCTGGAACAGATTGATGGCGCGACATTTGGCAGGCGCCCACTTGGCCCTTCCTCAGAGGGCAGAGAAGGTTCTGACCTGCTCGCTCAGGAAGTCTCCTCATCCAGCATGTGCCTTTATCAATGAAACCATAGGTCTGGACTCCCCCCAGCACACACACACACATCCAAGAAATTTATAGCTCCAAGGATAATTTATTCCATGTTCATACACTTGAAATTTCTGCAGTGACTGCACTAAACAAGGCTGCTTGCTTGAAGGCATCGAACTTTGGTTAACCGAGTTGTCTGATCGAATAAAGCAAGTGCTTTATTCTGACTGGACAGGGCCGGGCGGGGAGAGCCCGAGCCCGGTTTAAGAAATAGCCTTGCCCTCCTTGGCTTTCCCCGTAAAGCCGTCCTTCCAGTAGGATCTCCCCAGGTCCCTGTGTATTTGGGCTGCGCCGTTGCTGACTCGGCAGAAGCTCTGGCGCAGCGAGCCCCTTTCCCTGAGCCCTGTTGACATCTGTGCCTCACACAGATGTTTTGCCATGACAAGAACACTCTCGACTCTAGTTTTTGTTCATTGTATTAAACAAAAGCAGCCCTGTTAATTTCCGTGCCATTCAGAACCGAGGGGGGGAACAATCAATATTTGCTAAGCGGAAAGGAACAAAATCAGTCGGGGGGGAAACAATGATTTTCCAGCTTTTCAGAGAATATTACAAATAATGACAGGGAAAAACCACGAAAATGGTTCCAAGAACGACTTGCCATGGTCCCGCTCCTCTCTAGCTGAAAGGGTGCGCCAGAGGAATCTTCCAGTGAAGGCGGATCTCCTTGGCGTTTTCTGTAGAAACGGATGCTCGTTGCAGTGACCGAGCTAGGTACATGGGCACGACTGAGAAAATCCATCCCGACGGTCACTTCGCACTGGCGCTGAATCCAGCCCTGAAGGAGACCCACTTTGACTGGAGGAAAGCCCAGGGGATTTTGCTAGATTTCTCTGTGAGGATGAAGGTGCCCGTGAGTCGGGGAGAAATAGGATGTGTTCGAAGGCCAAGGAATAGGAATAGATGGGGCTCTGTTTGGGGTATTCCACAAATAGATCAATCCAAGTGTATACCTTCCAGTCAGTCAGGGTGCACTCAGCTTTCTCCTCAAGATATTCCTAAGGGCATTAATTAGCAGAAGGTAACATTAGATGACATGGCTTAATAAATAGGTTCTCTCTCAAAAGAAACCCTTCAATCATAGGCAGTGGTGTGCTGGTAAATGTTGTACACCTGGCTCTAGGGGATAAATGTATCCATGACACAAGGACCCAAGTTTCATCCATGCTATTAACATTCTCTCCATCACATTTTGAGGTCTAGACAATTAACAAGGCAAATTGAGCCTTGGTTCGTAGCATTAGCTGATTCATAAGGTGTATTTGCTGCTACTGAAAATTTCGCAGTCGGCTAGTGAAAGCTGGATGCAGCTGGTTCCAGCACAACTGAACAAACAGGGAGTTAGGACTCAGTATTGTTCCCGGAGCACTTTAGGGATCAAGAATGATCCCAATCAGCAGAACCAAGGATGGGACTTTATCTCCTTGAAGTTCTCAGAGACTGAGAACCTGTAATTGAAGGAAAGGAATGGTTCCCCCAGGCAGAGACCATCTTCTGAAGCTGGATACCTGGGTTTCTCTTTAATGTGGAGGAGTCTTGAGTTTGTAACCGCAGTCAATTAAAATACCTCCCTTTCACATATTCACAGATATTTTGTGAACCATTTTGTTCATTGAATTTTGGCACATAATATCCTCAAGTATTAGATAAGAGACAAATGCTCTGCCCATAAATTGAAGTGTAGAGGGGCAAAGTCTAGTAAAATGAAGGAGCATTTATTAACCAACCTGTTTGTGTCAGACACTATCCGAGGTGCTAGAGATTCAAAGTCTAAAACCAAACCCTGGCTCCCTGATCTCGAGGGAAATGCATTCTAGTGGCTTAACGGTTCAAGGTATGAAGCTTGCCGTTGACATAGCTAGGAAAGTATGCCAGAATTTAGGATTCTTTGTGTTTCATGAGAAGTGATACCCGACAATGGTTTTCTGACACTCCATAATATCTCTAATTCTGTCGAGAAAAATCATCCAAGTTTTCCAAATAAAATTGAATTAAATTGACTTTGATTTAAAATTGACAAGTCAAACTGCACCTGTGGGAAAGGGGGAAAGGGAAAAGTCTGGCCAATTGCGGCCAAAACCTCCATAAATGTTCGGAAAGCACTTGCCTCCTGTGAACTTCCCGGAGAGCCTGAGCTTATGGCTGGGAAGCAGGACTTTTATGCAAAAGCTGTTCAGCCCCTATGTGACTATGTATGATCACAGAATCAATCTTGTTCTAGGAACCTTGTCCCACGAATCTCATCCATTAAACATGTAATCGGTGCCCTTAGTCTATGGGTCAAAAGCTTTATTTTCCACTTGCTGTGAGGGACATAAAAATCACTGAATCATTCAATTCAGGATCTAGGTGGGATATTGGAGTATGTTGAGTGTGCATCAGTGATATTACATCAGCCAGGCTTCCTGACACTCCTCCCGAATGAGTCACTCACAATTTTACAAGACCCTGGAGTTCGTTCTCGTGAAAATTGGTCATCAAGCTCTCCCCGGTCTTATGTCCAAAGCTGCCTCTCTGTCATGTCATCATGGATCTGCCCTGTAGGACCAAGAAGAACAATTGTAATCCTTTGTCCACCCAACAACTCCTTCAGATCCTTGAAGTTGGTTCACATGTCTTCATAAGATACAGTTCCAATTCTTAAGTTCTTGGGGTCTACAAATCTAGATACTTAAAGAGACACATGCGTAACACAATTAAATCATATGATAACATAGTAAGTGGTTTCAATCAAGCTGTGAGTATAATAGGGTTCAGAGAAGAGAAAAAACAAGACTGATGGATCTCTCATCTCTTATTCACTCCTTATTCAGTCTCAGAGGGAAAGGGGGCTCTTCTTACCAAAGCCATCTCCTCTATTTATTTTAAAAAGTTTGGGGCAAGGGAGAGTGAGAAGGCAAAGACTGAGGTTATGAATCCAGAAGCCTAAAAGGATGCCGGTGTCTTTGGCAGAAACGAGAAAGTTCAGGAGAAGGATGGGGTTGGGGGAGACAGATGGGGCTCTATTTTGGGCATGTTAAATTTGAAATGTTTCCAGAACATCTGATTTGAAATGTCCGGTGGACGGTTGGGGATGCTGGACTGAATCTCCAGGGAGAGACTAGAGTGGGAGCCAAAGACCTAAGCTTCTCTGCATAAAGGGAGAGTGAGTGGAATCACCAAGATGACTAAAGGAAATAATGTAGAGATAGACGAGAAGGGGCCAGCCACAGGACCTTAGGGAGCACCTAGCCTGAGAGGCAGGATCTGGGCAATGAACCAGTGAGGGGATTCCAAAAGGAGGGAGGGGAAAACCTTAGGAGAAAACCCAGGAGATACTGGGGTCAGAGAGGAAGGAATAGCCAGGAAGGGAAGCCGGTGAGTCGTGGAACATATATCAGAAAGGTAGAGAGGACTGAGGACTGAGGAAAGGCCATCTGACCCAGCAAAAAAGAGCCACCAGAAACACTCCAGAGAGAGCAGGTTCAGGTAAGCGATGAGTTCAGAAGACAGATCGTCAGGGGCTGAAGGCTAAGTGATAAGACAAAGTGGAGGTAGGGAGGGTAGCCGGGCTCTTCGGAACCTGGCAGAAAAAAGAAGTATGAGTTCCCCAAGACTGAGACTGACCAGGATGAGGAGGGATTGAACGAATTAGCCCCTTGGCTCCCTGGTCCCTCGGGAAGGGTCCTCCTGCAAGTTTACAAATGGAATCGTTTCTGAATGTGGATAGAGCCTTAATATATACACATATGTGTTACATATTGAGCATATGCATGTTATGTAAGGACTCGGAGAAACACACATGTATACTCATGTTTAAATGAATAATTCATACTCAGTGCCCAAATAATCCAAAAAAGAGGTAATCCAAAATCCGTTTTTTGGCTTCAGAAGGTACTGCAGGTTGGATTTCTTTTCCTCTGAGTGTGGAGCCAGGCACAGAGAATGTGTTTTAACAAATTCTCTTTCTCTCTCTCTCCTCTCTCTGTCTCTCTCTCTGTCTCTCTCTCTGTCTCTCTCTCTCTCTCTCTCTCTGTCTCTCTGTGTCTCTCTCTCTGTCTCTCTGTGTCTCTCTCTGTCTCTTTCTCATCTAGACCTCCATTCATCTCTCTCTACCTACATATACATCTATTTTCTACCTACCAATTTGTTTCTCTATTTCTTCCTTTCTGTATATTTCTATCTGTCTCTTTCTCTATTCGTGTCCTCTCTCTTTATTATCTGGAATGACTCTGAAGGTTAGACTCTGAGCACAGAGAACAGCAAGAGCTTATCAGCAAAGTGAATCATCCACAGCCCGATATTCAGGAGTGCGGCACGTGTGATGTCCGCATGTGAGATACAGAAGAGAAAGGTCATGGGAGGAGAAGAATAAAACCATGTGCACGATTATGAGGTTCAGAGAAAGGGGGGTGTTAGGGGGCCGTTCCCTCCACCCTGTCTTTCTACCCATGAAGAAACTGAGGCTTAGGGAGGAGAATTTTCTTGCCCATGGGCACACAAGTAGCAAGGGGCAACTTGGGATTCAGAGGCAGGCCCCTTTACTACAGAATCAATGCTCTTCCAAGATTCAGACTGTCTTTAACCTTTATAGTTTGGACCTTAGATAGATATGGTTATAGATAAAACACATATAGCTACAGAGAGAGAGAAAGAGACAGAGAGACAGAGACAGAGAGAAAGAGACACACAGAGAGAGACAGAGACAGAGAGAGACAGAGAGACAGAGAGGGGGAAAGAGGGATGAATTCCTCAGGAGTGGTGGACAGATCAAATCCCAGAGAAACTACAAAATCCTGTCTCTTTCCTGAGCTACAGCTTCATGTCTCCAAAACCCTCGGCGCCTCTCCACCTGGATGTCTCACCGATACCTCCAGTTCCATGTGCCCCAAATTGGAACTCGGTATCCTGCCAGCAGGAACGCATTCGTATTTAATCCAACCCTTTCCCAATTCTGGGCTTCCAGCATATTTGGTCCCCTTTCTTTCAGGCCCCGGAGCCTGCATCTGCCTTGTAGGATCCCCCTCTGTACACAGCTCTTAGACCCACACAGGATTTCCACTCGTCCTAATAGAGAATTCACACTTAGATGAAGAGGAGAGTCCGGCCTTTGGATTATTTTCACAGCTGCAGGACGACTTTTCCACTTTTGCCTTTAAAGGTTTTCCTTTCCCCTGGGAATAATCCAAATCAAACCGCACTTTCATGTGCACAGGAGAGAAGGTTTGAAAGGGATTTTTTTCTCTTTGGGGGAGTAGGTGCCTTGCTGACTACCCAGAATGCACTGAGACCAGGCCCCACCATCCTGTCATCTGACGAGCACCCCATTGTGTTCTGCTTTGCAGAAAATATCCCAGGGCCAAAATCTGGCCGACTTCCATGGGTTCGGGCCAGAAAAGGAGTAACAAGGCCTCATTTCGAAGGAAGCATGGGAGCACTCTGGCCTGAGAAGTCTGCACATGCTAATTTTGTCAGCAGGAGGACCACATCTGCCAATGGGCTGCCTCCTAGCAAACACAACGAGGCGTGGCTGGGGGGCAGAAATCTGGGAAAAGCTGGATTTGCTCCCCAGAACTCCAGTGTGCCCACACAGATCCAAACTGCCAGGCCCAACATGGCCACCTGCGCACAAATCCAACCATTGCTGCTGACCAACACTTGTGTAGCACGTCAGCCTCGGGAAAGGCTTGCGGAGCTTTGGGGATCCTTTTGGAGCAACTGAGATATTTTCCTGCCTGTTTCAGAGGCAGGTGCAGAGAAGGGCTTTCACTGAATCCCAAAGCTTCAAAGCTGGCGGGGACCTCGGGGTCCCCACAGCCTGCAGAGCATCCCCTCCGAGGAGCCACCCACCCTGTTCTTTGGGGGATCCATCTCCCCAAAGGCAGCCCATAGATTGCTGGACAGCTCTCACGATTTCTAGCTCTGTCCATCTAACCAAAGATTCCTAGTTCTGCCCTTGGAGGCCGTTCCCACAGGCAGCAGAATAAGAAGGCGATTCTGGGGGCTCCTCCAAGCCTCCCCATTCTGCTGCCATCTTCTGTGGGAATGAGGAGCAGTAGGGAGCACCAGGGACCCAAAGGAGAAGGACATCGAGAGGTGGCTGGGAAGGTTCAACTGAGCCAAGCAAATCAGGGGCTGATTTTGGCAAGATTTGGGATAAATTGAGGAAAATGTTGAGAACAATCTCCAGACCTGGTGCTACCAGTCTCCTCCAAGGCTTAAAAAAGGAGCAGAAATCAAGAATGAGGAAGGAAGTTATCAAAGGACTGAGGAGGGTCAGTGAGAGTCAGGGCACCTCGCTGAAGGAATAATCAAACCTGTAAGAAGGGGGAGCAGGAAAGGCTGGCAAGGAAAGGCGACCAGTGAGAAAAGTCACTGAAGAAGCACCTACTGTGTGCCAGGCTTGGTGCTAAGCACCAGGGATACCAAAAAGGCAAGAATAGACCAGCCCTCACGGAGCCCACCCCGCTGTGTTTTGAGAAATGTCCGACTATCTTTCCGATACTGCCATGGAGGCTGCCAGTACATTTCCTTTGGGTTTTTAAAGTCTATCCTTTTTATCTTTCCTAATTTCCCATTGTGTTACAGTATGTTCAAGCTTCCTTTTTTATTCTTTTTGAGGTTTTTTTATGTTTCATTTCTCTGGGACATTTTCTTTATGGTTTCAAAGGGAATGTTGAAGAGTAAAGCTTCCTTGTACCCTCTCAGGATTCCTTCCATCTTCCTAGAAGTCTTTTGGAGTCTTTTGTTGCAGGTTTTTTCCAAGGTATAAAATTTAAAAATTTAGAAAGGAAGTCAGACTTAAATAATTGGAGTATATTAATTTTTCATGGGTAAAGTCAATACAAAGAAAATGACAATTTTACCTAATTTATTCAGTGTCATCCCAATTAACTTACTAAAAATATTTTAGAAAAAATAATAACACTTCACTTGGAAGAACAAAAGGGAAGATTTTTTTAAGGGTAAAAAGATGTAAAGATTTTTAATAGATTATAAGAGGAGGATATTGTTGAAGTATAAAATGGAAAATTTTGATTATTTTAAATTATAAACTTCCTGTATAAATAAAATCAATGTAACCAAAAATAAAAAAAGAAATGCAGAAAATTGGGAAGAAACTTTGAAAGACAATCTCTCAAATATGATGTGGTTATGTTCAAGTACTGCTGTAGTATAGAAAATGATGAACTGTTTTTTAGAAAAACACAGAAAGATTTGGATCTATGAAGAAAGATGCTATCTACCTCCAGAGAAAGAATTGATAGGTATAAATATACATAATATAATCTTACACATGTGAGTATATCTGTATATAAGTGTATGTTTATAGATATCTATGTATGTGTGCATATATATATATACATATATATGTATATATATATATATATATGTTTGTATCATATTTAAGTATAGCCTTCTTTACAGTGGGAAGGGGAAGGGAAAAAATTAAAGGTGTCCAGCAGGGAACAAAAGAAAACTTGTAAAGAGGCAAAGCAAAGCTGGACAACTTTGCAAACAATGTGTAGTATTTCCTATATAAGTTTCTTGAAATGGAAATTGATTGTTATATCCTCCTATGTTCTGCCACATGTGCGTGCCAAAGTTCTTTTGTTTCCCCCTATTGTTTTTTAGTTAAGTTTAAAATAAATAAAAAATTTACAAAAACAAAAAAGAAATCTCGAAAGGACAAATCTTCTCTGCTTAATCTGCTTTAAAGTCTTTAAATTTCGTCTATTTCTCTTTCTCAAGGAGCTTTCCTCAAGCTCTTATCACAGAGAATCACAACTCATTGACTTCTTTATAATAACCTTTCAAATGTTTCACAGCATTCACAGAGTGACTATCTCTGCAACCCTTTGTTCAGAATTCACACTCTTCAACCTTTCTTTTTATGGGCTGTTTTCCAGCCTTTCCATCATTTATTTGCCTTTTCCCTGTCCCCCTCCATCTTCTCCTATATCTCTTCATCTTTCAAAGGAAGTTATCAACATAGAGCAGAAAGAGCACCCACACTAGATTCGAGTTCAAATTCAGTTTCCTGCTATAATTATACCTGAGTAATTTGGGGGGAAGAGTGATCCTCCATTATCTCTGAGCCTTATCCCCTTCATCTATAAAATGACTGTTGGAATAGCTGGTATTGAAAGATCCATCTAACTTTACATCTTATAGTCTTGTGTAGGAACCAAATCAGGAAGCAGTAGGTGGAGCACTGGAATCATCAGGATCTGGGTTCAAATCCAGCCTCAGATATTTGACTCTTCCTGGCTGTGTGATTCTAATCCTGATTGTTTCACCCAAAAAAAGAGAAAAAGAAAGGAAAAAAGGAAGGAAGGAAGGAAGGAAGGAAGGAAGGAAGGAAGGAAGGAAGGAAGGAAGGAAGGAAGGAAGGAAGGAAGATCTTAATAAGAGGCTAACTAATCCCCAAAACAGGAAAAGCCATGATCTTATCACAGGGGATTGTATATAGTAGGTGCTTGAAAATGTTTGTTGAATTTAACTGAATTAATGAAGAGGATAATCAGTCAAAAAAATTGTATTAAGTACCTACTATGTGCCAGGAGCTCTTGTAGACAGCTGGTGATACAAAAATAGTAAAATAACCCCTGCCTTCAGGAGGCTTAAATTCTAAAGGATAGTTCCCGTTTCTCCACTGCTGTGAACAAGAGGATTGCCAGAATTGACGGGCAAACAGCAGGTCCGGCGGCAGGGCAGTGACCCAGCAGGTATGAAACAAGGATTGTCACCAGCCAGTTCTGCTCCTTGAGGCTGGAGGCAGGGGAGACCCCACTTTGGTGGGATGCAGGCAATCTCCAGCTACGAGCCAGGCCCATTAAGGCAAGGGGACCTCTGATGGATGGCTTTGTGGAATGGCAAAGGAAAATGGAGGAGGGGCCCCTCCCAATGTATCACTCTTATTCTAAAGGTGGCTTAAGTGACCCAGCCTGAGGATGTGTAGCAGGGAGAAAAGATGGCCCAAGGAAGACTAGTATGGAAGAGCAAAGAAGGATGAAATGTCATGGAGACAGTGGGAGATGATGGAAGGAGAGAGAGTGGTAGAAGGACCCTAGAGAGAGGGATGCCAGGACATGCAGGGCATGGCTGCACCTAGAGCACCTGCACCCTGCCAGCCTCTCTTCCCTTAGCAGGCAGGGGGAAGGATGTGCATGTGCCCAGGAGTGCCCGGACCCGAGCTTCTGGCGCTGGGGAAGCCGCATTTCTGAGCCATCCACTCCATTGTGGGTAGAAATAATAGCAATGGTGAGAAGGTTCCATTCTGACACAGAGTTCCGGTTTCTGTATTTCCTGGCACATAGTAGGCGCTTCATGAGTGCTGACTGATGGGTGGATGTGAGGTTAAGACAAAGGGAAAGGAGGGATCATGCCGAGCTGCCGACAGCCCGTTTATGGCTCACAGAACACCTCAAAATTCACGCTGCATTTTTCTGAGCCGGCACATGTGCCGCTGGGCTGTATGAGGAAAGCAGAAGAGTTTTATAAACAATCACAACAGCACCGACTCAGCCAGAAAACGGGAGCAACGTTCTTGAAGAAGAACAGGTCTTCCACGCTGAGAGATTTGCCTCCAGAAGCCATTGAGGAAAGCTGCAGAATGGGGGGGCTTGGGGACCAGCCCCCCGCCAGGGCTCGGGGGCCCTCATCATGCCCCCTCCTGCCGTCTGGAATTAGACATTTTCCATCTCTGAGTAAGAAGCTGAAGCAGGAAAAAATGTGAATGGGCCCAAGTTAGCTTTTCCCCCTAATAGCCAAGGGGAGCTCCCAGAGGAGCTTCAGGGGACAAGTCCCACCCGGTCCCTACCAGGAAGGCAGCAGGTCATGTTGAGACGGTCAAGCACAAACAAGTCACGACGTAAAGCCGCCGTTTCAGTGCCTGATGTCTGCACCAGAGGCTCTTTATCCCAACTCCGTGGAGAGGAGAGGAAAGGAGCGGAGGGGAGCTCTGGCCAGCCCTCTCCTCCTCCATGTGCTAAGAGTGTCTAAGAGCTGGGAGTGTCTTTAAGGTCATCAGATCCTGCCTCCCCCTAATATCGGCCACCTAGTATTTCTCATTAATAGTAGTCCATTAATACCAGTGATTAACATTTAACCCATTAACTTCTATTAGTCTTTACAAAAAGATATTGACTGAAGAGAGAGGGCAATGACAGAAGGGCTGGGTTGGGGGTCGCTGGCTTCTGTACCACTCGGAGACGCATTCTCCCCTCAGGCCCAGAAGCATGACCCACAAAGTCCACCCCAAATCCTGCAGAGCAGGCGGGTGAAGCCGCTCCCTGGCTGGCCGCTTGAATGTCTGCTCCCTGGTCCCACCAGTCGCCTTTCAGAGCTGCCCTGGTGGCAAACTGTGGCACCCTGGGCTTCTGGGGGCTCACACTTTCAAAGCCCAGGAAGTCAAGGTCTAACCTCTATCTCCAGGCTCCTTCCCCTGAGAAAAAGACCGGAGAAAGCAGGAGAACCCCATGCTCAAGCTTCCCCTCTGCTGCCAGGGGAGGGGAGACTCTGGCCTGGCTGCTGCTCCCTACCCAGGGCTCCCATCCCCTCCTGCTTCCTCACTTCCGTGGCGTATATTTTATATTTTTCCATCCATGTACCCATTGTTTTGGCCACAGGTAGTGGGGGTCTGGGGCAGGCACAAACCCTGCTTCAGGCCCCCAGAGTGCCATGAGGAGGGAAGGAAATGACTTCGAGCTACTGTGGAGCATGTGGGGACCTTCTCCACCTGGTTTGGGTCAGCCCAGCATATGGGCAGGAGGAACATTTAGCAGACGGCTGCGTAGTCACAACTGTGGGTATCTTCAGAAAGGTCTCCGTCGGTTTTAGCCGCTCCTTTGCCTCTCTTCACTTCACAGTGTCTGGGGGTGCTTACGGCAGCAGATGGGAAGCGTGTGGGGCAGCCTTAGGGCCTTCTCCCCCTCTGAAGCCCTCTGAGAGCTTTGGCTTTCGTATCCATATTTCCCCATGCCAAGTGAAGGGCTTGGAACCTCCGACCCCCAAATCTACAAACCCAAACCCAGGCTAGGTCTGATCCCCAGCAGGGACGTCACTGTCCCCCCAAAGCAAAGCATGACTTGAGGAACTCCAACACCACAGGAAGACTTGCCCGTGGTCTTGCCCCATTTGGGCATGAGCTCGGTGGGACCGATGCTGCAGAAGAACTGAGCCAGAACCTCGAGGGAAGGGGTATCGGGTGTGACCCTGAGAGAATTGGGCCAGAACATCCTTATTCCACAAGCCCAGCCCTTCCCCCGTGCCACACTCGCCTCTGCGATCCTGAAATCTGTCTAGACAGGAAGAATTTGCAGTAAACTGAATAAATAAATAATACTCCTGCTAAATCATGGAGCAGCTTCCATTGCGCACAGCCCCTCCTCCCCCTACATCTAGAGCTCTCAGAAAGCCACAGTTAGGAGGTATTAAGTTTAATCATCGTGTGGACATTTGCCAGTTTGCTCTGAAGATCAGATTGTGCTAATTACTTCCAAGGATATGTCATAAATGGGCCTTTAAAAGTTTGCTTTTTATTTCTTTTGTGAATCCTTGAAGGTCTGGCAAAGGCTACGGTGGAGAGAGATCATTAAAAGTCCCGGATGCTGGAGTGGAGAGCTGGCCAGGAACCCCCGTGCTACAGGATCTTCCTGGAAGACTGGACACTTGGGAATAGCCAAAGAGATGGTCAGTGGCTTAGTCTTTTCCCTAAAAACCTTTGTAATCATATCATTCTCAACCCCTCTGGGCCATCCTGATGCCGGTCCTCCTAGTTAAAGGTGGGACTCGCCATAAACCAAATGTCCGCTGAGATGCGGTCACGGTGTTTTCTCCAACGAGTGTGTCCAGGTCTCTCTCATTTATAATCTGGCCTGTTTGGAGCCGGAAATTACTTTCTGACCATGGGCTAAATACCGGTGGAGATAAAGTGGGGCTCTTTCTATGATAAGCCAAGCAGCGCAGTAAGAGTCTTGATGTTGACCTCATTGGTGATATTCTGCCCCAAGAAACTAAGTTCTCAAGCATAATCCTGCACATAGTAGGTACATCATAAATGGTCATTGACTATTGACTGTTAACAAGCCCTTGCAATCCAATATGGCGCAACAGCGGGTGGGAGGCAGGAAACGTGTGGGTGGCTTTGCTTCCCAAAGGAACTTCTCATGGCCAAATTGTTCGAGCCTCATTACCAGCACCACACACAACTGCAGATCCACTTTGTCTCTGGGGGATGAGTCACCCCTGAATGGAATCGTGATTCAGCTGTCGTGAAGGCGGCACATGCATCTCTTCTGCTACTAGCAATAATCATCAGATTTACAAAGTGTTTTACACGCCACAACCCTGGAGGGTAGGTGCGATTTTTATCCCCATTTTATAGATGAGAAAACTGAGGATGAGGATAATGAAGTGACACAGGGAGTAAATGCCCGGGGCAGGATTCAAACTCAGGTCCTGTTGACTTCGAATCCACTTAATTTCTTGCTCTACTTTCTCTAACTTTATCCATTAAAAACTACCTGGCTGCCTTCCTTGATACGGTCAAGGTGTGATACTGAGAGGTATGAAGCTGGACATGTAACAAAGTTGGGAGTTGAAGCAAAGGATTGCGGTGATAAATGGGAGGAGGGGGCCGGCTGAAGCAGCTCCGTTTGAGGGGTCTCGCCTCTGTCTTTTCCCTCTTCATTCGCCTGCATCAGAGACCTTGAAGATAATTAAACTGGAGGGCCCGAGATCTAGACCATTAGCTCTAGCTGCCTGGAAAATGAGGAGAAAGGCACATTTAGCAATTAGAGTTTAAGTGAGAATAATAAGGAAGTTCTAACCCCAAGTCAGAGGCTTTAGAGGACTTGTTTGGCCTTGGCCAGCAGGAAATAGAGCGTTTGAAAAGAAAACACTTATGGCCACTGCTGGGCTGCTTAACTGTCCTGTATCCACAAGAGGTCAGTCCCAGAAGGGGGAGCATCCTTCTGTAGAAATGTCTGTTCCAGCCAAAGCTCCGGGAACTGACAGACTCACGTGTGGGGAAGCAAAGCCACAAGGGGCTTCCCCCCTGTTCCGTTAGTCAATAAATGGCCAATCAGCTATTTTCATTTACTTGCCTGAAGCTGGATTTGAACTCAGGTCCTCCTGCACCACCTAACTGCCCAAGATTCTACCTTTAAAATCACTGTGCCTAAAGCCTCGAGTTCATTCTCCTTCTCAGGAAGAGATGGCATCTCATGAGGGCCCTAGAGAAACCTGGAAGCCCTGCCACCTTGTAAACAGTCATGGGACGGGCAGGGGTAAGTAAGTGTGCAGCCCTAGCAGCTGGCAGGGATGCCCGCGTGCCCGGCGGCGATCACACACTTAGCAGAGACCGCGCATCCTGGAAGCAGTGGCGAGCAAGTCTGGCCGGGACAATACAAGGACGTTCCTCAGAAGCATCGATGGCCTTGTGGGTCTGACCATCCTCCCCCTGCCTATGCCCTGAAAACATGTGTTTCCTATGCAAGTGCCTCCCTACCCACATTTCCTGAGCGTCTGCTCTCCCCTAAGGGTCTGTGTATTTGTGGGAGAATGTATCCCAGATTTACAGAGAAAATGTTTCATTTTTTACTATGCTGGTTCATTTAATGCCTTTGTTTTGAAATAATTATATCTTCTGGCTGACTAGTCAGAGTAAATACACCAGTGGGGGCTCAGGAACCTACACACCCACAGCACCCCTTAAACGTAGGAGAGGTGGACTCTGGAGACTCACGGATAAATCCCGAGATGGACCCGATTGCCATCAGCTTATGAAGACAGATCCAGGGACTTTTAGAAAATGATTCTGCCATCCCCGCACCCCCAAGTTCTACCCCACGATCCCCGACTTTCCTCTGTCATGTTCCTCTTCACAAATACATCCAGACCTGAGCTCAGTGGGGGATGGCTTTGTGGCCCACCCCTCGGGTCCAGATCTTCCATATATTGACTTAAATGCCACCAGTCCCCCTAAGCTGGCTGCTGTTTCCTGAATGATGCTCCAGGTCCCACAGAAGAGGAACTCCTGCTTTCTATTCTTCAGTCAATCCCTCCCTCAGCTCTTCGGTTGGAAAATTTCTGATTCAGAGAGAACAAGAGGTGAAGCTTGCATAATGTAGTGAAGGAGAGGAAAAAGCCCCGGGGAAAGCCCAGCTCACCCGTGACAAGGGTCCAGAGGCTTCTCAAGCCACAAAGCAGAGCCACAACTCAGGCTGCCCTCCTCCCCCGCCCCCCCGGAGCGTTTGGTGGCTGGATGGAGGCTGCTGGACTGCCTTGTTGGCTCAGCACCCCGACCAGGGGAAAGGGCAATAGAGCATTTGTTCATGCTGCCCTACTATGTGCCAGGTACCATGTCAAGAGCTTTACAAATCTGACTCATTTTCTTTGGAGAAAAGGACTCTGGGTTATTAATAATTTCAACAATAATAATAGCTAGCACTTATACAGCACCTACTATGTGCCAGGCACCATGCCCAGGACAAAACTTTTCACCTTCCTGGGCCTCCTTTATAAAATGAAGCAGCTGAATATTTGGCCCTAAATCCGATTATCCTGAGTAATAATCATTGTTCATGTTTCTGCATCACTTTACATCTATGATTTGAGTGTAATGACTTTGTCAGGTTGGTGCTGTTCTTCCTGCCATTTTTAAGGTGAGAAAACTGAGTTTAAGACAGACCAAGTGATTTTCCAGGGGTCCCAGAGCTGGAAAGTATCTTCCTTACCTTAAGTCCAGATTTCTATTCACTGAACACATTAATCCCACCAAAAAGCATTTATAAAGAGCCTACTGTGTGCTGTGTTTCTTTCTTTCTTTCTTTCCCTCCCTCCCTCCCTCCCTCCCTCCCTCCCTTCCTTCCTTCCTTCCTTCCTTCCTTCCTTCCTTCCTTCCTTCCTTCCTTCCTTCCTTCCTTCCTTCCTTCCTTTTTTGCTGAGGCAATTGGGGTTAAGTGACTTGCCCGGGGTTACCCGTGTGCTTTCAAATGGACTTGGTGGCAGCTAGAAGGATGTGTCTCTATGATTCATGGAGTCACAAAGGGTCAGTCAGGACTGACTGTCTGAACAACCACCGCTGTGTGCTGGGCCGATGCTCAGTTTGCTGAGGATGCAAATAAGAACGATAGTGACAGCCAGTGTGTAATTCTGCTTTCTCTTTGGCCAGTCGTTTTCCGTGTGTTTTTTATTTGAGCCTCCCAACATCCCTGAAAGAGTAGGTGCTGTTCCTATTCTCATTTGGCAGAGGAGGAGAACTGCCTCTGTGAAAGGTGGAGTGACTGGGCCAGGACCACTCAGCTGGGGGTTGCCATCTCGAACCCCACGTGCTGCCCCAGTGGGAGCCCTGTCCTGGGGAGCCAAGGTGCCAGCTTGTGGAGCTCCAGAACCGTAGTTAAGCTTACAAGAAATCAACACCAGGAAGATAAATAAAGACAGAAAGTGAAATGGGAGTGAATGCGTAGGAGGAGGCTTTGTGCTGGAGGGGATGCTGGAGCCAGAGCTCCTGGGAGAGAGGTTCTCTGTAGTAGCACTGAGGGGGACGTGCACTGAGCCACACTGCCCCCTTCCCCTCTGGCAGAGTCTGCCCATGCCCATGTCCCTTCTCTCTCTAAATAGACCTTAGTCCTAGCCCTTGTGCCTGCGGTGCTGCAAAGTAAGTGCCTTATATCCTCTCCCTCTCCTCACCCCAAGCCAGAGGGCCATTTTTCAGATGAGAAGACTGAGGCTGGGAGAAGGGCTTTTCCCAGTCACACTGTATCGAGAGCACGATTTGATTCCCAGTCTTCCTGGCTCCACGTCCACCCAAGTACACGGCGGTTCTGGGGGACGTTGGTCTTGCCCCTCACCGAACAAGGTGAGTGAGTCACCGGGTGTTCTTCCAGTGCCCGGGATTTCAGAAGCAGCCCCTGACAGCCTCTCTGGGCCGAGCTTTGAGAAGTTCCTCCCAGCCTGTCCTGGGTGAGCAACGTGCTCTTGGCTAACTCGCTTCCGGTGATTCATGAGTTGCCAGGAAAATTTCCCACCAGACTCCGTCCGACGAGCCCAGTCTCACTCACTGTGCCCAAGCCTGGGAAGCTCTGCTGGAGCTCTCTGCCCACCTGTGGGAGGAACCCTCCCTCCTTCCCGGGACCCACGGTTGGCACCGATCCCGCGGATGGTTTTGGAGAGCAGGGGGTTAAGTGTCTCCGGGGAGCTCACCACCCTCCTCAGCTTCATTTACAAGCTGTCTGGGAAGAAAAACCAGTTTGGAATCCCAAGGTTCTCCTCCTTTCCCAAATGTGGTCTGGGCAGCGGTGCGGAGCCTCAGGAGCCGCCCTTGGTCTGTAGGCAGGGCTGCTGGGGCACTCCTGTTGACAGGGCTCTAATCCTCTGTGTTTTTCCTGAATCGACAATTAGGATCTTTGATTTGAAAGGTGATAATGGACCTCCTGGAAGAGGCTAGGCTGAGTTCCCAGGCTTGAGGCTGTCAGAACCAAGTGAGAACAACCTGGGCAATGGCAGCCTCTCAAGGGAGTCCCTCCTTTATTCTGGACTGGAAGTGGGCATCCTCTGGACAGTAGCAGACCCTGCGGGCAGCGGGGAGCTCCCTCCTGGTCCTTGTTCCACATTTACAATCAGAGACCCGTCCCTCAAAGTTCCCTCTGCTATTGCCTCTTCCACGGGAACTTCTAGGATCCAGACACATAGGAGAGCTGCCTCCTTAGAGAAAGGGCTTCGGGGGATCCTGCTTTAGAGTCAAAGCTAGGAAAGTGCCAGGAAACCCTCATTTTGCTGTCATTCCGCCTTGTCAAGGTGTGGGCTGTTATTTTGGTCTTAAAAGTCTGCCCTGGTCTTTTTTCTTGTCTTCATCAAGACAAGACCTTTATCAAGACCTCCAGGCCTGAAGGTGACCCTCTTCAATGTCTTGCAGATGTGGAAAAGAAGCCATAGGAGTCATTAATTCTTATTTTTGAGTCACTTTAAAAAAATACTCAAAACTACAAAGAGTGCGGCCGAACTATCCACACAGGAAAAACCAAATGGATGAGGAATGGCTTGGTCCAGGGTCTGGCACACTGGGGGCTGAATACATGTTTTCGATTGATTTCCAAACTGTTTAACTGATGAGACACGTAGCAGTTCATCAGCCTCTAGATCTTGGATAGTCAATGGTGGAGAATGAGTTTGTTTCTAAATTAAACAAGAAGAGAGCAGATTGGATAGTCTTTGGGAACCGGTTTAGAACTTTTAAAAACGCCAAGTTCCTCCCTGAAACTCAGGTTGTAGCGTCAGTATCCTTCTGGGGATGTCGAGGAACTGTGAGCAAAGTTTCTGGTTGTGAGAACAGTAAAGGAAGGAGAGATGGGGAGGGCCACAAGCAGACTTTCACCAGGGGCAGGTGCGCTGCAAAGGAAGTATACGGATGGGGGGGGGGGGCTGCACACCCACACTCAGGCACGTGCCTAGGAAAGAACACGGGGCAAGAATGAGCAGAGATCTCCCGCAGGTCCAGCAGGACCCACCCAGGCTGACATCTAGCAGAAGGCTCTGAGCAAGGATGGGCAGGGGGGGAGGGCTCGCTATCTGGCGGAGGAGCACCGCCATTGGGGAGGTACGAGATTCCTCAGAGGAGTCAGGAAGTGGAAAAGGCCTCACATTGTTCAGCTGATCAGAGTGAGGCCCTCGGCTGAGCTGAGTTGTAAAGTCTTTGGGGATTCTGGGGGAGCAGGAGGGAAGGGAGACAGATTGCTCAAAAGAGAATGGCAGCAGTGGAGGCTTCATGGACTCCAAAGTCTTTTCCTGTGGCCTAATGAGCTCCCCGATGGGGCTCCTCCTCTCAGCTCCCAGACTTCAGGCAAGGGTGCCATCGGTTCCCCACACTTACTGACATGGATTCAGCTTTGCTCTGGGAGACCATGGGTTAGCCCTGGGAGCTGGCATCGGCGAGCTGAACTTGCATCCCATTCTGGTATTTCCTCCTCATATGAATTAGGAATAGTCAGGTCACCACTCCCAGACCTCATGTGAGGCGTGGAGGAGACGGCCTCTAAGGTTCCACTGCGATCTCTTAGGAACTCAGCCCAGCTACCATTTCTTCTCCTCTCCTGCATCCATCTACCCATGCAGCCACCCATGCACTCATCCACCATCCATCCATTTATCTATCCACCATCCACCCATCCATCCATCCATCATCCATCCATCCATCATCTATCCATTCATCCATCATCCATCTGTCTATCCATGCATCCACCCATGCACTCATGCATCCATCCATCATCCACCCATCCATCTATGGCCACAGCTCCTGCAGGAAGAAGCTACCTTCCTGCCGCTGCACTTTCCTTGGAAGTGGGGTGGCCTGAGAGGAGCCCCCTGACAGCCCTGAGCTTGGTTGGGGGGGGGGCAGTCTCTCCCTGTGGCTTCCTTCCCTGGCGGCCGGATCTCTCCTATCTGGTTTCTTCCTGGTAGCTGTGGATGGATGGCACAGATGGAGGCCAGCCTGGGAGCACAAGCACGGGGCGGGCAGCTTGTCCAGATTGCAGAGAGGAACGAATACAGAAGCTGGGTGGATCCCAAGGTGAGGGGACAGGCTTCCCCCAGTGGCTGTGTTAGGGCTGGGATGCCAGGCTGCTGACAAATCCACGCTCTGAGGCCTCGTTGGAGCCTCTGCCGGGACATGGACTGCGGTACCTCGTCTGAGACCCCAGACCCGCTCGGGTCACCAAGAGAAGGGGCCTTGCCCTGGCATCAGCTGAAGAGGAGCTGCCTCAGTGGGCCGCCTGAGGGATCGGGCCGCCTGAGGAATCGGGCTGCCTGAGGGATCCAGGCAGTCTGAGGGATCCAGGCAGTCTGAGGGATCCAGGCAGTCTGAGGGATCTGGCCGCAGACTTTGGGGCGGAGCACACCGGAGTGCATTTACTTCTCCCTCAACCTGGAGGGCTCTTACTGCGCTCTCTGTCTCTGCTTCCTCCACTCTCCAATTCATCCTGCTGTCTGCCAATGGAGAACACCGATTTCATTACCTCCCGGTGAAGTCCCAATTTCAGGCAGCATCAAGCCCTAGGAGCGAAAGTCGAGAGGACCTTTGGGGAGAACCTAACACGTTCTGCATTGCATTCCCCAGATGAGGAAACACTTATTTCACAGATTTCTATTTTACAGAGGGGGAAACTGAGGCAGAGAAGGACAGGAACCTGCCCAAGGTCAGACAGGAAATGAGGGGCAGAGGCAGGATTCGAACTCCTGGGGACTCCGGGTGCAGTGCTTTTCCCCCTGCGCCCTACGACTCACAAATGCTGTCCCAGTCCCCTCAAGGTTCTCCACCGTATGCTTCCAGCCAATATGCTCGCACATAAAGCCAGTGCTCAGGCGGGTTTGCTTTACCCTGCAAGCTGCCGAGCATATTCCAAGAACCTGATGAGGAGATGGCTCAGCGAGCCTCTGCAATCAGAGTCTATGAGAATTGTCGCCCCTGCCTCCTAGAGAGCCGGGCCTGGGGGCAGGAAGACTCATCTTGAGTTAAAATGCAGCCTCGGACACTTAGCCGCTGTGGGATCCTGGGTAAGTCACCACCCCGCCTGCCTCAGTTTCCTCATCCAAAATGATCTGAAGAAAGAAATGGCAAAGCATCCCAATATCTTTGCTCAGAGAATCCCAAATGGGCTCAGAGTCAGACTCACCTGAACCGCAAAAGCATGAGTTGGAATAGCTCTTGCCAAACAGGAACCGGAGGCCGTTATCATTCTGCTTCTTCCCATCAGTTCCCTCATCTGTAAACACAGGACTAATAACAGTGGCCCTACTTCCCTCCCAGAAAGAGGAGGAAGGAAGTGTTTTGCAAGCCTAAGAGTGCTATGGAACCAGGAGCTGGGGGATGGGTAACTGGCCTATTACTTATCCCCTGTGCAAGCCGGGGCAGGACAGTGGCCGGAGTCAGGAAGGCTGGAGTTCAAAGCCCACCTCAGACACTTGCCAGCAGGGTGATCCTGGGTCAGTCACTTCCTCCTCTGTAAAAGAGATTTTTATATGTAAATATTTTATACTTAATTATATATTTCCTATAATATTGTATAACTTGAGGCATTATTATTATGTACTTCTGCATTATGCCATTCTGTAGTATGATTTCTTGTGGTGGGGGTGGTCGGGGCAGACTAGTCCTCCTGGGAGGGCGGCTGCTCAGCTGCTTACGACGTCCACCTTCAGCTCCAAGACGCTGGAGCCCGTGCAGGGGCGGGCACATGGGCACAGTTGGGGCTCAGGAAGGCTCTCGGACATGTTGGTGAGTTTGAGGGCCACCCACCACAAATATCGAAGACTTTTCCTGGTGCAATGGGCTGGAGGAAAATCATTTGTTCCCGGGGCCATGAAGGTAGCCGCAGTGGCACTGGGGAGCTTGGGGCTCGGTGGGACACCAGAGACCCCAAAGTCCTCCCTGCATCCGGGGCCATCGCCGGCTGTCCTGCCTCTGGACCGCACGTGGCCACTGGAGGAGGGAGGGAGGCCGGCACCTTCGTGCAGCTCCGGCTCCCAGTCAGGATTATCTTTGAAAATGAAGGACAAACAATCGCTCTTTTGCAATCATTGTTTTAAACTGAACATGGAGATGGTTCCTGTTCTGTAGGACAGGGATAAGTCGGGGCCCGCCCGGCCAGCTTGAGATCCGCCTCCAGAGGGATTGGTTAAGGGCTACAGAAATGTCCCGCCTTCCGTGCTGCTCATGCCCACCACTCGTACGGTTCCGGGACTGGAAGCTGCCCTCAGAGGGCCCTTCTGGGGCATCTTTCCTGCTAGTGACTTGTCCTGAAGTACTTTTGTTTCATAGAAGGGGGAGCAGGAGTTACTGAAGCAAGTTCTGCTCCCACGTGGCAGTTCTGAAAGGCTTTGGACCCCCGGCCTCACCCATGTGCCTCGTGTGGCAGCTAATTAAAAGCCTGGGAAACCCGGCTTGACCGAAATGTCTCAAGGAGTCCATGTGACTTCAGGGATGGAATTTCCCCTTTTTCTTCTAATTTTCCGTTTTTTGGCTTCTCCCTTTTAGGGGGAGCCTGTGACCACCAGTCCTGTGACTAACGATGGTCTCCAGGGGAGGAAAGCCAGAAACTGGGTGCTAAGATAACCTGGAAGTTCTGACTTCGGACACATGATTCCCTAGAAATTTTTTAATTAAGCCGTCAGGTCCACATTTGCATTGGAAATTTTTGAAGGAGATTACCGAGAATGAATCAGAGGTTTTCTGGGCATTTCTTCCTTTCTCCTCACTTCTGGATGAAGGACTCTCACTCATAATTTCTTGAATGAATACCCTCCCAGAGGAACTTGCATTCTGTAAGTTAGGGGGTAGATTGCACCCCTCTCCGCTCTCCCCTTCCCACATTGGTGCCCCCCGTTCCACCAACATACCCCTCCATCTCCCACCTCTGTAGCTTTGCTGCCCTCCCACCTCATCTCTGCCTCTTATCCTCCCCTTTTTCCTTTCAGACTTTGCTCTAGGATCCCTAAAGCCCCCTCTCCCCACTCAGAGTCTTCTGTGGTTCCCTATTTTCTCTAAGATAAAATGGAGACTCTTCAGTCCATTCTAGTTCCAGCCTCCCTCCTGGGCTCAGCCCTTTCTTCTCCTTCCAATCAAACTTCTCCCACCTCAGGATAGCATCTCCCACCTCCACACCTTTGTACAAGCGGTGCTGAATGCCCTCCTGGCTCACTTCTCCTTCAAGGCTCAGCTCAGATGCCGCGTTCTATGGAAAGCTTTTCATGGTCTCCCTGATGGTTAGCGCCCTCCCCTTCCTCAAGCTCCCCGGCATCTGCTTATCTTGTGTATATGTGAAATGCTCCAGTGGAAAGAGAACTACGGGAGGTCAGAGACCATTTCGTTTCCATTTTGCTTACTTTGCTCCTGCCACATAGTAGGAGCTTAATTTATGCTCGAAGCACTGAATTGAGTCACAGCAAAAGGCCCATAAAAGGTAGAGGGTCCCTAAAGAAATTCCCCCATTTCTAAAATCACAATCTATTGTCACGTAATTGGATCAAAACAGCTCCTATTGTTATTGCAGCTTTGATAGAAAATATACTTGGTAATTACATAAGAAGAGAACATTTCAACAGTGTGGACACATTGGAGCTTAGCAGCAATTTGCAATGTTTTCAGTTCTATTGAATTTTAATGGTCGGGCTTTCCAACATCTTTTTTTTTATACTAAAGATAATTCTTTTTTGTATTAGTGCAGTAATCGCCTCAGTAACTCTTCCCTTGCCCAAGTTCCTCAGGCAATGAGGGACCATTTATTAATAACAGGAGCTATGGGGGAGGGAAGGGGCCACTGGACTCTGATGTCCTCGGTGGCGGGCGCCGCGCTAAACCCAAACAGACCGGAAGCAGGAAGGCGAAGCAGGACGCCAGGATCCCCGGGGCCACATGTTGGCTTAGTTTTAAGGGATGTTCTCTCTATTTTATTGCATTCGTATTGATTTTGATAGATATTTCCCTGTTATATTTTAATCTGGTCAGACTCGGAGTGCCGTGGGCAGCACTCTGGCCTCTGGGGTCATGGTCGGCCCTTCGGGGACGGGGTAACTCCGTGGTGAAGAAATGGCTGCACCCAAGCAGGTTGGCTCCTGTTACAGATCGTGACCTCTGTCATCTCCGAAAGCTGGAGCCGGCCCTTCTCGGTGAATGAGCGAGACACCGAGAGCTGCAGAGATGGGGCCAGAGAGACACGGCAAGGAGGGGTCCGAGGTCTGTCTGGCTCTGGCTGCCTCCTTCTCCGATAGGACCCCCTCCCTTTCATGTCTATATAGCACTTTAGGATTTGCTATCTCCTTCTCTTCTAGAACCTACTTCTTTCATGTCTATATAGTGCTTGTATAAACTTGGATAAAGTTAACTTAAGAAGAAAACTAGCCTCTCAGCCAAAACGTTGAGGAGAGAGGCAGGGACAGAGAACTGCCCCTCAAGCGGATGCCCCGAGAAGCGCTCGCTGGAGGTGGGAGAGGACGGAGGTCGTGCTATCTGCAGGCTGAAGCGGTCCATCGGCTCCATTACACGGGCCTGTGTTCAGAGCTGTGAGGGATGGAGAAGTTAGTGCTTGGGGATTGTGGGAGGTGATACGGGCTGGTCGGGTCACACCTGACAGACAAGTGGCATCTGTGAGTTTCACATCAGGTTAGTGATGGCCCCGAGCTGAGGTGTGAGGAGCCAGAGAAGGAAGAGGAAGCGCAGGAGGGAAGGAGAGGAATCTAGAGCAAGAGGAGAAGCCGAGAGCACAGAGGGGTCGGGGCGGAAGCGGTGACCAGGGACGCTGCTGATAGAAGACAGAGACCAGCAGGTACCGAGCAAGGCTTACTGACCGGATCTGCTGCCGGGAGCTGATTGGCAGGGAAAGGTAACCTCCCTGAAGAGTCCCGGTGTGTTGGTCTTCACTAATCTCTGCAATTGGAGGGGAGAGATAGAGAGACAAGGAAGGCTAAGCTTGGAATCTTTGTTGAGAAGAGAGATGACTTTCCCAAAAGGGAATTGGATAAAACAGACTCTCCTGCTATTTGAAGAGCTGATAAGGAAAAGATATGAGAGAGAGAGAGAGACACAGAGACAGACAGAGAGAGGAGAGACAGAGAGAGAGAGAGAGAGAGAGAGAGAGAGAGAGAGAGAGAGAGAGAGAGAGAGAAGAGAGAGAGAGAGAGAAGAGACAGACATGGCGGGGGGGGGGGCAGTGCTTAGAAACAGTAGGGGGCTGGCTTTCCAATCCCTTTTATGTTTCCCGTCAGGGTGATTCCTGGGTCCAGCTTGGCAAACCCTGAGGGAGTATAGCTCCAATGATCTCAAAGCACATCATGGCATTTCATACTTTTCATAAATAATTATATATGTTTGCATGACATATGTGTCTAGAGACATCCGTGGATATAGATGTGCTCATTTTGGAGGTGAGAGGGAGGGGCAGAGATTGAGAGTCAGAGCAGGCCTCCTGTGTCCCAATCCCACCCGTCGGGGCTCCCTGGGGTTTGGGGGCCCAGGGCAGTCTCTGGCTCTGCTTGGCCCCATCCCAGCCAGCAGGAGAATGCTTCCCTAAGCTTGTTTTAATTTTTTTAATAGAAGGGGATTAGGATTTAACGGAGGGATGAGTCAAAGAGAGGGAGGGACGTCGTTCCAGAGCTTGAATCTTTTCATCCCGAAGCTTTCCCATTGATCCAGACTCCCGGCGACAGAGGCCGATGCAGCTCAGAAACTTGGGTTGAAGCTGACCCAGAGCTCTCTGTTTGGGTAGAGATGGAAGCCGAAAGCTGTTCAAGGAGCGGAGAGACCCCAGAGCCCGGCCGGCCATAGAGCAGTTGAGTCAACAAGCACAGTCAACATCTAACCAGGGAGGGGGCAGAGCAGAACAGGGAAAGGTTTCTTCCCAGGAGTTATAAACACCCCAAGAAGAGCCCAAGAGCAAAGGCATCAGTCTGTCCTGAAAGGTTCAGACTCACTGGCCCAAGATGGCGACGATCCAGACGCCTCCTATAGAACCATGTTGCTCATGGTGTCAGCCAGGGGTTCTGAGGCCCACGGGACCAGCAGCCCTTGTGAAGTGAGCCCCTCAAGCCCCGCGTTCCAGTTTAGGGAAAGGCTTGGCAGGCCTTTGGCTGGCTCCAGCCTCCCCAGTGCTCCACCAGCCCTTGGTCTCCCTCCCAGAGCACCCGTACCAGGTGCTCGTTTTGTGGGTCTTCACCATGTTATTTCTAGAGTTCTGGGAGCCGGGAGGAGTGAGAGCCTGGGGCTGGTCGGCTTTGTCCACTGCTTTCTCCAGCTCGTGGGCCCGCTGTGGCCGCCACTCCCGCTGGAGCTGTTTAAATGACTGGCCACGTTCTTTAGGCCTAGCCTCCTGGCTCCAGACACAGGAACATCATTCCCTGCCCCGGACTTCCCTAGATCCTGGGATCGGAACCTGCTTTTGCTCTACCTGTGACGGCCCCAGCACGAGGGCTCAGGGGACTCTGGGGTTAGTGCAGTAGCTTCGGAGCCCGGGAGATCCGAGTTCTAGCCCTGCCTCGGCCACTTGTCTGTGCGACTCTGGGACATCCACCAGCCTCTGTTTCCTCATCTGTAAAATGTCACCAAGAATAGCCACAGAGCCTCACAGGTCAATGGCTGACTCCAAGGAGACGGCGCCTACAGAGCCTTAGACAAACCTTAGCCTGCTTACATTTGGCTGCTCCCAGGATGGCCAGAACCACTCCCCCTCTCCCTGGCTTCTGTCACCCAGATGCTGCAATGGTTAAAGAGCCAGACCCAGAGTCAGCAAGACCTGAGTCAATATGAGACTCTCTCTCACCGCTGGGTGATTTTGGGAAAGTCACTTACGTTCTGTTTGCCTCAGTTTCCTCCCACGATTGTCAGGAGAATCACACAGGATGATGTTTGCAAAGGGCTCCGCAAACATCAAAGGCAACACAAATGTCATTATCGGCATTATTAACTGCAGAAGGGCACAAACAGCAGCAGCGCTATTGTCCCGGGCAAACAGAAATGACTTTCCTACTGTATCAGGAACAATCCGAATAGAAATTAGATTTAATTTGCTGTTCGCGGAGCTAGAAGTGAACAAAGGTCTGCTCTGTCCGCTTTAGGTTCTTTCTTAGAGGAGGCAGCGGGAACTAGACTGGAAACTGGCTCTGTCCCTTCCTACCTGTGGGACCTCAAGCCTCTACTTCCATGTGCCTCAGTTTCCTCATCTGTAAAGGGAAGAGACCGGACTAGGCGTGATCTGAGCTCCCTTCTGTCTCTGCAGCTACAATCCTATGGCTCACTAAAAGGAAGAATGCCGGAGCCTGGATGTTAGCTTAATACTTACTATTCCTCATGCATATCCATTGAAAAAAGTGCTATTATTATCCTTATTCAAAAGAAAAAAATAGGGGCAGCTGGATGGTGCAGGAGATGGAGCACTGGAAGGCTTATGTCCCTGAGTTCAAATCCAGGCTCAGACATTTCTTGGCTGTGGGATCCTGGGCAAGTCGCTTCACATTACCTGCCTCAGTTTCCCCATTTGTAAAAATGAGCTAGAGAAGGAAATAGTAAACCAGGACAGTATCTTTGCCAATAAAACTCTAAATGGCATCATGGGAAGGGAGGACACAACTAAACAAAAATTTTAAATGAGGAATCTGAGGTTAGAAGAAATTCATTTACTTTCCTGGGGTCCCCCAGTATCCAAGGCAGGATTCAAACTCGGCTCTTCCTGACATCCACAAGGCTTTACAAAGTGCTTCCTCTGTGCCAGGAGATAGAATACAAAGAGTGAAGCAATCCCTGTTCTCAGGAAGTTTTCATTCCGGCCACTCTGGCTCTGCCCAGTGGGTTTCTCCGACCACAGCGTGCAGCTTTCCCGTCTGAAGGGATTATCTGGAGACTCTTAAGGAAGATGAATCTGGCAGGTTTGTGAAGGACGGATTAGAGGAAGAGAGAAGGAGAGCGGGAGAACAGTTCCCAAGGTTGGGAACGTTTGCTTTTCTAGATCCTTCATGTACCCAATGACCTCTGGGGGCCACAGCAAGGCCACTAGCTCGGGAGAGGGCACGGGGGAGCCAGCCCATGGCCACGCCAACCGGTCAGCAGCCCCCCGTATTCCCTTTATCTTAGCGGGATGCCCAGGGTCCAGCTGGAATCTCTGCTCATTCTCGGCTCCTCACGAGTCCTTAGAACTAAGTCTAGAACCCTTCTCCGAGAGCCCAAGCCAGTCTGGGGTTCTCGGGGAGTCCATAGATGCAAGTGCAGTTCTGCTGAGAAGAGAAAGGACGAGGTCTGGAGCCGAGGCTGGGCCGGACACTGCAGGAGGTCAGCAAGACCCAAGCGTCCCAGAAGCTCCCCGAGAACGCGAGCCTGGGATACATTTTCTCCTGTCTTTGGAGGCCATTTTGTGACCATAGTCGTCCCTGGGGGCTCAGGGCCTGGCCGGGGAGGGGGGGTTCTCCTCCTTCCTACTCAGAAAACTTGGAGCTTGGTAACCGTGTCCCGGCTGACAGCGGGGAAATGCCCACGGGCCGCAGACTACGCTGCCTGGCAGGAGTTAAGTGGAGCCATGTGCTGTCTGAGAAGGTCTTTGTCATGTCCCGCAGGGGGGAGACGGGGCACATGTGCTGGCAATTAGGGCAGGCACCAGGGCTGGGGAAAGGGCTGCCGGGAGCAGAACCCAAGGAAGGGATTGCAAGCAGGAGGCCGGCCCGGGAGCCGCGGCTGCTCCAGGGGAGGCGGGACCTGAGGGACCGGCGGAGCCTGGGCTTGCATCCCATCTCCCGTACCCCCGGTGGCGTTGGACAGTGTCTAGGATGCTTGGGCCTCAGTTTGCCCATCTGTAAGTTGGACTGCATGGTCCCCAAGGTCTCTGACACCCTATGAGAATCCAGAAGAACGAGCAGAGATTCCAGCTGGAGACTCGGCAGCCCCTTAAGTTATGGAGATACTGGCAAGTGGGCGTGGCCAAGGGCCAGGGGCCTGATGGGGCCTGGGTCTCCGCCATCACCCTCCCCCCTTTAGGATGCCGAGGCTGTCTCCTGCTTCTCCTCAGGCCCGTGCCAGCCTCCCAGCTGCTGGAGGCAGCCTCCTTGCCTCTAAGAGGGAAGGATGCATAATGTCCCTGAGCCACCATCTCAGCAATCCAAAAGGCCCCGGCCGTCGGGATCTGGCTCGTTCTGGAGCGAACTCTCCAGCGTCTTCCTGAGGGAGGACATGGCGCTGCCTCACTGAATGATAATTCCCTCACAGGAGGGAAAATCCTCCCCTCAAGGAGCTCACAGCTAGTGGTCACATCCCAAATGCCAGAGCTGAAGTGTCCGAAGCAGGAGGCAAATGCAAGTCTTCCCAGCCCCCAAGACCCACCCTCTACCCATGCTGACCCCTAGTTATGCCGCCCAGGGGGGTGAACAAAGCACAGACTCAGCCTCTGTGAGCGAAGCTGGCCACAAACTGGAACTGGTCAGTTGGAAGACTCCTTCCTCCCTCCCTCCCTCCCTCCCTTCTTTCCCTCCTTCCATTCTTCCTTCCATTCTTCCTTCCTTCCTTCCTTCCTTCCTTCCTTCCTTCCTTCCTTCCTTCCTTCCTTCCTTCCTTCCTTCTTCCCTCCCTCCCTCCTTCCCACCCTCCCTCCTTCCCTTCCTTCTCCCTTTCTTGCTCCCTCCCTCCATTGCTCCCTCCCTTCCCTCCTCTTTCCCTCCCTCCCTCCCTTCCTTCTTTCCTTCCTTCCCTCCCTTCCTTTACCACTCCCTCCCTTACTTAATCCCTTCCTTCTTTCTTCTCTCCCTCCCTCCTTCCTCTCTCCCTCCTTCATTCCCTCTCTTCCTTGTTCTCTGCCTCCCTGTCTTCTTTATTTTCCCTCTCTTCCTCTCTCCCTTCATCTCTTCTCTCCCTTCTTTTCATCCTTCCTTCTGTCCTTTCCTTCTACTTTTCCTCCTTCCTTTCCTCTCTCCCTTTTCCCCTCCCTCTTTCTTTCCCCTTTTCCTTCCCTCCTTCCTTCCTTTCTTTCCTCTGTCCACATAAGGTACCATACTCTTGCCTTCAGATGCTTTTAAAAGCATTTTTCTCTTTTGGGCCTCTGAACCCTTCCAAGATTTCTTTCCTAAGGGACAGGCCTTAAACCAACCAAAACCAATGTGAATCTCATTGATTATCCCCCAGTAGGTCCCAGGCCAAGCCCCATTTGGTCATTGTTTGGGTCCTGATTGGCTCAGGATGTAAATGACGGTCATTTCTGTTTTGGCCAGAAACCCTGAGGGTTTTCCCCTCCCAGATTCATTCATCCATTTATTTAGGTGAAAGGAGACTCTTTGCCTCCATTGCTCTCTAGCCTTCCTTGCTAAATGGGTGTGGTCTCAGTCAGACCAGGACCCGTTGAAGACCTTAGCTTAAAAAGGCCCAGGTCTCCCATTGCCATCTCCAGTCATCTCTACCTCTGTCTTTCCACTGGACCCTCGTAGCTCTGGGGGAAAGTGAGGCCGGAGACCTTGCCCAGCCTCCCTCACTTAAATCCAATTCACTTTCTTGTCATGGCGGCACCCCCTGATGCCCTGGCCCTCCTCGAGAACAAAGGACAACCCCCAGCCTTTCCAGTACTACAAGGCTGGACCCCTTGGAAACAAAGAGGGAGGAGGGAGAGTGAGCCTGCTATAATGCCTCCCGTGGGCCAGGTACCAGGCTAAGAACTTGCAATGAATCCTATCTCATTTGATCCTCATAGACCCTCTGGGGTGAGGGGAAGCGAATAAGCCGTGTGCTTACCTGCCCCGTGCCAGGCACATCTGAGCTCCATAACAGCCCTGCAAAGTGCCTCTCCCCTGGGCTACCCAGCTGCCCTTGCTCTCCACACCCACATAGAGTATTCTTTAAAGATTGTATGATGGGCAGCTAGATGGTGCATGGCTAGAGCACCAGCCCTGAAGCCAGGAGGACCCAAGTTCAAATCTGGTCACTTAACACTTTGTAGCTGTGTGACCTTGGGCAAGTCACTTAAACTGCCTCAGAAAAAGAAATGTATGGAAATGGGAACAGACATGGCTCTTGGTATCTTCTTGTGTCATCTCTTTTGGGGAAGAATAAGATCAGTGACATTTTCTCCAATGATTTGACCTGCTTTCTTCATCTTTTCCCTGAAGAACTGATCCCTCAAAATCAGTGGACTTTGGCATGGACCTCTTTGGGGTATATTTGATGTGGTTCTTCTTCCCGTTTTTGTTATCTTTAGAAGTTGCTTTTTCATGTAACACATTAGAGACTGTGATGTTAGTTTAAATTTGTTAAATCTATTTTCATCAATAGAAAAAATAGTTTGCCATGGAAATTTTCTGAGATCTTTTCCCTTTTTTGTTTGTTGATCTTCTAGTTTTATCTATAAATGCCTTTTGGATGAGTTAATTTACTTTGATTTTTTTTTTTTGCTAAACTTTATATAGATTATTTTCTCCTTCATGCTGCTTATTATTTTGTGATATAATGCTGGCAATCTCTTCCACCCCCTTCCAGTAATTTTTACATTTAAATTTATGTTTTTGTTATTATTACTATTAATTATTATTATAATATATTATTATTGTTGTTGTTAAATTTATGTTATTGTTGCAGTTGACTATCCTAGCTCCTAATTTGATGAAAACAAGAAACAAATTGTAGAATGGGTTTCTTGATTTCCTCAACGTGGCCACTGATTTCTATAGGCTAAATTCCCTACCGAAATAATGACCACATGGCCGATAGTTCATTCTTCCACCCATTTCCCATTTTGGGTGTCAGCTGCTTGGTGAGATTTCAGACTGGGATTCATTCATTTGCATGCTCTGCCTTCTCAGATTGCCTGTCTTCTCAGATTTATTTTTTCCTCTCGTTGGGTAACGATTCTGATATTTGCTTTAGCAAACTGGTGATCTGTTTGTGCTCAGAATGTTGGTTCTGAAACGACTCCCCCATCAGTTGCTAGTCATTCTCCCTAAGTTTAAATTTTTTAATATCATTAGATGATTGGGTCTCTTTTCAGAGAAGCCAGGGATGATCTATAGAGTTGAGAATTCTATACCTCCCACGAGCCATTGGCTCTCTTATTACTTCATCTTGAACCGTGTTTTCTTGCATCTTTTTCCCCATCCTCCCTCACGCCAAGTAGAAAAGGATATGTTCGCTCAATTTGGAGGGTCTTAGCCAGCTCCTCATGGAATCAGAGGCCGGTATCGAGACTACAATTGCTTCCCTTATTCCAGGAACCCCTCCATTATTCTGCCCATTTTAAACCCAATACTTTTATTAGTTTATGAATAATTTCTGATCAGCAATCTCACAAATATTCTCATCTGTTGGAAAAACCCAGATCCAAATGAAGTGATTAAGAGAGGAGAAATTCACCAAAAGGGTTTCCAGGCAGGATTCCAGGACTGCACTTAGGAAGAAGGGTTGAAAATCACAACTGTTACCACAGAGGGTCTTTAAGGGAAGGTGGAGGCTTCTTTGTTCTCTATGCCCAACAGTATCCAGGACACAATAGATGCTTCATACTTGCTTTTTGATTGACTGAATATCATGGAGATGATTGATTTTGGAGTAAAGTTTTAGGCTGATGATCCTCAAGGTCCCTTCCAGCTCTGGAATTCTCTGTGACTAAGATGGGGCAGATAAGGGGCCTTTGAGGGCACCCCCTGAGGCTGTTCTAGTTGGGAGCAGAGCAAAGTAGAGAGCCCGGGTGGCTGCTGCTGGCTCACTGTGACTGTTGGGTTATGAGAAGGAGAGGCGAAGTCAGAGCTGTAGTTTGGAGCCCTAGGACGAGCCCCAGAACAGGCCAGAACCACAGCAACGACCTCCTGGGTACAGTCCAGATGGCGGCAAATGTTCATCTCCCATCCCACTCCCCCCAAACCCAGCCCTGCGTTAAGCCAGAAATGAAGTTCTCTTGTTCAGAGGAACTGAGAAGCCCTCGCCTGCTGCCACTGATGAGGAACGATTGAAAGGGAATTTGAAGGCATGGGCAAAAATATTTGCATGCCTTGGTTTTGTCTCGAGAATTTTCTTTCTCCAGAGACTCGAGTCTCCGCTCTTAGACAAGTAAAGCGACCTGCCTTCATTATCCTTTCTCATCTGGGCCTATCACACTGAAGAAAGCGATTCTGCATTCATCTCCCATTTAACCGATTGTACCAATTGTGAATCAAGAGTTTATTTTAAAGGAAAATTCAAAATTAAATCTGCAACAACATGATATCTACAAGAGGGTGGTGATTATGCCCCCGAGATTTTACCAGTCACAGCTGTTCCATTATGTTTGTTTACTTTAGGGTAGAAATGGTCCTTTGAAATGTATGACCAAAATAAACACACAAGCAGCTGGAGATAGTATGGGTAAATGAACACGTGAGTGGCCCGGGATGGGGGAGGCCTTGCCTTCAGATTCACCCAAGGCACCGCCGTGCTCACACAAATCATGGGGAGTGTTAGTATTCTGTTACCCAAGGGCAGCGATATTTGGCAGGAAATCCATGTAGAATCATCCGATTGTAACAGTTTTTTTCCCTTTGCAAAATGATAACGTTTTCACATGTTAAAAACTCTTCCCCGTGGTGAAAGACTTACTCTGATAATCAGGAAGATAGGGTTTGATTTAGGGATGAGGTTTTTGCTTTGTTTTGTGCCGGAAAGGAAATCCACTTAGGCTATAACGTTTGAATGACAGTGAATTTAGTTTAACCCAAATGATACACCAAGAAACTGCTGGTCCGTCACTTCCTTATGAATTAGATCACACGTGAGTGATGATAGTTACAATTTGTATTTTTTATGCTCAGCAGGCTCTGATTAGAAATTAATCATTGAAGGAAAAAAACCAAGTCAGGCCCAGGAGACTGAATTATACCCACATACATGTGAAAACTCAATCGTGTAATTTCCCAGAACTTTGAGAAAGACTGCAGATCAGGAACTTATCAATATTTTAAAGAAGAAATGGAAAACATAATTACGCCTCAGAGGTAAACATCGGCATTTGTGTTTTGGACAAATAATCCTAAGTAACAAGAAAATCCGGAGGTTCCCCTTTGCTTCCCTCCTTTGTTAGGAAGCAAAGCCACCACCTGAACAAGCAGCTCCTAGGAACAATATACTGCCTGCCTCTGGGATGCTCCACATGCTCAGTGGTATGATCATTCTGGGAAGTAACGGCCCAGAATAAAGCATGATCTGTGTTTGCTTGCCAATTACTGAAACAAGTCCACCAAGAGAGAAAATTAGAAATGGATGTGTAGTTCATGATCTTCCATGGACGCCACACAAGAGACGGGGAGACATCCCTGAGTGGATTCTGCTAACAGATGGAAGGATGAAGGTAAGAGGAAATTGGATACACTGAGCAAGGGAGGAAAAGTGGGCACCAGCCAGAAGCTCGGAAAGATGCAAATTCAGAACTAGGGACAGCTCCTCAACCCACCGAGACCCTCCCTCCCTCAGACCCCAAGTAGAACCAGACTTTGTCTCTCAACAGGAAGATGTTCAATAAAATTTGTTATGGAAAACCTCTCTAACACACACACACACACACACACACACACACACACACTTTGATGGGACTTAGATACCAAGGACAGGTGCAGCCAAAAAGAAAGCTTCTCTGCTTAGACTGCAAGCGTGAGGGGCAACAGATGGGGAGCTTATGGGTTCCACCAGTTTTCATGAATTCATGAAAGAAATAGAAAAATGGCTTCCTATTGGGGGTGGGTGGGTAAGGAATCCTCTGTGAAAATATATGGAACACCGTCTGTGAGACAAGTCACTTAACCCCTAGTGCCTCCCCCCAAATGAGGAGAAACCATGTGAGATGGGAGAGTAGAGTCCCAGAGGAGGAGAGGTCAGAGCAGGGCTGTGTGAGCTCTTTATGGCAAGGTACAGCCCACATGGAGGAGGCCATGCACTCACCTAGTCATGTGGGAAAGGAAGCCAGATCCCTTGAGAACCTGGGATCTCACTCTCAGCAATTGGATTGCATCGGCTGAATACTTAATCCTTAATTTATTTTTATTTTTTGAGAGGGATATGTCATATTTATTTCTTTTTTTAAAGCTCCAAATGTCATTTCATAGTACCTTAATTTATGTTTAAACCAGGCACAAAGAACACTCTGGGACAATATTCCAGCGGATTCAGTAGATCATTGTCCACATGAAGGACTCCTGAATAAAGTCCCTCATGGTTCCATTTCCTCTGTGAACATCAGGAAGGAGGAGCTTTAGCCAGTCTTTCAACTCAGTGGCAATTACAGAGTTTTGTCATACTGTCCCCCACACCATTTTTATTTACCACATTGTTTAACTTAGACCAAGAGGAAGGGATCCTGCATATAACTCATGAGTCCAATGTCAAAGTTACTAGTTGAGGAAGGGGATTATTTTATTAAGTAGTATTAAATGCTGACTTGGGCTGGGGGGATAATTAAAAAAAACAAGGCTCAAGCTTCAGGAATATCTGAGAATAGTCTTAGGTACATAGATTGATAGTTGAGAAGAATCTTAGAAATCATATGGTACAACCTTTATATTTTATAGCTGGGGAAACTGAGGTTGAGGAAATTTAAGTAAAATGCCCCAGGTCACCTAAATATTAACTGTCACAGGTGGAATCTGAACCCAGAACCTCTGACTTCAGTCGGGGCTCTTTCTGGTGAATTCTACAGTCTCTCTCAGTTCACTGGAAATCCGTCCAGTGAAAAGACAATGACCGTCCCAAGAAGTAACCCTTGACAAATCAAGCATTTCTTTTATTGTTCTAGAATTCAGTTTCTAGAACAAGTTGCTGGAAAACTCTTGTCGGTCCCCAGGTCACCAGGGATATGATTGCCACAGCATTTCCAAACTTCCTAGCTTCTGTCCGACTTGGAAAAGTCATAGATTCAGAGACCACCTGTCTGCTGACCTACAAACATAGGCTGAAGATGCCATTTTATCCTCCCAGAAGTGGCAAAATTTGACCTGGAGAATGGGGATTGGACCTGAAATTTTACTGATACAGAGAACACAAAAGGGAGGAAACTCTTCCTCCTAATTAGGCTTAGAAAGAAGGGGAGGGGGCGCCTTCCCTGAAGCTCACAGTCTCAGAGAGCTGTCAAGAGCACTGAGAAATGAAGGGCCTTTCCCAGGGTCAGCCAGACACTGTCAAAGGCAGAATCTGACATCAGGGCTTCCTGGGTCTGAGGACAATTCTCTATCCATTAGACCATTCTGCCCCTCTTTAATACACACAACCAGAGAGAGAAAAAGAAAGAGAAAGGGAGGGAGGGAGAGAGGGAGGAAGAGAGAGAGAGAGAGAAGAAAAAGAGAGAGAGGAAGGGAGGCAAGGAGGGAGGGAGGGGGAGAGAGAGAGAGAAAAAGAAAAGAAAAGAAAAAGGCAGAGACAGAGAGATAGACAGAGATAGATAGAAACAGAGGCAGAGAGAGACAGAGACAGAGAGACAGAGATACATAGAGAGAAAGAGATTATAGACATTGTAGGTGAGTGTTGACCTTGAAGTCAAAAAGTTGGTTCAAGTCTTGCCCTATAACATAGTGATGGTATAACACCTGGCAAGTCTCTTCATCTCTCTTCCTTTGAGCAACTTTCTGAGCCTGTACATTGTAGAAGAGTCTCTGGTCTGCTTTGGAAGAGGGAATGTCCTCACTAGATATCTCTTTACGTTTCCAAGGGGAAAAAGTCCTGGACAAAACACGAATACACACATATTTACACACACATACATATGTGTGTGTGTGTGTGAATATATACATATATATTAAGTTGGTTGTTAAGTGTATAATTCATTGTTGTTGCTGCAAAATTGATACAAAACCAGAATAGAGAACAAATGTGATGAAAAAGCTATGGTGTGGAAGTGAAACAACCTAGTCCTGCCCTATTCAAACAAGTGATTACAAAACATGTAATGGACGGAAGAAAGGACATTGATACAGACTGGAGCGATTGCAACCAACGCCAATCAGTTTCCATGATCAAGAGGCTGGAAAGCTCCTCCATGAGCGCACACTTGGCCTTCTTGACAAGCGGACGAGGGTGGTAACCAAACCCAGGCTAGTTTAGGATAGAAATTAGTTTTAGCATATTATGGGAAATGGTGATGAATGCGTCTAATAAAGTAGAGAGAGGCTTTTGAAAATGAAACCAGTTTCTAAAAGCTTGGCAAGAGATTTAACTAAGCAAAGTTACATAGAGGGCATTTGAGGATAAAATGGAGGGACAACAAATAGAAGAAAAATTGAAAAGATGCACAAATATCTTTATCACAAGATGTTTTTCCCCATAAAAACCAAGAGAATCATCACACTTAAACTCACATGCCACGGTCCTGAAGGTGCTTGTGAAAGGATGGCAATAAAGACCAAAGATGGGAGAAACATCTGGTTTAGATCGAATGGACATAGAGGAGGTCTCTCCTGGAGCCCACACAGTCGTGAGGATATAGAGGTATCAGTTCACAAAGGAGAAGATAACAGGAATATTAGAGGGAAATCTAAGAATTTGTTAAACGTATTAATACCTCCAAAAAGGAGCTGAGAGAATATCAATTACTTACTCCAAGACCTACTTTCTCAGCTCTTTGCAATGCCAAGGAGAAGTGGTTCTTCAGCCATGAAAGAGCTCTCTGAGGGCATTAGCAGAAAATGGACTGGCTTCCCCAGTCAGTCCACCTTAGACCACATCATTAACAACCCATATTGACTGAAAGGTGCTCAGAGTGCAAGGTTCCACCTTCCTTTTAAAAATTATCAAACCAAACCCAAACCAAACATTTTCTTCAGCAAAGCAAAACCGCATCTCGAAGGATTCCATCTAATAAGTCGTCTCCCAGACATACATCCAAGTCACTCAAGATCTTAAGTAATAAAAGGCAACTTCTTGCATTGTCTCTGAGGGTAATTATCAAACAAGTTGTACAGGAAGTGAATGCCTTCATTTGCCAGAAAGAGGGGAGAGAGACATGCAAAATTAAATTGGTGAAAGATTCTTTGTGGACACAGATGTTCTCCAGGTTCTCCTTTTTCATGATTGGTTCCAACTCGGGAACGTTATAAAGCCTCCTGGAAGCGATATGAAACTGCTCGAAAGAATTGAACCAGAAGACTAACTAAAGTGAATGACAAGTTGTGACGTGCATTTAGACAAAAAGTAGGTAGAACTTCTTCAATAATATATACATACACTATATATATATATTATAGAATTTTAAATCTATATTTGTCTGGGAAAGAGCAGCCAAATGGACAATAAGTTGCACCCAAAATTAAACAGAAGAGGGAGAAGGTACTAAATTTCCTCCTAAAAATGATGAAGTTCCTTTAGTGTCCCCAGACTTCTCACAGAAACAAATGCCCATCTTTTTAACATCAGTATTCAGTAGAATAGCTCCATTACTTAGTGTCGGTATATGACTGAGAGCAATAAATTGAACATATGGGTCAAGGACAAGAATCATCACACGTAGTAACAAGCATCTCACCCCTTCCCTTTCGGGAGTAGAAATGGCAACAAGGAGAACAAAAAGTGGGCAGAGCAGTTGAATTGGACCAACACTATATGGGGAAATGACTAATAGCAAGGTGGGGAGCGGGCTTCCAAGCACAACCAATGAAGAAGATCTAGAATGGAAGGAATTGTATGAGGGAGGAAGATTTTGGACTTGATCAATTGATGACAGCCAGGATAAACAGGAAGCTCCTTGTGAAGGCAGGGGCAAGGAAGGAAGGCTTTCAGCACTCCAGGAGGACCTCCCCAGCACCATACCTATGAGAAGGCACGAACAAGAGGCACATGAGATGGCAGGGAACATATCAGAGGGAACATCTGACTGATGAAAATTCAGATCCAGGTGAGGTGCCAGAGTAGCAGAGAAACTTTGTTTTCTGAGAATAAGCATTGGTGCATTCGTCTTAGAGAACAATACGTGGGTCTAGCCAAAAGACCCATGAGGCCACGTCCCCTTTGGGCCTGAGTCGGTTCTACGGTCCCACCGCCGACCGTTCCCAAAGACATTATTAAGTGGGATGAAGGCCGTGTCTGTCTGTAACAGGGAGACGTTGGGCATAACTGATACATCTAATAATTGGGGAATAGCTGAATAAACATTGCTCTATTAGGGTAATGGAGGGGGATGGCGTTGAGAGAGCCCGACAAACAGGAAGCGTCCAAGGATGTATGGGATGGTTTATATGAAGCGGCACAAAGAGAGCTCGGGAGCATACAGGAAGCACACGTGGCGGCAGCCAGAGATAATGCGAGACACAAACAGATCCTTGGGAGCAGATTTGGAAAAAGACCCGGAGGGAGCAGAGGCGGCGGTTCTCTGGTTCTGCTGCATTTGGCAGCCGAGCCAAAAATGTGAGCGCTGTACCGGGAGGGCTTATTCCTGTCGTGTTTGGTGCATCCCGTTGCACCTTGAGCGCCGATTGTTTACAATTCTAATAACGAATTTCCCGAATTTAAAAATCTCTGAGTAGACAAAGGCAAACGCCGGGATGCTCGGCGTCTGATGAGAAAGTTGGCCCAGCATCTGCTCGGCCCGCACGACCCTGGTGAGCCAGCTGTTGTTTCCAACGTCCTGGGCTTATGATAAATGGCGCCTCGGTGAGCAGCCTTCCGATTCTCGTGTCTCAGCAACTCATCCTCCGGCTGGAACTCGTTGCAATCTTTCTAGCCTTGACAAAACGGCCCTGGTGTTTAGACAAAATTTCCGGTTCCACACGGTAGCTTTCAAGCCCACAGTTACCACTCAGGAAATCAGGAAGCAAATGTCGGAGAACACGGCATTTCTTAGCGGCTCCGTTCCGTGGCATTCTGTTGGTCTGGGGGTGGGCTCTGACAAGAAGGGGGGAGAAAGCAGAGGAAACCGTGTATTTCTCGACTTTTCGGCTGCTGGTTAATCCTTCTCTAATTCTGAAACAGCCCCCCCTGCCTTCTGGGGTACCCTGTGGAGACACAAGTTTGCTTGGTTTGGTTTGGCCCCCCCTTGTCTCCCTTCCCCCCTTAAAAAAGCCATCAGCAATATTAGATCTGCTCATGCAAAGCTCTTTCTATTAGCGCACCCCATTCTCCACCGCCCAGCCCACCCCATTTTCCTTTGTGTTCCCTCAGATAATTTCTGATCAAATATCCTCTCATCAACAAGATGAACCATCCAATTCTTCCCTCATCTGAATGCAGAATGTTTCCTTCCTCGTGCTAATTAACAAACAATTCTTCCTTTCCTAGGAATGTTCTCAGTCACTAGGGAGTTGTGTGGCCCTCAACACACAACGTGGCTCCTGCACGACTCAGTTTCCTTATCTGTGAAATAGGGAGTGAGGTGAATTCAGGGTCCTCCAAAGTCCTTTCCAGCTGAAAACCTCTAATCCTTTGAGCTTCTCAAACTGCAACCTTTTCCTTCTGCCTGACTTTACAGAATCACAATATGTCAGAGTTGCAAGGGTCCACAGTGACCATCTGGTCCAATCTGTCCATTAAAAGCGGTCCCCTCTACAACTCATCTGACAAGTGATTCTCTAAGCTTTGCATTAAAGATCTCCCATGAGAGGAAACCTATTTTATCAGGAGATGCCTGATTCTTCTGTTTTGCTTGCCCCAGAGAGAAAATCTGGCTCTCTGCAAATCCAAATTCTGCCCCTTGCCCTCTAAGGAATGAGGCTACATTCCTCCCCTTTTAATGTTGGGTGGCCTGGATCTTGTTTTCTCTGGGGCAAACATTCCCATAATACTTGGAGACAAGAGCCTTCCTGGTCCTGATCACGATTCCCTGGATAGTCCCCAGCTTATCAGTGTCCTTCCTAAACCGTGGGGCCTCAGACTGAACTCACCCTGCAGAGATGGACAGGCTCGGGCAAGGGCAGACAGGCTGGCATTTCCCTGTTCCTGGAAGCCCCACCTCTCTGAGTGCGGCTCATCTGGGGTGACTTTAACCTCCCCCAATCCCTCCATCAAGGAGCCTTTAGGAAGAGACTGCTATGTTCTCCCAGGCCATTTTTTAGTTCAGCTAGGAGCTTACCCCCTAAACAGATCGCAAGCATCTCTGGGACAGGAATTGTTTGGGATCTTGTCTGTCTGTTCTATGTGATTGCTCAGCTCTGGTAATACGGGCATTGAAAATACCCAGTCATTGGATTTTTACCTCTTCTCCAGGTCTATGCTCTTGTGTGACCCTTCCTTCATTAGGTGTTTTTGGGGAAGGGACTGCTTTTTTTCCTGTCTTTGCACCCCGGCCTTTAGCATAGTAGAAAGCACATAGAAGGCACTGAAAAATGCTTGTTGACTGGCTAACTAAATTCAGTCCCTTAAACATCACTATGGCTGCTTTCCCCTCTTTAAAAAACTGGCCGTTTAACTGAATTGATCGAAGTGATTACTTTTAATTAATCTTTGTACTCACAGACATTGGGAGAAATCCCATTGTGCCTCTGCCATATCCCCTCACCCCACCTAGGACCACCATGTGCAAAAATGGTGACCCCATTATTCATCACTTTTCTCCCCCGGTGGTTCCTTCGGGTCCCTTCTCCTGGTGACACGTGACGCGGCAGAACGTAGCCTCGTGTCTGGGAGCTGTAATCGGCTATCGGGCCTCTCGTGAATCTATTGAGAGAATAAGGTAATACAAAAATAAATGGTGCATTCGGAGAGTGGGGAGCCTTTGTTCCCCCTCCTGCTCCCATTTCTGGAGAGCTCTCCAACTCTTGATAGGAATGAATTATTATCCAGGGGGCAGAGAGGAGCGTGTCCTGGATGCTAACTCCAAGGGCAGCAGACAAAAAACCGGGCTGTCTTTCATGTTAAGAACAAGAATTTATAGGCAAAAAAACAGCTATTCTGAGACTCTTGAATGAAGATATACAAGCCGAACAAAAGGTAAGTATTTCACTCCGTCTATGAAAGCCTGGGAAATTTATTTTTTTTTTGCAAGCTTTTACAGTCCACGGCCTTCCCATTCAATCTTGAATAATAGCTCTGAATTGAGCTGTAAAAGCTTCCGAAGTTTGAAGCCTTTTGACAAGTTAATTTAGCCGTATGGTAAAAAGTTTTTCCCCCAGATAGAAGAAAGCCATCAGATCATGAATGCGGCAGTCATCCCAAGGAAGGAAAATACCATTAGGATTGGAAATGGTGGGCTTTCTGGAGGGAGCTTTTGCTGGGGCGTAATCTGCTATCAATATTTCAACAGAAAGATGTTTTCCTCATCATTCAGCTGGAAGTCAATATCTTCACTTAAAACCAACACCCAGGGGCCAGATCACATCTATGTTTTATTGAAAAAATAACTTGTTCCCTTCTGCAGCTTCCTTTCCTATGGTTCTATCCATTCTAATTTTTTTCTGCATTACAAAGGGGTTTTATTATTGTTTTACAAGCAAAAGTAAAACACCGACAACGGCAATATTTTCTTTCTCTCCTCCCACACACATGACACCACACATATAGACTACACACATACACACACACTCACACACACACACACACACACACACACACTTACACCCCAATTTCTGGGGTGTTTTTTCTATTGATTTGAAGTGAGATTGAATGAGCTTCAGGGACTTGGTCTCTCAGCTTCCAGAAAAAATAAATGAGTTGGGGGAGGGGGTAAGGGCATCTTTTAAGCTTAGTGAGCACAAATAAATGGCCACCGTGATCTTTTAGCTTCAGTAATGGTGAAAGTGGATGAAAAAAAGATGCTACAACATGTAGTTTTGATAGAGAAAGTGGGAGGGCTTCCAAGAAGCAGGGATTCATCTTGCTCTTTTGTTACTTCCTCAGGACTCGTTCAAAGTCCAGCTCTCTCCCATCCCCCCAAATTTTCCCCACTCCTGAGCATCCTGCCTTCTGGGAAAGGCTGGCCGCCCCATTCACTCCCCACCTGGAAGTCCTCCTCATCCCTTGCCCCATGTTGAGTCCCTTGCCCGGTCTTATTGACTTTATTTTCGGCGCTTCTCCAGTCACCCAGTAGTGACAAGCACTGTTCTGGGTCCTGGAGATAGAAAAAGAGGCAAAAACCATTCCTGCTCTCAAGGAGCTTCCAGTCTGATGGGGGAGACAACATGCAAGCCAACTGATAATGACAAGCTGGGAGCAGGATAAAGGAGCTGAACCCCAAAGGGAGACATTCACAGAGGGAAGGGGATCAGGAAAGCCTCCCTAGTTAGCTATGTTTTGAAGAAGCCAGGAAGTCCAGAGATGAGACTCCCACGCATAGGAGACAGCCAGAGAAAATGCTCAGAGTCTGGCGATGGAGAATCTTGTGCAAGAAACAGCAAGGTGTTCACCCTGTCCCTCCAGGCACAAAGTTACCATTTTACTTTAGCCTTTCATCTCCTCTCATCTGGACTCTTGGAAGATCCTTCCCTTTGGTGTCTTGAACTCAAGTCCCTCCCGGCTCTAATCTTCCACCGTTCAGCTGCCAAATTGATGCTCCTACACCTCAGGACTGGCCAGCTAATTCCTCTGCTCAGATAGTTCCGGCAGCTCCCTCTTGCCCTTAGAATAAAGTAGCAATGGCTAGTGTGAGAGAAGGATTCTATAACCCTGCCTCAAACCATTTCAGAGCACCCAGACTTCTCCATTAAAGCAAACAAACTTTAAACTTCCCTAATGGATCACAGCCAAAGGCACTGAACTACATGGCTTCTTGAGCTTTGAATGGGCAGAAGATTTGAGCTTCTCATCAGCATCTGAGCACTGGACCTGGAGTCAGAGAGCTCTGAATTCAAATCTGGCCTTACGTCCCTACTAGTTGTGTGAGCCTGAGCAGGTTGCTGAACCTTTATTTGTCTCAGTTTTCTCATCTGTAAAATGGGGATGATGATAACACCTACTTCTCAAGGTTCCCATAAGAACCAAGTGAGATAATCATTATAAAATACTTAGTGCAATGACTGGAACATAGTAGGCACCATATAAATGGAGAGGGTGATGGTAATGGTGATGGTGGAGGGAGTAGGAGGAGGAGGAGGAGGAATAGGAATGGGAGGAGGAGGAGGAGGAGGAGGAGGAGTAAGAGAGGTAATAGTAGGAATAGAAGGAGTTGGAGTAGGAGTAGGAAGAGTAGAAATAGAAGGAGGAGAAGGAGGAAAAATAGGAGAAGGAGGAGGGGGGGAGCCTTATCTCCAGGACAACAGTAACTGGTGGCAATGTCTGTACTAGGACTGAAGACAAACTAGACCTACTGAGGAAAGGCTTTCTGAGGACTCTACAAAGAGTTCAGCAGAAACACAGCTGGTACCGAAGGCATCCTTGAGGATCCCACAAAGAGGAGAGAAAGATTTTCCAGAAAACAACTTCCGAGTGCTATGGAGACTTTGCTACATGCCTGAAGTTTGAGCCCGTCTCCCCCGGGCCCCTTTCTGTCCTTGGCGGAGGACATTCCCCTGTTTTAAGAGGATGTTTGAGAATGGGTCTTGTTGTCTCACCCTTTCTAAAAGCTAATTTCTACAGTTTGGCCGACTGACATCGACGGTGACCAACTGAGAGCCCACACCTGTGGGGGCTCGTGAACCCTATAGCACTAGGAAAACGTCCAGTTCCTTGGAGGTCGCCCATATATTCCTGAGGGGACTCGGTCTGCTAGGAAGAGCAGGGACTTGAGAGAGCGAGCACTGGACTATTTATGTAGTGCTTTAGAAGGGCTTGCACAACACTTTATCCTAATGACCCAGCATAGTGCCTGGCACCTGATAATTGCTTAATAAATACTTGTTGAATGGAGGGAGGGAGCGAGGGAGGGAGGGATGAATCTTAAGCTGGAAAGACTTTGCATAGCAGCTATCAGGGAAGTGCATGTCTGGTATAAAAGGACCGGCTAAAATTGGAAAGGCCCATCACCAAAATAAAATGGCCAGAGCTGGCGGCAAAGTGTCTGCAGTCCCTGGTCCCCGACTTGACTTTCATCCCCTATGTGACTTAACCTTGTGGGCCTTCGTTTTCCTCATCTGCAAGAGGAGGACTCTGGACACAGTGGGATTTTAGCTTTTTCTACCTCCAAATTCTGTGTCCCCTAATGACTTTGAGAATCGGCCAACAGGTTACCAGAATGGGCTGGTTTTTCTTTTGCCATGAGAATTTAGGAAACCATCTACTTGAGAATAGAGGGCTTGAGACAGGCGTCAGTACTGAACGTGAGCATTTCCTTGATGTCTTGGAATACCTAGAATTTAGCAAAATACCTGACATGGAGGGTTAGGGTTAGAGTCAGGATTAATTTAATATAACAGCGAGCATTTTGTAACTTAAGGTTTGCAAGGCACTTTATATATATTGTAGCATTTGATCCTCAAAACTACCCTGGGAGCGTTTATTATTTCCATTTTACAGATGAGGAAACTGAGACAGAGGTGACTTATACAGGGTCACACACTAAATGTCGGAGGTGGGATTTGAACTCAGATCTTTTTGATTTTAAATCCAATTGCCTTGTCTAGGCAGCAACTATGCAGATGAGCTCAGATTGAGCCTTGCAATGTTGACTTTAGTATTCTGACTAATAGCTGGGTTTATGCCCTCAATATCAGTCTACAAATCTTCTCACTTCAGTGTTTGTGTTGGGAACTAGAGAGCTGGGGGGCAGGAAAGGGAAGAAGAGGAAAATAGAATTGAAAAAGATATTAAATTATTTTGTCCACACAGTAATTATTTGGGTTAATATGAAGTCAATTGGCATTATCAGCCAAGCCCTAGAATGGTTTTAATGACCTAACCCTTTTAGTTTTCTTAATGGAGGAAGTCTCCTGCTCTGAAAAAAATCCATCCTCCTTAAAGGAGCTTTTAAAGTTTTATTTTTATTTTTTTTATCATATGTATAAATTCCCCAAACTGCTCTGTCTGGATGTGGTGGGGGAGGAGGCGTGTGTGTGCCCAGCTTTGAAGGAGTCTAATTGATGGTCAAACAGGAAAGCAAAAAGCGTCTTCCCTCGTATTAGAAGAAAGCTCCCTTCATTATTTCTGTTACTTGAAAAGAAGATACTCATGGCCCTTTACTTTACAGGTGGCTCGCTGAGGAGACTGGCAGAAAGGGAAGCCTTCTGACACGTCGGCCCGACCAGAGTGGCAACAGTCTTGGGGGCGGGGGTGACACACCAAACCCCACAAAAACCAAGGCAGAAGATTTGCACTGAAGGCGAGATCAAGGGCTGTTCTACTTGTAACGGCCGTTTCCCCTTCATCTTCACGAGTAGTTCAAATTATTTCCTCCCATATTGGTAAATTACTTACTTGTCATTTAGCATTTTGGAGCCTTTCTTCTCAAGTCCCTGCTGGAAGGCTCGGCTCCTCAAAGGCAGAAATCCCTCTGGTTTCTTCTCTCCGGCACCTACCATAGTAGACCCAGAGCCCACACTTAATAAAGGCTGGGTGAGTTGAGCCAACTGTATACAGGTTGTCTCCACTGTCTCATTATGACCTCCTTGAGGGCAGAGCTTTCTGGTTTTGGCTTTGGGGGCTCAGCACTTAGCACGGTGCAAAGCGGAGTTCATAAATGCTTTGAGATTTACTAGAAATCAAAGATGGAGAGATACTCGAGTTCCCTGGAGGGATACACTTAAGATAAGGTAACTTTGGATGAAAAATAACTTGAACGTATGTGTCCTTCTATATTTATGAGAGACAAATTATTAATACAAGTGTAATTAGATGTTTATGGAAATAATTAGATAGTGTGGTAGCTGCGTGGTTTCACTCTTAAGAACAAACACCAATTAGATTTCGAATGACACAATTGTGAGAAGGGGTTAGTGTTTCAAAACATGATGGAAAACCACACCCGGTTCTCATCTCTCTTGGATACCAAGGATTAATTTTGTTTCTTCCATTATTACTACATATGGCTTTTTTTTTTAAATTTAAAAGAGTGATTATTCACCCATTATTTAGCCAAAAACACTTCCAAGAAAAGCTCTGGAGGCCTCATTCATTCTATGAGATAACGCTAATCCTGCACAAAGAAAGTTCAGCTCTTTTCAGGGCCCATCCCCTCTCTGCTGAGGCGTCCATTAAAAACAACAATATTGAGTGTCCCCTGCCAACACTGGCCACTGAAATGAGCTACATAAAGTTTTTCAGAGATTTCGTTTTCCTTTCCTCCTTAAGAAGAATTCTGGCAACCGGGAGAAACGAATTTCCAATGGTCCAGGCCTCTCCAGCCTGCCACTAATAGCCCCTGCCAGAGAATAAACAATAATTAATAACCCGACTCATAAATCAGCACCGTGGACAAAATGAAAATGAGTTTTTTTATCCTTGTCGGATTTGTCTTTATTAAAGAACCAAGCCAAGTACTTAGCATCGAGGCCAGAGCTTGTAATTACTGCTAAATGGGTCCAGTTTCCTAAATCAAACATAGGAAAGAGAAATCGGTTTCCTTCTCGGCTGGTGTCTGCGCAATAGAAAGGTGTAACGACATTAGAATCTGTTTTTAATGTTTCCTTCAAAGAAGGAGGCAAGTTGGGTGGAACACCCCGTGCACTCAGTCCTGCTTGTTTATTATTTGCTTATTTATTGATCATATGCTTATTTAGCTGAGGATTCCTAAATTATTGGAGGCTGAGAGGCTCAGGCTAAGGAGATTTGGAGAAGTCCTTCCCCACACTTGGGATTTCTGGCCCAACCGAAGGCTGGGCTGAGTCTTGAGGGGAAGTGGGAGTCCTGGGCTAGCATTTCTCCTGCCTGGGGGTGAGATGAACACCAATGGGGATCCCGTGCCCTGTGCCCCTAAGTATAGAGATTCTTTTTCTTTTCTAGAGAGTTTCTTCTGAGCAAGAACAGAACAGAAACTAGGCTTCTGATCTTTGTCTGAGATTGGAACTTCTACGTTCTTGAAAAATTGGGTCCATTACTTGGAGCAGACACAGGAGAAAGTGCTAGGTTCCCACAGAGAATGCCCACAGGATCATGGGCATCTGACATGCTGGCCCGTCTCCTGCGTTAATTGCTATTACTGATAAACCTGCTGTTCAGGAGTTTAGTCATGTCCAGCCCCACAGGACCCCATGGACTTTGTCCGTGGGGCTTTCCTGGAAGAGATCCTGGAGAGGTATCTGGAGAAGGAACAGTGGAGTCTGACTGCAGAGCTAAGCAGGTGATTTTTAGCTGTGTGTGTGTGTGTGTGTGTGTGTGTGTGTGTGTGTGTGTGTGAGAGAGAGAGAGAGAGAGAGAGAGAGAGAGAGAGAGAGAGAGAGACTTTCCCCTTTTTTTCTGATTCTTCTTTTACAACATGACTAATGTAGAAATGTGTTTACATGATTCTACATGTATAACCTATATCAGATTGCCTGTAATCTGGGGGGGGGGGGGAAGGAGAGAGGGAGAAGAATTCAGAACACAAAATCTTATAAAAGTAAATGTTGGAAACTATCTTTACATATAATTGGAAAAAATAAAATACTGTTAGGTGGAAATTTTTTTTTTAAAAAAAGACATTAGAGGGATTTGTCATTTCTTTTTCCAATATGTCCCATTTTACAGATGAGAAACTGAGTCAAATTGGGTTAAGTGACTTGCTCAGGGTCACACAGCCAAAATCCTTAAAAATAGGATTTTAGAATGTACTCCATGAGGAGTTTTACCTGACTCAGACCATATCTGGACTTTGGGGAAGGAGAAGCATCTGAGAGAATTCTGGAGACTTCATCAAGAGAACTGACTAAGGGGTCTGTTTTCAAGTATCTGAAGAGTTGTCCTGGACAGGAGGGACTAGAGGCACTGTGATTGGGCCAGAAGGTAGTGAGAACCAGGAGTAATGTGGGAGGAGCTGAAGGCAAGGTAAGGCTCAAAGTCAGGAGAAACTCATCCCCACAGAAAAGGGCCTGTCTCCCACTATGGAGGTCTGTCTGTCCTTAAATAACACCGGATGCCCATTTGTTGGATATATTATGGAGGGGTCTGGTTTGAGGTATTAATCAGACTACAGAGGTGCCTCCTAAAGCCTCAAAATCCTGTGATTCTGTGACCTGGAAATACTGACTTCATTGTGAACATAGGTGGGATGATCCTTTGAAAGACTGAGCTAAGTAAATGTTACATTATGAACCTCAATCTAATTCCATCCATCTGTCCATCCATCCATCCATTTATCCATCCATCCATTTATCCATCCATCCATCCATCCATCCACTGTTTCCTAAGGGGATTTCAATCTACAGATGACCAGTGTAAATCACTTCAGCCAGCTGCCATTTTTCTGCCCATGACTTCACTCACCTGTCTCTCACCAGTAAGATGAGAATGAGAGCGCAAGGTGTTCTCACCCTTGCCTTGAAAGCGCTCAGTAGGTGAGCATTTGCTCTTCTCCAGCCCACCATCCCCGTCATCATTGGACTGTGGCCATGGAATGGAGGCTTTCCATGAGATCAAAGGAAATGCTGCCTTACTGTGGGCCACATTTTAAATTAAGATGTGTCCTACTTTCAGAAAAAAACAAATTACAAATATCAAAATGCATGACATGCAAGTTAGGGATATTCCCTTTCTTTTACTTTCTTTTTGCGAGGTAATGGGGGTTAAGTATCTTGCTCAGGATCACACAATTAGTCAGTGTTAAGTGTCTCAGGCTGATTTTCCATTTCATAGGAGGCTGTGTGGTTCAATGGAAGAAGGGCTCAGTTTGGCATCCGAGGGCCAGGATCCAAATCCTGATCGGACATGTATGACTGTGGACAAACCTCTTATCATCTCTGAGCCTTCCTCAGTTTCCCCATCTGTAAAAGATAGACTAGATAGCCTCCAAGGTCTTTTCCAGCTCTACATCTGTAGGGTGTGTTACACTGGCACTCCCCCAATGAAGTCATGGAATGTTGAAATAGGTCTTCAACCATTCCCAACTGTCCATTTACACCCAACAAGGAGTCATCCAACTTGCTTGAGGATGTCTGGGGAGGGGGACACTGAGCACCCCATCCCCCTTCCACTTTGGGACAGCTCTTGATACACAGCTTCAACTCCCTGCCCCTGCACACAGTGTGCCCTTCCCTCAGCACTGCTCTTTCTCCTGTCGTGGGAAGCCCTCCGAGAACATGCCATCTAGCCTAGGCTGGGGTCTTCCTGATAATAATGGGCGGGGAGCTCACTCTCTTTTCCTGTATACTCCCTGTCACTCATAGCTTCTCTTTCTCTTGGCCCCATTCTTCCTCACCCACCGAGGTCCTCCTGATTGTCAGTCCGCACATCCCAGACTCAGGCTTTCAGAGCCTCCTCTCGGTCCTGCCCAGTCATCTGGCTATCAGTGTTATAGCTCTGCTCAACTCCCCAAAAGACTGGGCTCCATTTTTTTCATTTCCATTTTCTCTTCTCAATCCTTTGCAACAACTGCCCCCCCCACCCCCGCCTCCAACTTTCTCCAATGCCCCAAACCATGGTGATTCCTAGTCCTTGGGCCCCTTCTCCATCTCAACCTCCTTGAATTCTCTGCCTGTGTGGACACTCCCGAGTAGCCCCAAGACTCTCTCTCCTCCAGCTTTCTCTGGCTTGCCCCCTGTGCCAGTTACTGGCCTGATGGTCATTCTCCTCTGCTAGGTCCTTAGCTATATTTCACCCCTGAGCCTTTCTTCTGAGCCATCTTTGGTTCTTAATTCAACCTCTGCCTGAATTGCTGACGACCTCCCTCTCTGATTGCCTTGGATTAAACAAAAGGCAGTGATTTGCACTGGTTTCTCTTCTAGTTTCTTCTGTATAGAAACAGCTTTCCCCTCCACCAGACTGGAGAATTCTGGGGAGGACAAGGGAACGAGGCTGGCTTCTCATTTTCTTCCTGGAAGTTCTGAGAATAAACTAAACACAATTTACAACCCAGAACAGACTCTCAGGGCAGTGTGAGTAAACACACTAATTGCCTGTTTTCATAGCCTGTCTTCTTCATGTGAAAATGGATTTGCAGAATGTGAAGTGTTAGAGCCGGAGGTCAGCAACAGCCCCGGGCTTCTCCCCCCCCCCAAAGAAAACAGCTGAGACTGGGGTGATCACTGAGCTTCAGATTCCTCATGGCAACCATCTGTGGACAGGTGGAGGAGAAGGGTGGGTCCGGCAGAGTGACCGCGGGCTGGCGACTCGCCATATTTGGGTTTACCTCAGGGAGTTCAGCTTCAGAAGCGGAGTCGCCTTAAAAACAAGCACTTGGTCAATAAACAGCTATTGCTTGACCACCTACTATGTGCTAGGCACTGGGGATAGAAAGGGAAAAATGAAAAAAGAAGGATTATTGCTACTTTGTTGCCAAAGCTATCACTTCCCCTGCCCCAGTTATATTTATATATTTATTTTTCTAAGTTTTGTCTCTACTGTTATGTATAGATATTATATATATGGTCATATTATATATATATATATATATATATATATATATATATATACACACACACATACTGTGTATAATGTGTATGTGTGTATAACATTTATGTAGCACTTATATACCAGGTACTTTACCATTGTTATTTCACTTGATCCTCACAAGAATTCTTAGAGGGAGATGCTGATCATTCCCATTTTATAGATAAGGAAACTGAGACAAAACAAGTTAAGTGACTTGCCTGGTGTCACACAGTTAGGAAGTGTCAGAGGCCAGATTTGAACTCAAGTTTCTGACTTCAGGTCAGAAAGTGTGTGTGTGTGTGTGTGTGTGTGTGTGTATCTATATGTATATGTATGTGTATGTACAAATATATATATATATACACACACATATGAACAGGGAGGATATCTTGAAAGAGGAAGATAATTTTTTTTTTGTCTTTGTATTGTCAAAACTCATCCTGATACCTAGCACATAGTAGGTGTTTAACGCTGATTGACTGACTTATCAGTATTTTTGGGATGCAATCCAAAAAAGGGTTTACTTTAAGTCTGATATATTTCTTAGTGAAACTTAGTGTTCCTCTTTACTAAGTAAGCTTTTAGAGAATTAATGTCACATTGGACATTAGATTGTAAAAATCACAAAATCAAAATGGAGTAATTAATTTCAGTAAAAAAAAATAATTAAAATGTGCCCTACAGTACTCCTGACAACAACCCAACTCCTAAATTACTGGGTATTACAAAGTATATATTGTAAGAGTCATATATACTTTGCATAAATCCTAGATTAGCACTACCTACTAACAAGGCTTGACAAATGTAATAAGGATGATTCACTCATCTGTTTCCCCCCATCTTCATGTCTCCGGTCTCAGGATCCAGCTTTTAGGGATAAAGCTGATCCAAAGTCTTCTGTGACTTGTTAGATGGTCTTTGAGAATTCCTGTGGCCCCAAATGCTGAACATGCTATGGGTTACTGAGTGCTGACCCCCTTGATTCTTATACATGGTCCCTCACCAAGTCTGTCCTCAAAGCTTATCCAGCTTGGCCAGGAATGTGAAACCTGGGCTCCAATGGCAAAGCCCACAAGAACTCCTGATCCTTTCCCCACCTCTACCCTTGCTTTGCTCAGTGCCACGATGAGGCCCCATCCCACTATGCCATAGCTTTACTGAAGAGATGAAGGAACCTGGTCCCCTAAGTCTGAATTACTAAGCATTGGGGGCTGCTCATTTAAGATCATCTTAAATCTAAGTGCTAGATTTAAGATCTAGCACTGAGCTGGGAGAGGTACAGGAGTTCTGTTTGATTAACAAAAAAATAAAAACAACAAAAAAAAGCAATCACCATCTTTATTGGGTTTCCATAAGAAGAGGACAGGAGACTGGTGATATTTATTGGTTTCCACAAAGTTCTAGGTCAGGAGATGGTCTAATTTCACCAGAAATTAGAGAAATTATCAAATAAAGTTAGCGATTCAAGCAAACCTTAACATATTAATCTACTGTGTCCTGGACTGGAGCTATGAAGACAGAGGCAAAACGATTCCTGCCCACAATGAGCTCCCAGTGGCCAGGTTCCACCATTTAGGATCTACAAGTTAAGATCAGAAACTAAGCCATAAACTCCTGTCTAGGTACTGGGGGTGCTCTCCAAAGGCTTTCTCCCATTTAGTCCATCATTATCATGATGTGGTTTTCTAACCATGATTCTGCCTTCTCTTAATAACCAGACTCCTTCCTCAGTTTTCCTTTTCTTTCCAGTGAAGGACCTGTGGATTTCACTGATTCATCACTATAGGAAGTGTCCTTGAGAACTAATGAGATGGGAAGGCTATGTAGAAAGAGCCAACTTAGCCTGCGGCATCCCACAGATAAGAGCTTCCAGCAGATCCATTGATTGTCAATCTAAACCCAAACTATTGTGATGTTAACGAATTGATAATGAAATGTTATAGCCTCCTGAAATCACTGGAATATCATATTAGTGGGCTAAAATTAGCCCATAGATATAAAGTCTTGCGGTCTATATGAAGTTTTCCACCAATAGCCTCAGGAAGCAGCTTGTATGCGCATCATTTTTTAGTAAGCAGCTAAATAGGTGATCCGATGTGCCTAGAGTGAGAGCTGGGTAGGCAAGTACTTTAATCAATCAACTGATTAAAAAGCATTTTTTTTTAAATTTTAGTAGTATTTTATTTTTTCCAAATAGATGCAAAGCTAGTTTTCAACATCCACTTTTGCAAAACCTTGTATTCCATATTTTTTTCCCTCTCCTCCCCGTTCCCCAAGACAACAAGCAATCAGATTTATATCTGATTAACATCTGGTTAAACATGTGTATTTCTTCTAAACATACTTCCATATTCATCATGCTGAGCAAAGAAAAATCAGATCAAAAGGGGATCCTTTCAAAAGAAAGGAAAAAACAAACAACAATAAAAAGGGTGAAAATACTCTACTTCAATCCACATTCAATCTCCATAGTTCTCTCTCTGGGTGTGGAAGGCACTTTCTATCACAAGTATACTGGAATTGCCTGGAGTCACCTCTTTGTTGAAAAGAGCCAAGTCCATCAGAATTGGCAACAGATAGTCTTCTTGCTACTGTGTACAATGCTCTCTTGGCTCTATTCCACTCTGCATCAGTTCATATGGATCAGAATCATATGGATTCAGGCTTTTCTGAAATCAGCCAGTTCATCATTTCTTACTGAACAATAATATTCCATAACATTCATATACCGTAACTTATTCAGCCAATCTCCAACTATTGGGCATCCACTCAGCTTCCAGTTTCTCACCACTACAAAAAGGGCCGCCACCAACATTTTTGCACATGAGTCCCTTTCCCTCCTTTAAGATCTCTGGGATATAAGTCCGGTAGAAACACTGGGTTTCTACTGTAGGGGGGGGGGCACAGGGGGGCCGGTCTTTCCAGTCCTGGAAAGAGAGGACAATGGAGTTCTATGAATATGAGAAGACCAGTTGGACTGCACCATAGTATAACAATAAGAATAACTAGCATTTATATATCTCTTTAAGGTTTGTTTTTACAATTATTATCCCATTTGGTTTTCACAGCAACTCTGGGGAGATGGGTACTATTATTACCATTTTACACATGAGTAAACCAAGGCAAAAAGAAGTGACTTGCCAAAGGTCACAAAGCTGATAAATATCGGAGACTGGATTTGAACTCAGATCTTCTGCCTCCAGCTCATGCACTCTAAAAATGGTGCTGCTTTCTAGTAGTCTTTATATTCATGAAGGGAGTTTTTGAGTTGTAATAAAACTAGAAAGGTAGTTTGGGGCCAAGTGGTGAAAGGCTATAAAAACTCAACAGAAGCGATAGGGAGCCAGATAAACTTCTTTTTTGTATTATATTAACATTTTAATTACAGCTTTTTATTTTAAAAATATAAATATGGATAATTTTCAACATTTACCCTTACATAATCTTATGTTCTAATTTTTTTCCTCCCTTCCCTCCACTCCCTCCCCTTGCTTGTCTAGGGGAACATAGCTATACATATTTTCACAAATATGCTGCACAAGAAAACCAGATCAAAAAAGAAACAAATGAGAAAGAAAACAAAAGGCAAGCAAATAACGAAAAAGTAAAAATACTCTGTTGTGAATCACACTCAGTTCCCATAGTCCTTTCTGGGTGCAGATGGCTCTCTTCATCACAAGACCATTGGAACTGGCTTGAATCATCTCAGAGTTGAAGAGAGCCCTGTCCATCAGAACTGATCATTGTATAATTTTGTTGTTGCTTTGCACAATGATCTCCTGGTTCTGCTCATTTCACTCAGCATCAGTTCATGTAAGTCTCTCCAGGCCTTTCTGAAATCATCCTGCTGGTCATTGCTTAAAGAACAATAATATTCCTTTACATTCATATACCATAGCGTATTCAGCTATTTCCCAACTGATGGGCATCCACTCAGTTTCTGGTCACTGCAAAAAGGGCCGCCACAGACATTTTTGCACATGTAGGTCCCTTTCCCTCCTTTAAGATCTCTTTGTGATACAGGCCTAGTAGAGACACTGCTGGGTCAAAGGAGATGCACATTTTAGTATCCCTTTGAGCATAGTTCCATCATTTTACAGTTCCACCGACAATGTATCAGTGTCCCGGTTTTCCCACATCCCCTCCAACATTTGTCATCTTTTCTTGTCATGTTTGCCAATTTGAGAAGTGGTACCTTAGAGTTGTCTTCATTTGTGTTTCTCTGATCAATAGTGATTTCGAGCACCTTTTCCTATGACTAGACATGGTTTTAATTTCTTCATCTGAAAATTGTCTGTCCATATCCTTTGACCGTTTCAGATAAGTTTCTTGTGGGTAAAGGCAGCCTGGTCAGACTTGTGTTTTAAGAAAATCACAATGGCGGCCACATGGAATCTACCCATCGATCCAGTGGAATATTTTGCCCTTTCTACAGTAGTGGGTTGGAGCTGATGTAGTTTTCTGGAATCCAGGAGATCCTGAGGTTTATTGCTCACGTTTAGCATGTGAGATCACCTGTGAAAGTCGCTAGCGCACATCCAGAGGGATGAGGGATGCTGGTGATAATCATCTTGTTTCAGACAACCTGGAAAACGAGTGAGCCCCCAGTCGCCATGAGGAGACCAAAAGCTTGGGACTAAGTCCTCACAATTAAGGGAAGCACGATCTGGGGAACCTTTGAGTCTAGTGGGTGGAGACTTTTGTCGAAAAGGTTCCAGGGAAGTGGGATTCTCTAAGGGGACGCTACCTTCGTCACGCCCAGGAAAGGTGCTGAGCTTTCTGAAAGATCTCAGCTTCTCTGACACCCTTGGGTTTGCCTCCCCTGTGTGAGCTCACCATCTGGGGACGATGAGCTGTGTGCAAATGTATGCATGTGACGAGCGTGTGTGAGCACGCCTGGCTGAGGCTGGCATTTATCTCGGGCCAGCCAAAGCATCTTTGAAATCCTCTGGCTCTCCGCCTCTCGAGAACTGGAACTGAATGTCCGGCCCGCACTCCCTGAGCTTTCTTGTGGTGGCAAAGGGGACCGAAGGCATTCTCTCCTCTGAGACGCCGACCGGCTTCCAGAGGCAGCTGGTTTGAAAGTCACTTTATCAGATCAGTCAATCAAGCAGAAAGAACTGATTAAGTTCCTAAGTTCAAGGCTCTGTGCTGTGTGCTGGGGATACAAACGTGGATGAGGAACCCGAGGCTTCCCAGCTGCGCCCAGTACTTCCCGAGCCCATAATCTTTCCCCTGTTCTTGAGATCTGAGAGACTGTCTAAGCTGAGGGACTCGCTGGTAAAACCCCGCTCCTCGCTTGATCTCTGATCCATGGCCTGGGATCTTGACGTTTTCCTGGCCTGCTCCCAAGTCTCGCAGAGGTGTGCTGCCCTCTCCCCAGCTGCACCCCATCCCCCCCTCCTCTCAGGCCCTGCCCCCCGGCTCCTTGGGGATCCTGAGGATGCTACATTTCACCAAAGTCTGGTCTCCGGGGGAGGCCTGTGGCTTCCAGCAGGCTCAACAAGAAGCCTTTAACAATCAAATTCAATTTGTCAGATAGAGCCGGGTGAGCAAATGGAGAGAAGAAACGGCACCCAAGACAATCAGATCTCTCCCTTGTCTGAGACAATAGGAGGTGACGTGGCTCAAGCCTTGTTTGTCAGGTGCCTTTGGATTCTAGTCATCAGGCCCCAGCGCAGCCAACGGCAAAGGAGCCGGCCCCGGAGGAAGGGCAGATGGGAAAGAGCTCGGTCGGGAGAGGGGCAGTGCCCGCAGGATGGGAGAAGGCCCCCCACGGAGTGCAGGCTGGGCAGCCTGACTTTCATTTCTCAGCAAATACTAAGGCAGCTGGCGGGAAGGCTGCCGAGGGCCCGACCCTGCAGAAGCGGCCCCGAGGCGAGCGAGGGCCGGTGTGACGTCATGGAGCCTGGTTCATACCAGCCTGACCTCGGGCCCTCCTGGGATGGGGTCACCAAACTGGTCAGTCGGGAGAATACTGCTGGTACGGTGGGTCTGGCCCTGAGCAGAGCCTCTGATGACTGTGAAGATGACCAGGAGAGATGGGTTCCGACTTGGTTGAAGAGCTAAGGACGACAGTCCCTGGTGCCCCCGGCACCTTGGCAGCAGGTCTCCAGGGCAGCACCACAGGGGTCTGCAGACCACCGGGGAAACCTGTGCCTGTGGCCTGGATAAAGCCGAGCACAGAAGCCTCCTGAATTGCTCCTGGGCTCAGAGACCTGGAGCTAGAAGAGACCTGGGGGGCCGGTGGGGTTGGGGACATCTGGCATCTTCTAACACCCTCATTTTATAAGTCAGGAACCTCCAGACCAATCGGGCTCAGAGCAGTAACTGGGGGGGGGCATCCGGCCCGCAGTGGGAGGTTACCCCGACAGCTGGATGACAGAGGGAAGACCCAGAGACCTGGATGCCTGCACTGAATCAGACGGCCTTTCAGGGGGACAAAAGGAAAGTCTTGGTGGAGCACAGTCTCCCTAGAACTCGGGAATGTGCTATGGCAGCCAGGGAAGCCGATGAGATCTGGGGCTGCCTACAGAGGCCGAGCTTCCAGGAAGCAGGAGGGGCCGGGCCCGAATCCTTGGCCCGGGTCAGCCCACATCTGGAGGGCATCCAGAGGATGGAGGGTGCAGGGCCTGCGTCCCGGCCCCCGGGCGGCTGGTGGAGGAACTGAAGAGGGTCAGCCCAGGGACGCCGGGCTCAGGATGGCTCCAGAGCAACCTTTGGAGGGGCTGCAGGGAGGCAGGCCAGGGAGGGGCCCAGAGCAGCCATGGCAGCACAAGCTTCCAAAGGCCCTCCCTGCTCTCTGTAGAGCTTCCCCCAACACTGTGGGCTGGCGGGGAGGCAGCCCTTGGCCAGGGGCGGCATTTGGGGGCACCCACGAAACCTTCGCATCAGTCTATTCTTCCCACTCAACCCCACAAATCCCAGGTTCCTGGAGAGCGCGTCTGGCCCCCAGGGATGCCCCCAGGACATCCTGTCTGTGCCCATCTCCTCCTCCCTATAGGAAGGGGCTGTGGATGGGAAAGCTTCCTTACAAAAATGGGAAGCAGTTGGTCAATAAATGTTTATTAAGGCCTGTGATGGGCCGGCCCAAGTGCTAGGAACACAGAGAGGGGTGAAAGACGGGACTCACAGGCTACTGGAGACCATGCACCAAAGGAGGCTGAGAAGGGGGCAGGGAACAGAGGCAAGGTCCCTGCATGGAGGCCGATGGAGGGGGGGTGGGGCCATGAAGGTGGCCCAGGGCCCCTCCCCAATGGACAGAGGCAGGGGACCCCGGGGCAGAGAGAACTTTCCAGGGCAGAACTATCTTCCAGGATGAAGGTGGGCCCCGGCGCCCGATGAAGGGAGCGCCACTTTCAAACCCTGCCGGTCCTGGCCCAGCCCCTCCTTGAGGGAGGGGCCCTTCTTTTGTCTGCCCGACGGGGCCTGTGAGCCTCCGCCGAGATAGTGGTGAGATGAGACACCTGTGGCAAAGGTATCATTACAAAGCACAGACAGTGGGAACCGTTTCAGAATAAGCCCCAGAATGACAAGTGTCAGTAAAGCACTTAGAACATGACATGGAAGAGAAAAGCAACCTTCCCCAACAACACACGTCTATTTCCCTACGGTTTTCCGTCTTGGGCTCAATCACTGACGACAGCTCCTCTCCTTCGTAAGCACCGAGGGGCTCCGCCAGCCCCCATTCCCTGCTCCAGACCAAGACCAAGACCAGCTTGGCATGGACCAGACCTGGGGAGTTTCGAGCAGCCGCCACAGAGGGAGTGAACCAGGCCAGCAAATGCCAAGCAGCCAAAAGGCCTGGAGTCTGGGAGGAGGCGGGCAACCCGAGAGGGGTGGGAGACTCCACAGAATCCTCTGGCCTTTGGCCCCTTCATTTCACTCAGCCCTTGCTCTCTCCCGAGATCTCTGAGAAACCCTTTTCCCAAGGGGTATTTCCCGAAAAGGCCGGCAAGAAAGCTGGGCCCTGGGAAGCGCACGGGCCAGAGGGAGGCTGCTCCTCCAGGGCCGGCTCCCTTCAGTGCCGGGACGCCCAGTCATCTGGGCGGTGGAAGCCGGGGTCCAGCCTTCCGTTTCACAGCAAGCGCGGGCCCAGAGAACTGTGGGGGCCGCCCCGTCCCGCAGGGCTCGGCCCGAGTCTGGGCCCGGGGCGCCGGCCCGGCTTTCACTGGGGGCTCCAGGACTGAGGGCGGGGGCGCTGCCCCGTCCCGGAGAGGCTGCCCGGGGCTCCTCCGAGGCAGGGCCGCCGGGTATCTGGGCAGCGGCGGGGCTGGCAGGTAGGACAGAACCGGGGCTTGTGGGCCCCCCGGGGAAGAACCTCGGAGGCTCGGAACCGTGCGGCCTTTGGAAGAGGAGCCTGGGGGAAGGCGGGGGCAGCCCCGGGCCCGGCTTCCCCACCTTCTTCCCATCCCACTTCTCTGGGGGGCGGGCACTTCCGCCCCGGGAGCCCTCCGGCTTCTCCCCCTGGGACCCGCTCTGGCTCCCTCCCCCTCCCTACCGTCGGCGGGACCCCCCCCTCCCCACCCGGAAGGGCTGGCTCCCGCCGGCAGGGGAGGATCGCCTTTTTCCGCAAAGGGGGGCTGGTCTAGCTGAGCCCGGGGGGTGACCTGGATTCCCCCCTCCCCGCCGGATGTTGTGGGGGGGGGGAGGGTGAGGGTCATTCGAAGCCTCCACACGGCCTAGTCCCTTTCCCACTCATTGCCTCAGTTTCCCAGGCCTCAGGGGTCTGGGATAATCAGGGGGCTGGGCCAGACGGGCTCGGAGGGTCAGCAGACAGAAACGAGGCCGCCAGGACCCTCGAACCCAGCGCGGCTGTGGGACCTCGGGCCCAAGTCCTGCACTTCGGGCTCCGGCAGAAACAGCTGAGTGAGAAGGCGGGGCTGGGGGGGGAAGGGCCGACCCAGGAGGGGGCGCTCCTGCGTCCCAAGGCTGGGCCGCGCTTGCGCACTGAGCAGCGCCTACCCACTCCGCCGCCCCCCTTCCTTGACCCCCACAAACGCACGAGATGGGGCCCCTGCCGAGCCAGGCCCTCAGGCCCTGCCCCAAGATGGCGGCCACGGCCGGTTTAACGGTTCTTCAGAGTTGGAGCTCTCGGCCCGTCGGGCCCCTTCGCCCCTCCCCCTGCCCCCGCGCTTGGTGTGGGTTTAGCCTCCCGGCCTGGCCCGACGTGCCCCCCTGCCTCTTTTCTCCTTCATCCTGCGCCGCCCCCCCAACCCACTCCGGTCGGCCTGGGGGAGGCCAAAACTTCCCTTCCGACAGGCAGCCGCTCTGCCAAAAACCCCCGGACGTCCTCTAAGGGGCGGGTTAGTCCTCCTTTCCGTCGGGTCCTTTGGCTTTCGGGAGAGGGGCGGGAGCGACCTGGGTGGTGCCCCGCTTCCCTGAGTTGTCCAATGGGAGAGCGTAAAGGTGCCCTTGGAGGGGCGGGGCCGAACCGTAATTGACGGCCTTCCAGGAGTCGGGCGGAGGGACCAGGGGGACCCCCGGGGCCCAGCGGCGGGCTCGGGCGGCGGGGCGGGCCGTGGCTCTGACGACAGCCAGGCGGCCTTGGGGCGCGGCGAGTGGGGGCCCAGGCCTCCTGGTTCAACGTGGGTCAATTTTTTGTGAATGAGGAGGGAGGTTGTGGGGCCGCCGTCGCCGCCGAGGTGGGGAGCGAGCCAGTGCCCGAGCGCCCCAGCCCCGCCGCCGCCGCCGCCTCCGCAGCCCGGCCCGGCCCGCCGATCCCGGAGCCCGGAGCCGTCGCCGCCGCTCCGAGCGCCGCCCCGGGCCCGGCCCGCCCGGGGAGATGCGGCCCCAGAGGGAGGCGATGCCCGAGCCACGGCCCCGCCCGGGCCCCCCCGGTGTGAGGGCCCGCCCGGGCCTTCACCTCCGCCTCCCCCCCCGGGCCCGACGGGCCGGGCCCCCCCGTCCTCCCCGGGGAACAACAAACGGTCGGACGGACGGCAGAGAGACAGACGGAGAGACAGAGACAGACAGAGCCCGGCCCGGGACAGACACCCTCCTCCCTCCCCCGGGGCCCCTCCCCAGTCCCCCCGTTCCCCCCCAGATTCCATCAACCCCCCTCCCCAGCCCGGGTCCTTCTGTTGTTCCCCCCATTTCTCCCCCTGCCCCCTCCCGCAGATCTGCGCCCCAGGTCCCTTCCCCCGAGCTTGTCATCGTCGCCACCTCCCCGGCCCCGGCTCTCCCCGGTTTCCTCGTCTTTCTGGGGTTCCCGCGATGACTCGGGCAGCTCGGTCCCAACCCTGCAGTGGGGCCCCCAGCCCCCCACGGTCCCTGCCCGGCCGGCCCTCTCCCGGCGGCAGCGGCTGCTGCTGCGCCAGCAGGTTGGAGAGCATCCTGCTTGGAGAGGGGGCTCCCCCAGCCCCCTCCTCCGGCCCCCTCCCCGCCGTGCTGAGAATGGGGTGATTTTACAATTCAGTGAGCCCCCACCCCGATTCGGTGCCCCCGGCCCCCCGTCTGGTGCCCGTTGTGGTTTGGGGGGGCTCCTGCCCCCAGCCCGTCCCCTGTCATAGCGTTTGGGAGTCGGGGGGTCCGTGGGACTGCTAAGATCGAGCCTGAAGCTCCGGGCAGATTGAGGACGGAGATAGGTAACTGGCTGCCTGGCGTGGGCTCCCCAAACCGGTTTGGTTTGGCGTGTGTGTATGTGTGTGTGTGTTGGGGGGGGCGCCGAGGAAGGAGGTTGCAAATGGGGAGGCCTTGCCGCTCTCGCCCTGCCCCACACTGCAGAGCAGCGAGCGGCTGGCTGACCCGTCCTCCGGGATCCTGGCTGCCTCCTGGGGACCCCCCCTGGGGGTGCGGAGTTAAGAGCTTTGATGCGGCTTGGGGGGGGGTGGCGGCGGAGGGAGGGGAGCGAAACCCACAATAAGAAACTGCAGTTTTGAGGCTTAATTTTGTCGGAATGGAAAAAAGGAGGGACCGCTGGCTGGAGTCTCTGCAGCGGAATCCATCCCTGTGCCAGGGCCCAGAATCCAGGGGAAGGCTCCTCGGCTGAGCTGCGGGGGACCCGGAGACCGTGCAGCTGGGCTCCGTCCCCCACCCTGGGAAACCGAGGCTTCCCGGGGGGCCGAGCCGCCAGCCGGAGCGGAAGGGCCGCCGCAGCCCGGATCCAGGCCAGCTCCAAGGGCGGCTCGGCTCGCCTGGCAGGCCCGCCTGGCTTGCTCTCTGCATGGCTCTCTCAGCCCGGGGATGGGGCTGGCTCAGATTATATCCTCTGAGCTCGGGCGGCGTTGCACAAACCCAACGCGAACCGAGAGGAGACTTATCTTTTATCTCCTCCGGCCGCAGACCCGGCGGCCGCCCCACTAGCCGGAGACCTTGCGGGCGCCGGGAAGGGCCTGCCTCGCCAGCAAGGCCCAGCAACAGTCCCTAAGAACTCCGCTCGCCGATGGGGAGCTGCCTTTTATTGGGTGCCTGGAAATTGACCTGCTGTGACACAATTTTCAAATAAAGCTTTGGCGAAATTAAACTTAAGTTATTTTCAACTAATGACTTTCTTAACTAAATCTTAATTGCACGACTACAGAGACCAACCTAATTGCCTCGGAAAAAAAATGCCTGCTGCTTCTGGGGAGGGAGCGCGTCCCCATCAGCATCCCCATCGCCGGGGACTGCTGGGGCGCGGGCCCCTCTGCCCGCCTCTCCCCCTCGCCCCCAGGGCGGATCTGGTCAGACCGCCAGCCCCCCCAGATGCAGCGGAGAGCCCGGTGCCCGGAACGAAAACAGGCTTTGGCCGAAGTAGTAAACAAACCCGGGCCTCCCCCCAGCCAGCCCTGCCTGTCAGCCGGTGCAGGAGTGGCTGCCGCCTGGCCTCCCCCACCCCCTTTTGTAATAGGATCGCGCCAGGCGCTTCCTGGACTTGTAATTGTTTCTGATAATTCCGGGCCTTATTGGAGGGGCTTTGGAGTGTTGTGGTTTCTGAGCCCCAAACTTCGTGGGGGAGGGGTGTGTGTGTGTGTGTGTGTTGGGGGTGGGATGGGATAAGGAAACTCAGCTGCATGTGTGCAAATAGTCACCGCCACAATTACGAGGCAACAAAAGTTATGGCAGCATTTTGCCGTAGCTATGGTAACACGTTTACTCGATTATAATTGGAATTGCAAAATGCCACCCAGTCAGAACTTTTGGCAGTTGTAGATTTGGGGGTGGGCTAGAGATGTGAGCGGGCCCTTGGCCCCCCTCCCCCGGGCGCCAGAGGGGCCCCAGTGCAGCTGCAGGGGCCCCCTCCGGGTCTCCTCCGGATTATACTTTCTGAAAGTTCTCTGATCCCTCATGTGCTCCAGATCCTGCCTTGAATCCGTGACACCCGAGAGCTCAAATATGTGTGGGAGGAAAGGAAGTATTTTCATGCCTTCGATTTTGCTCAAGACTTGGATCTGGCTTCTAGGCTTTTGTTTTAGAGAGCAGATCCCTGCCACAGAATGAGCCGCGGGAGCCCTCCCCTCCCCCGGCGGGGAGGGGGCTCGTGCTCGCGCCCCCCAAGGGCCTTCCAGCCCTGGCCGCTCGGGTCCGGCGCCAGAAGCCCGGCCTAACAGGCCACCCTGCTTCTGCCTCATCCAGCCAAGGCAGGCGAGGCTGCGTCCTGGCGGAGGGAGGGTCTGGGGAGGCCGGGAGCGTGGGCAGCCAGCCCGCTGCCCGAGCAGGGGAGACTTTGATGGTCAGCAGGGAAGGCCTGCCGACCGGCAAAATGTCCTGCTCCTCCGAGGCCAGAAACTCGGCGAAGGCTGAGCGGCAGCAGGGAATTCTGGGTCTGTGATGGGGAACACATGGCCCGGCCCCCCCCTCGCGAGCGGCTGCCCGGAGGGGAAGACTTGCCCGCCGGACCCGCCCCGGCCGGCCCCGGCCCGGGGGGCGTGGCGGCGGCCCCTCGGCCTCGGGCCGATGCCGTCGCCGTTCTCCACGGCCCCGTGCCTGCCGGGGCCTCCTCAGCCGTTGGGAGGTTTGGGCTTTGAAGGCGGTTTGATGGGGGGGGGTAGAAGGAAAGGACTGTGCCCGGCAATTTCCAACGAAGCAAATGTTTCGCCGGAAGCCATCCATGTGTTTTCTATTAAACGGTGCACCCCTCCCCGGCCGCCCCAGCGGGTCGGTGCCTTCCCGGGGGGCCAACGCCCCATCTTAGCCTTGGTTTCTCTCCCTGTAAAATGAGGAGATTGGAGTGGCTGAATAGGGCAGTGGAGCAGGAGTGAGGAAGACATGGATTCAGATCTTGCTGTAGACCCATGCCGGGCCGGTGACCCTGAGCAGCCGGCTTCTCCATCAGTGGAGACTCAGGAGTGCCCCCCAGACCCCCGAGTTAGACGGCCTTCCAGCTCCCGGCCTGTCCTCTCGGGGATCCAGCCCCTTCCGCCCACTTTGGAGCTGTCCAATTGCAGAGAGATGGGAGCCCCTGGAGGAGCAGGGATCTTTAGACATTTATTAAGCACTTACTGTATACCCAGCCTCCTCTGATCATAAACATCAGTTGAGGGAAGGTGCTGTGCATGAAGCCACCTGTGTGCAAGAGGGGCCACGATCTGCCCTCCCTGTTGTACAGAAGGGGAAAGGGAGGCCCAGAGAATGATAGGGACTTAGCCAACGCCCGGCACAGACCCAGGATTTAGGTCCCCTAGCTCCGTATTCACACCCAGGAGTCTTCTCCAGGTTAGGCTGATACGGATGGCAGGGTTTTAATTTGCAACATCCACTTGGGAGCACCCAGGTCTGCTGCAGGCTCATGGGGCTGGAAGGGGCCTCTGGGCCCTCTCATCCAACCTCATCATTTGGTAGAGGAGGAAACTGAGCCATGTGGACACTAAGGACCCAAGAGAAGGTGCAGAGGCTCTAACCTGGGCCTGCAGGTTTCTTCATTGTGGGGTGTGGTCCCCATTCTGAAAAATGGATGTGGATGCCGAGGGCATGGCGGGGATGCTGGGAGTGTGGCGGGGATGCTGGGAGTGCAGCAGGGATGCTGGGAGTGCAATGGGGATGCTGGGAGTGTGGCGTTTCCGTCTGAGGAACCAATGCGAGCTGTTGGTTCCCAGGAGTGTTTCATTTTTATTTCTGTGCCTTTCTTAAGTCAGTCAGTGAGCCTTTATTATGTACCTACTGTATACTAAGCATTGTGCTAGGTGCTAGGGATCCAGAGAAAAGCAAAAACAGCCACTGCTTTCAAGGGTGCAGCTTAGTAGAAGCCATTATGCAGGTTGTAGAACCAAGGACGGAGCAACTTCTTAGGCGATGAGAAACTGAGGGAGACCCTACTGAGGTCCTGGCTCTGGGTTCAAATCCTCAACCTGCTCCTTGTGGGCCTCTTCACGGCTCTTTACATGTAAAAGAAGGATTAGGTTCCATGGCCTTTAAAGGCACCGCATTGGAATCGAAACCTCTGGGGTTCCGTTCTCCCAGGGCTGATTATCTGGTCCCAATAGCCACTGCCTTTGGGGACTCCTCCTCCCACTTCCCCAAGGCCAGGCCATCTACTCCCTGCTTGAATACTTCTAGCAGTGGTGAGCTCACTACCTTTGCGTGGCAAAGCAGAAGTCGCCACCTTTCATTCAGTCTCCCAGAGACCCCACGGCATGGTTCCCCCCCCCCCCCCATGCTGGCCTTCTTTCCAACTATGAGGCAGTAGGATCTTTGAGGTCTCCTTCCCAGACTTTCCCTCCTCCGGTCGTCCGTGGCCATCAGAGGGGTGGCGGCTGGTACTGGGCCTGGGCTCCGGACTGGGGAGCGCCGGCGCATGCGCGGAGGACCCCCTCCTTTCTCTGCCTTGTGGTCTCTGCGGGTGCTGGAGTCCGCCGCTTGTTCGGGTTAGACATCCTGGGCTCCTCCTCGGGCCCGAGCTTTCATCTCCCGGAGGCACCTGCAGGCTCAGACTCGGTGGTTCTGTGGGGGACGGTCCGCATTTGGGGGCGTGGCGGGACTTTTTCTCTGCCCTGCTGAAGCCAAAATACCCAGAAGCCCAAGTGGGCCGGAGAGCTGCTTCGGAGCCTTTCCTCTCATTGGCCGAGCGGGGCTGGCGAGCCCACCTGGGGGAGGGGGAGGAGAGGCCTCCGGGCTGTGAACCTGCCCCGGGCCGGGATGGAGCTGGTGCAGAGAAACAAAGTATCCGCCGGGAGCCGGTTACGTTACTGTTTCCCCGCTGTAGGAAATGTTACTGTTTCCCCCTGTACAAGTGTTACCGTTTCCCGCTCTAGTAAATGTTACTGTTTCCCGCTGTCTGGGGCCGGAGAGGGCGGCCACCACATCGCGCCTGCCAGTCGCCCAGAAGCCGAGGCCCCTCCAGAGGGCCCTTGGCGGCCCAGGATTCCCTGTGAAGGAAAGGCCGGGGAACAGGTATTGATGAAGCATTTCCTGCTGCCGCCGCTGGGCTGAGCGCGGGGGCAAAAGTGCAGGGGCGGAGACCTCCGCCTTCCAGGGGCTTCCTGAGAGCCAGAGGAGGGAGGGATGGCCTGGAAGAGCCCGGCCTTCCTGGAAAGTGACTGCGCTCCATCCTCGCTGGCTGCACAACTGCAGTGGTGGGAGTGGGCCCGAGGACTGGGCTCGGGGCCAAGCGATACCAGATGGGGAGAGTACTCGCTCCACCCAAATTATGAAGCTGCGGACTCTGTCCCGGGGGTTGGGAGGAAGGGGCTCTCTGGGGTCTGTGATGTAGTTGTTGTTCAGTGGTTTTGATCTTGTCCGGTTCTTGGTGATCCGATTTGGGGTTTTCTTGGCAGAAATATTAGAGTGGTTTGAATTTTACAGATAAGGAAACTGAGGCACATGGGGTGAAGTGACTTGCCCAGGGTCACACAAGTAGGAAGTTAGCCGAGACTGGATGGAGCTCCTGAAGATGAGTCTTCCTGACTCTGGCCTGCTGCTGAATCCAAGGCATCGGCGATGGGAACCGTTAGTCCGTCGTCGATTAGAAGGGCAGAGAACGCTCTGCAGATCTGTGGAACAGACGCACATTTCATTTGCACCAGATAGAACGGCCCTGGAGTTCAGAGTTGAGAAGGTGGCCACTCACCAGGGCCGGTAGGGAAGTTTCTTGGGGAATATTCATTCTTTGGCTTTGGAAGTGGGCAGGAATCTGAGGAGTGAGCAGAGGGAGAGGCTCAAGATCCAGAGAAGGAAATAGCCTGTTTGGATGAAAGGCACTTCTCTGAGTTAGAATCCTATGAGGAGCAGGAAGGAAGCCTTTTCAGAGTACCTACTGTGTGTCAGGTATTGTGCTCTAGGAAGGAAGCCTTTCCAAAGCACCTACTATGTGCCAGGTGCTGTGCTCCAGGAATGAAGCCTTTCCAGAGCACCTACTATGTGGCAGATGCTGTGTTCCAGGAATGAAGCCTTTCCAGAGCACCTACTGTGTGGCAGATGCTGTGCTCAAGGAATGAAGCCTTTCCAGAGCACCTACTGTGTGGCAGATGCTGTGTTCCAGGAATGAAGCCTTTCCAGAGCACCTACTGTGTGGCAGATGCTGTGCTCAAGGAACGAAGCCTTTCCAGAGCACCTACTGTGTGGCAGATGCTGTGCTCCAGGAACGAAGCCTTTCCAGAACACCTACTGTGTGGCAGGTACTGTGCTCCAGGAACGAAGCCTTTCCAGAGCACCTTCTCTGTGTTGGGTATAGTACTTCAGGATTGAAGCCTTTCTAGAGCACCTACTATGTGGCAGATGCTGTGCTCCAGGAACAAAGGCTTTCCAGAACACCTACTGGGTGCCAAGTGCTGGGGATACATATACAAAGACGGAAGTGAGTCCTCCCTGCTTGGAGGAGTTTGTAGTCTAGTTATTGAGTGCCTACTATGTACCAGACAGTGGAATAGTAACTATGAGCAAGGAAATGAGTCCTCCCTGCTTGGGGGGAGCTCCTAGCGGGTGGGCGGGGGACAGACAGAGAAGTACATGTGGCATCGGCTCTGAAGTTCATCAAGGAAACTGGAGCCGGAGCCGTGAAGTGGGAGGGAGTTTGGGAGGGAGGGCTCCCAGCTGGGCTTCCATAGGGATGGTTCGGTGTGGGCTTCCTGTCTGGCCCTGGAAGACAGACAGGAACCAGTGGGTCCGGGCCCTGGGCCCTCGGGTTACTTCTTTCAGGGGGTGTGTGTGTCTGCAAGAGTCCATACGGGTGTCTGGCCATCCGGGGGTGGCCGCATGTGGGAGCACGGACTGACTGACTGCGTGTAAAACGTGTCCGTGCGCAGCCGAGGGATGGAAAAGTAAAAACGCGGCGATTTGGGGAGCGAGGGGGGCGCGGCTGCCGAGAGGCCACAGGGGAGGCCACGGGAGAGGCCACGGGAGAAGGGGAGATGGTGGCGTTGGCTTCCTTGTGAACAGTGAGGGTGAGTGCGGCCCAGCCCAGGGGAGAGCCCATTTGTGAGGAGCCTGCAGGTGCAGAGACATGGGTGTGAAGTGGGGGGACTAGTCAGAGGAGAGGAGGCACCGGGCAGAGAACGGCAGGGGCCTGAGAGCTCCCCCTGAATGGGCCGGGCCATCAGGCCGCCGGGCTGCGGGCCAGACGAGGGCTGGGGAGTTGGAGGCTCCGCCTATGCCGAGAGACCCTGTGGGAACCCATTAGTCGGAGGAAGCCTCGTCCAGGGGCAAGCAGATGGGGAGGATGAGGGCATGGGGGGCGAGGATGAGAAAGGGAGGAAGGTCAGTGTGGTCCTCGGAGGTGGGGGCCAGGCCGTGGCCAGCTGCCTCCGAGACCGTTGTGAGACCCTGCACAATCCTGGCTGCGTGGAGGCAGCTGCACCTGTTGGGAACTGTCAGGGAGGATGGAGCTTTTCCTCCTGAACTTTCCTGCTTCCAGGGCTGCTTTGGGGACTGGGCCCGGGGGCGGGGGATGCACCCTGTAGAGCCTTCCCTATTTGAAGGGATGTTAGAGCACTAAGGTCACCTGAGCGGCCTCTGGGAGAGGGAGAAGGTTCCCGGGCCTTTACTTGGGATGCGCTCTTCTCCTGGAGGCTGGCCTCTTTTTCTTGAGGAGGGGTCAGATGCAGTCACAGAAAGAACCTGGTGAATTGCGAAGGGCAAGTGATGAGAGGAGGCCTTGAGCCTGGGCCTTTCAGCCCTGAAGAGGTTCTTTCTGAGAACCTAGAAAGACCCTTCAGGTGGAGTCATAGGGGACAGGCTGCACACCCATTTTGCAGAGAGGAAACGGAGGCCCAGGGAGAGGCTCCCCGGTCACACAACTAGAAAGAGTCAGGCAGATTTGGAGCCCAGGCCTTCCTGAGCCAGCTTCAGCATTTTGCCCATTCTGGTCCTCGGCAGGCAGTGGGACTGGCTCTGGCCGTGGTCCAGGGCAGAACTCTGTGCTTTGGGTTCCCTGGCAGGAGGTAGCGTGTGGGTGTGTGATTCATGTGTGTGAGAGATCCCTGCAGAAATGATCCTTCGTGTAAATGATACATGTATCAGCAGCCTGTGTGCACGTGATCCATGTGTGTGAGCGATCTCCGCTGAAATGATCCTTTGTGTGTGATCCATTACCTAAATGATACATGTATCAGCAGCCTGCATGCATGTGATCCATGTGAGAGATCCCTGTAGAAATGATCCTTTGTGTAAATGATACATGTATCACCAGCCTGTGTGCACGTGATCCATGTGTGTGAGCGATCCCCGCTGAAATGATCCTTTGTGTGTGATCCATTACCTAAATGATACATGTATCAGCAGCCTGTGTGCATGTGATCCATGCGTGTGAGTGATCCCTGCAGAAATGATCTTGGTATGTATGTGATCCATTACCTAAATGATACATGTATCAGCAGCCTGTGTGCATGTAATCCGTGCATGTGAGTAATCCCTGCAGAAATGATCCTTTGCGTATGATCTGTTACATAAATGATACATGCATTAGCAGCCTGTGTGCATGTGAACCACATATGATCTCTGCGTGTGGGAGATGAGTGTAGAAGGTGGGATCTGCATGTGATCCATGCGTGTGAGCAATCCCTGCAGAAATGATCTTGGTATGTATGTGATCCATTACCTAAATGATACATGTATCAGCAGCCTGTGTGCATGTAATCCGTGCATGTGAGTAATCCCTGCAGAAATGATCCTTTGCGTATGATCTGTTACATAAATGATACATGCATTAGCAGCCTGTGTGCATGTGAACCACATATGATCTCTGCGTGTGGGAGATGAGTGTAGAAGGTGGGATCTGCATGTGATCCATGCGTGTGAGCAATCCCTGCAGAAATTATCCTTTGTGTGTGATCTGTTACCTAAATGATACATGTATCAGCAGCCTGTGTACATGTGATCCATGGTTGATCTCTGTGTGTGCAATATGAGTGTAGAAGGTGGGATCTGCATGTGATCCATGCGTGTGAGTGATCCCTGCAGAAATGATCTTGGTATGTATGTGATCCATTACATATATGATACATGTACCAGCAGCCTGTGTGCATGTGATCCATGATCTGTGTGTGATTCGTATGTGATTCCCATATGATCTGCACGCTCCTTGTGTGACTGATCTTCGTGTGTGATTCACTGTGTGATCTGAATGAATGATCTGTATTTGTGAATGCTCTGTGATGTGTTTTGTGTGTGTGATCCGTGTGTGTGAGTGATGTTTATAAACAGCCCATGTGAACGACCCGTGGAGTCAGTGCAACATGTAAAATCTCCGTGTGATCTCTGTGTGTAACGCACATCCACGGGATGTGTCTGCATGATTTGTATGTGTGAGTAAATTGTCTGTGACCCTTGTGTTTGTGAGTGATCCGTGTGTGTTGTGCGTGCGATCCCCGTATCTAACTGTACGAATGATGTCTGTGCATCTATGTATGGAACCAGAATGTGAGCGGTCCATGTGTCATCCACGCACGTGCAATGGGGAGCACATATGTGTCTATCTCTGACCCGTGATCTCTTCGCGCCCAGTTTGGGGAACAGCAAGTTTTTGATGCTTTGGAAGAACCTCCTTCCAAACTGCTCAGGAGCAAAGGCAGGGCCGGATTGGGCCTCTGTGGTCCCTTTGTGTTCCAATTCAGGCAGCTTCTTGTTATCCATCGGGCTTTTTCTTTTCTTCTTCTTTTCCATTTTTTTTTTTTTTTTTTTTTTTTGTGATTTGTGGTTTATCTGTGTTCATAACATTTTCATACAGTTTGATTTCCCCCTGAGCCTTGTAACTTCCCGTGATGCGCTAATATGGTTTCTTGTATAAATATTTTAAAACTCGGCCCTGTTGCTCAACGTTCGGCGGGCCTGCTTTGGTTTTCAGGTTGTTTAGAGTGTCCTGTTTTCCTGCAGTTTGGACGCCTCTGCCCGTGGCTGGCCGGGCCTCTGACAGGAAGGAGTCGCCGGAATGAATTAGAATTCTGTTTTTCCTTGGGAATGCCTTGGGCAAAGGGGAGCCCTCTTCTCTCTGGCCCACGGGAAGGGGAGCTCCCGAGGTTCCCCCCACCCCATCCCAACCCCTCCCGTTTTGTCCCTTCTCTAGAGCTTGGGCCACATACAGTGCTGCTCCCTGCCGGGGCCGGGGGATCTCCCAGCATCCTGTGGCCCTGCCAGGTAAGCCGTGAAGGGAGTGTGAGTTCACTCAAGAACAGGGGAAGGTTTATGTTGGGAGAGGGTCACCTCCCTCTTTGGAGGAGCAGCCTCCTCCTTAATTGTGCCAGACAAAGTGGACGACTGAGAGAAACGTGGGGAGATTCTGGAGGAGCCGGGCAGCTGGGAGGCGGGGCGAGTGCTCCCCATCCTGCTCCCCCCACCTAATTGAGGGGCCTTTACAGAGACCCCGGCATGAGGAACACGAACGCCTGTGTGCCCTTTGTGGCTGGCGATCCCGGCAGCAGGGATGGCTTCAGTGACTCCTCGGCTTCTGGCCTCCCTGGTGCTTTCTGGGAGGGAGGAACGGGAGTCACCGGCTGCAAGTCGGGCCTTCACCCCGGCTCCCCAGGCATCCCATGTGCGGGGGGTGCTCAGGGCTTTCCCAAAGGGGGCTGTTCACCTCCCGATTCAGTGGCTGTCGCTCGTTTCCAGAATCAGTCCCAGAATCCTCTGCCTCGGCCCTCCCCCTTCCCCATGGTCAGCTCTTCATGGGAGCCAGCGACCCGGCCCTGGCCCCGGCCCCCCGGCAACATTGTCTGCTTTTCCTCATCTCTGCCTCCAGCCTCATCCCAGCTACGCCCCCCCCCCCCCCCGCCCACCCCTCCCCCCCCCCCCCCCCAGGGAAGCCTTTCCCACCCTTAATTCAGAGGGCCTCCTTGACATAGGGATTTCCCCTTTTTGTGGATGGCAGCTTGTTTCTGCCCATTTGTTTATTGTCTCCCTCATGGGACGAGGAGCTCCTTGGGGCTGGTCTGTCTTTCCTTCGCAGCTCCGGCACTTGGCGCTACACCTGGGACTCAGTAGGTGCTTAATAAATGTTCATTGATCGACTGACTGATCACTGAGTCCTGGGAGTGCTTTTTTCTCTGGGCACCGGTTGTGCCCTTCCCCCCCCCCCCAGAAGTAGGGATTAAATTTGATGTGTGTGAAATTCAGATAAAACCGGGTCCGGGGCCCACCAGGGTGACTTAGAAAACCACAACGTAACGGAGTTGGGGCTGTTGTATCTTTATTGTTCCGTTGCACATTTGGCACCTGGGTCCCGTGGATCTCGGAGGCCCCTCCCATAGGGCCAGGCGTCCCTGCGGCCTGCTCCGGGCTGGGAGAGTTTGCTAGACCCTTTTGGGCTTGGAGCCCCTCATGTCATTGTCTGGGGTGAAGGCCCTTCTTAAAGCTCCTCAGGTCTTAGAGCAGGATCAGAGGCCATCTATTCTTGCTCCTTGTTTTACAGAATGGGAAACTGAGGTGTTGGAAGGGTACCCTGCCCTCAATGTCAGAGGCAGAATTTGAATTTGCCACCTCTGACTCTGGCCAGGCCTCTGGGGATTCTCAGTTCAAGGATGGGTGATTCCCAGGAGAGAACTTAGGGGGGGTCTGGGTGAGAGGAGAAATTGCTCATCCGGGGAGCGGATGGAGGAGCAAATGGGAAGCAAGTTATCACGTGTTGGACCCCCAAAGGAGAGAGATGGGAGGGAGGTGGGGCCCCCAGCTCTGCCAACTGGAGGCATGAGGGCACAGGCAAAGCCAACCTCGCCGGGGTTCTTCGAGCTAGCCGGCCTCTCCCCAAGACGTCTTGGGAATTTCCTTGCTTTTCTTGGCTCCCGCAGCCAGACTCCTTCCCGCCAGGCAGGTGAATCGCCAGGGGGGGAGCGCCTGGGCGAAGCTTCGGCGTGACTGCTGGGAGGATCCTCTCTGGGAAAATGGCCCCCGTCCGGTGCGAAAGATGGCTCCTGGGGCCACAGGGCATGGTCGTCCACGCAAAGTGGGGCTCGGCGCTGTCTCGGTGCACCGCTGCTCTTTCCTGGATGGGGAGGTGAGCTTTGGACCGGGCCCCTTTGAGCAAGAGGAGGCTTGGAGCATGAACGCTGGTTCTGTGGGCCCGGCCCCCCTGTCTGTGCTGGGGGCCCAGCAGGCACCTCGTGGCGGGGGCCTTGTCTGGAGAAGTTTCCTGAGAGAGAATTCCTAGAATATGGCTTCTTCCTCATCTTTTTCAGAGTGAGCCGCCTTCCGGCATGGAGGGAGGCTCTCAGATCCTTCTGGGCACGGGTTCTTGCTCCCGCTGGGTGGGAGGCAAGAAAGGGAGAAAGAACTTTGTTAATTTGTTGTCTCCGAGGGGAGGAGGCCGTGTTTGGACATCTGATCCTCGTGGCTGAGCCCAAGGCCTGCTGGGCAGATCTCGGCCGCCTCTGGCGCTCAGGAATGGGGTGGTCAGGGAAGGCCCGGGCCAGCTGAGCTCTGGCTGGGAGCAGAAGGGGGGCAGCCCTCGCCCGGGCTCTCGGGGAGTCGGCCTGTTTATTTATTCCTTGATTCAGGTGCCCCCAGTCGGAAAGAGCCAGAGAAGGTGGCCCCCGGCCTCTCCTCCTCGGGAGGGCCCAGGCCAGGGAGCCACGTGCCTCTCCCACCTTTGCCCCTGAAGTCTCGGGGTGACTTGGGGGTGGCTCCTCCTCCCACCATCTCAGGGATGGTGAGCCGGGCCATGAGAGATCACTTGTCAGAAGCAAGGGTCCTGTTTTTTTAACTGCTGAGCTCCCACTAAGAGGTGGAAAGGGGACGGTGGCCATGGGGTCAGAGGACTTGGATTTGGTAGCTGTATGACCCTGCAAAGGTCACTTCTGTTCTCTGGGCCTCAGTTTCTTTTATCTGTAAAATGGGACCACCCGATCTCCGAGGTCCCTTCGGGCCCCACATCTAGATGTCATTGCCTGTCATTCAGCAGCCACTTGTTTACCGTCTCCTGGGTTCACTGCACTTGGCCAGGTGGGGGTGGGAGGGCTCGCTTTCCTGCGTTCACAGTCTGATGCTCGCCTTAGCCACACACACTAAGTCACTGAAGAGTAGTGAGAATGTGGCTAGAATGGGAGCGTGGGCCCCAGCAGGAAGGGAGAATCGTTTCTGACTGCGCCTGGGGAGGCTTCCTGGAGGAGGGGACTTTGCGGATGGGGTGTGGCGGTGGGAAGGCCCAGCCTCCCACTGGCAGCGCTCCCCTGCTTGCTGAGGGAAGAAGGGCCGTCCCCTCCCACCCTGGCCGGCCTCTGGGATGACGGCAGCAGTGATGATGAAATCCCTCATCCTCCCTGTGTAATCCTAACCGGGTCCCACCTCTCAGCTAGCTCGCAGCCCTTGCACAAGAGGCTCTGCTGCCTTCGAGATGGGACAGCCTTGAATGGGGACTCTTTCCCGAGGGGACCGGGGCGGGGGGTGGGAGTCGCCAGGGCCCCAGGCCTGTGGCTACATAAAGCCTTCCTTCTGTCTCTTAGAAGGGAAAGTTTTCTTCTGGGAGCAGAGCGGTTATGGCCGGGAAGCTCACCTGACAAGTGCCAGGGCTTCCCTTAAGGAAGGTTTTCTTACATTTATACTGTTACCCTGTGTTTCAATTGCTGGGACTTGGTGAGAGTTCAAAGGCCTTCTGGGAGGCCCAGAGAGAAGCTAGAGGATCAGACGGACCACAGTGAAGGCAGAATCCGGGCTCCTCCAGGTTCTAGGTGGCTGCTGTGGGGAGGGAGGGCAGGGGGAGGAATCTCAGGGTGGAAAGGGACTTCAGGGCTCTTACTCTGCCTTGTACCTGAGTGAGAATTCCCGCGCCCTTTGCTGCAAGGCCTCCAGGGCAGGGGAGCCCATTCCACTTGGGGATAGCCTCAAGGAGTTGGCCCCATAGCTCTCCCTCTTTAGAGCAAAGAGCTTTGTGATAGGGGATGTTAGTCAATCCACCGGGGTTCTTGAATGGGTGCTACGTGTCAGGCTCTGGGCTACAAGCACAGGAGAACCAGCCCCACATGCGCACAGCTTACATCTTGGGGCACCTCCAGCTTGGGGTAAAGCTGGACATAGGGTAGAGGCCTGTGGCTTCTCTCCAGATGATGGTACCATGAAATAATGGGGCTTGCTTGAGGCCATGAGGGAGGTGTGGGTCCTGCCTTGTGGCTTCCTGTGAGAGACGGTACCTGAGCCAAGTTTGGGAAGACGCTGGATCATCAGGAAGGTTTACAGACGTTTTCTCTGCCAGGTACTATGTGCCCAGCTTTCACCGGCCTTCACTGTGGGCATTATCAGTCCAGATCTGGAAAAGGTGGCAGCATGTGAGTAGAGAGCTGTGATTAGCCCAGTGAGAGGGGCAAGCCTGGGGAAGAGAGTTGGGTGAGAGAAGGTTGGAAACATGAGGTGCGCACCTTGTCTCTTCTGAAGACCCTGGCATCCATTTATTCAGCCCCAACCCCTCTTCCCTCCTACCATTCAGCCCTACAATAGCCCTGACTGCTCTTGGTCCCCCTCCATATCCAGATTGCTGCCAAGGCCTGTCAATTTCACCTCCAATCTCATCAGTTTCGCCTGTGTATCATCTTATCAATTTCACCTCACCACCATCTCTTATCAGTTTCACCTCAGCACTATTTCTTATCAATTTCACCTCTGCTTTCACCTCTGCACCATCTCTCATCAGTATCACCTCAGCACCATCTCTTATCAATTTCACCTCTGAACTATCTCTCATCAGTTTCACCTCTGCAACTCCTGAATCCAGCCTCCATCATCTCCCTCCAAGTCTGAATCCAGTCTCCATCACCTCCCTCCAACTCCTGAATCCAGTCTCCATCACAGCTTCTGGGAGGGAGTCTTTCTGCTTCCAGTGTTTCCCCCACTCCAGTCCTTCTTTTTTAATTGTCCACCAAAGTGACTTTCCTGAAAACCAAGTCTGATCATAACACCCTCTTACTCGATAAACTCTGGTGGCTCCCTGTTGACCCCGAGATCACATATCAAACACTTGTTCAAAAGCGTGCCTCCCTCCTTGCACCCTGCAGCTTCCTACACCTCACATCTTGTCGTGTTCTCTTCATTGTGGTGACACTGGTCTCCCGGCTGTTGCTTGCACGAGATACTCTTATCTCCTGACATCAGCATTTTCTCTGGCCGCCCCCTATGCCTGGGACGCTTTGTCTTTATGGCCGTCTCAAGTTTTGGCCCCAAAGCCACTTTCTATGAGAAGCCTTTCCAGATTCTCGGTTCCTTCCCCATGAGACCACCCCGTCTGTCTTGTTTGCATGGAGTTGTGACCTGGCTCTTGGGCAGGGCTTTGAATGTTAGGCTCAAACTTCTGCACACCCAAAGGGGAAAGGAGCCAAACTGCTCAACAGTAGGGAGGGCCCAGCCAAAAGGGATGAAGCTCGAATTCCTTGCCTGGGAAAATACTTTTTGTGACATTTTCCGGTGGAGCAGAGCTGCCCAGAGAGAAACCTGTCAGTCGGGGCGAGCCACGGTGGAAGTCTGAGAGCACAGGGGCGTGTTGGCGGGAGAGGAGGGAAAGTCCGGGCCTGGTGGCCAGCCTGGATCCGGAGGCAGGGAGAGCTGGCATGCTAGAGATGGCCAGAGGAAACGGGGCCGCCCCCGTGGCCGAGTGGAGGGAGGCTGAGAAGCCCATGACAAAAGGAGTCCAGATCTGGACCAAGGCTTCAGTCCACGAGGAGGACGGGCCGCAGGGAACATCTGGGGATTCTAAGGATGGAAGGGAAGGAGGCTGAGGCATTGTGTGTGTGTGCTGGGGCCCCTGGGCCAGGTGCTGATCTGGAGCGGGGGAAGGGTTGCAGGGAAGGGTTGTAGAGAAGGCTCGCTTGGGTGCCGGAGCCCGGGGATTTATAGACTGGAGGCCGGGGTGGCTCCCATTGCCTGTTCACAGTTTCTTTTACCCTTTTATTTTGGACATCCACACGGACGAACCGAGAACAGATTGAATCTGAAAGGGCCATGTGTCAGGTTATTCTAAGATTCTCCACTGAATGGATCCTGCCCTGCTTGCCCGTGCCCCTAACCCCTCTTCCCTCTGCAGCTCTCCTGTGTTCTTTGCCTCTTCAGTGTCGCCGCCTCCCCTCCCAGATCGGGGGCTTTTCTGGCTCTCAGAAGCAGAAATGGGAGCAGAGGGACTCCCACTCTTAGGAGGCTCGGGGCCAGAGGGTAATTGGTCCAGCTGCCCCTAGAACCGCTCCCGATGCAGTCTAGAATGATCTTTCTGAGAGGAAGAATTGAGCACCCCCAAGCATTTATTAGATGCCTGCTGCCTGCCAGCCATTGCTGTGGGTGATAAAGAGGAAAATAGGCAACGGTGCTGGACCTCTGAGTGCTTCCGTGCAGACCTGTGGGTACTTTTGTATTGACCTCTGGGTGCTTCCGGGCCAATCCATGGGTGCTTCTGTGTTGACCTCTGGGTGCTCCCGTACTGACCTCTGGGTGCTTCTGGACTGACCTGTGGGTGCTTCCCGGCTGACCTCTGGGTGCTTCCCGGCTGACCTCTGGGTCCTCCCGTGCCGACCTCTGGGTGCTCCCGTGCCGACCTCTGGGTGCTTCCATCAGGGCACTACAGGCTTGGGACTCGGGTTGGACGTTAATCTCGGTGGCCCAGAGCAGGACTCTTCCACATTTTACATTACAAATGACAGTTATTAAGCTGCTCCCCTCCCCGGGTTTTCTTTAGGTGGGACCGTGTTCTATTTCCTGCATTGGCAGGACAACATCTTAGTATTATGATGGAAATCTCACCCACGCTCTAACAGCCCCTGGCCGGGCTAGAACTGCGGAGAAATGGGCATCATTGTGACATTGGCCGGACTTGGACCCCACGACCAGGCCCCCGCTGCTGGTTGTGCCCCACGAGTGTGTCCAATTGCACACACGTGTGCGTGTCCCCGTCTGACCTCCCACAAATCGCTCCCACCTGACCAGTCCGTGCCGACTTGGGAGAATCCCTCCCGGAGAGTGGAGAGTGCAGGTTCCTCCAGCTCCCGAGCCTTGGTGGGAGCCTCCTTCTGCCCCGGTGGCTCTTAGAGCCCGGGGACCTCCCTGCAGGGGAAGGGACACCCGCTCTGGGGTCCCAGCCCCTCAGAGGCCAGGGCAGCCACCGAGGGGCGCCTTTCTGCTTCCCCAGGCCCCGTCAGGCCCCGAGTTCTGACTCCGGGGCAGCTCCTCCCGCTGGGAAGGGAGTTAACGGTGCATTGCGATGGCGCGCGCTGTCGGTAAAGGGCCGGTGATGATGGAACAGGCCGCAGAGCAGCACAAAATGAGGGCCAAGGGAGAAACCCGGATCCTCCCGGCCGCACCCGCGCCAGCGCCATCCCCATCCCCTCCACCCTGACAGTTTAATAACCGGGGTGCCTAATTTTAATCTGTTACGTGGGTGCAGGCTGCTGGCGCGCTCGGCTGGGCGCCGGGAGGGGGGGTGACCTTGCAGGCCCCGAGGGGACGCCGTTGGAGGCCCCGGCCCAGCCCGATGGCGCTTCTAGGGCTTTGGGGACCAGGCCTTGGTCTGCGGCTCTGGGGCCTGGCCCGCCGCCCTGAAGCCCCTGCCTGCTTTGGGGGGGAGAGGGGCCATTCTGGGCCCTTGCCCTTCCTTCCCTCCGCTCCTCTCCACCCTCCCCTCCCTTTTTCTTTCCCCTATCCCTTCCCCTTTTCCTTCCCCCTCCCCACTTCTTTTCTCGCCCCTCCCCTCCCTCTCTTCTCCTGCAAGCTCCATTCCCCGCACTTGCATTTCCCGGGACTCTGGGGGAGCCTGCTCCGCATGCAGATGCTGCCGGGAGAACAAAGGTTGTCCGTCAGGGAGGGACTGCCCGAGAAGGGCCGCTGCCCGGGCCCGGGCCCGGGCCTCTGCTGGTCTTGGCAGCGGAGCCTGAGAGCCGCCCCTGCGGCAGGTGCTCCTCCCCCTCCCAGCCCGGCCCACCCCCTACACCCCCAGCTGGGCTTTTGTTCCTTGCCTTGTTTGTTTATTTTTATTCTCCCCTCATGGAAATGCGGATTTCCAGCCGGGCCTGGGGCCTGCTGGGCCTCCTGTGGGGTGCTCAGGGAGGGGCTGGCCCCTTCCCAGTCCCGCCGGCAAAAACAAGGCCAAGTGGAGAATGAGAGACTGTGGGCTTCTGGGAAATGGGCTGGGGTGGGGGTGGGGGTGTGACAGAGACAGAGACAGACAGAGAAAGAGAGAGAGACACACAGAGACAGACAGAAGAGAGAAAGAAAGCAAAGAGACAGACTAAGAGAAAGGGAAAAGAACCAGAGATAGAGAGAGACAGAGAGAGAGAGACAGACAAAGAGACAGAGAGAGAGAGAGACACACACACACACACACATACACACACAAAGAAGCAAAGAGACAGAGACTAAGAGAAAGGGAAAAGAACTAGAGACAGAGAGAAAGGGATAGATACATACACACACACACACAGAAGGAGAAACAGACACATACACAGAGACAGAAACTGAGAGAAAGAAACAAAGACAGAGAGATACACACAGAGAGATAGTAAGGGAAATATCCATACACACTCAGAAACAGAGAACAAGAGACAGAGACACACAGAGAGAGAAACAAAGAGAGGAGAGGGCTGCCCAAGGCCGTGTGTTGGGAGGGGAGTCGGGGGGGGGGGGGGGGATTTCTAAGTCAGCACAATCTGCACCCAGCTCCTGGGGCTGGGGCTCACAACTGTCTAGTTATTGAATCTAAGTGTCTACAGATGCTTGGGAACAAGCTCAGGTGAGAGAGGGAGAGAGGAGCCCGGCCGGGTGGGCAAAGGCTACACCGGGAGATTCATTCGTTGTCTGGGGGAGGGGGGCCCTGAGCTGCTCAGTGGGAAGCCCCTCCCAAGGTGGGCTCCCGGCTGCCTTGTTGCTGAGTCTCCAGAACCTGCTCTGGAGGCTGCTCTGGGTGGCGGGTAAGCTTCCTGAGGGGAGAGTCTGCAGGTGATTTCTGACACACTCCATCCCTTCCTCCCTCCCTCCTTGGGAGGGCCGGCCCAGGGGATGGCCCCTCTGGCAGCTGAACCGAGGGTTCTGGGTAATCCTGCTGACTCCCTCCCCTGGCCGTGACTCTTCCACAGGCACACGCCCTCTGGCTCCTCAAGGCTTCTCCCCTTCCTCATTGGCCGGGTCGGCTGCGTCCGAGCGACGATGGGGAGCTGGGAGGGCCCTCGGAGACCATCGAGTCCAGGCCTTTTTTATGGCTGAGGAAACAGACTTTAGCCCCGTGGCCAAGTTTCCCCGCAGGAAGGCTCTGAAGTGGGAGTCACCGGGGCCCTCTGACTCAGGGGGCGAGGACCTAATGAGACAGTGTACGCCCAATAGCTGTCACTCTTAATTGCTGTTGTCTCCTTCTTCCAGAGCTTGGGCTCTTGGGGGTGATTTCTGGGGGGGCGGAGGGGGGGGTCTGTGAGAAACATCAGCGTGGAAGCTCCGCCCTTTTCTCGCTGCTCCATGACTTGCAGACTCAGTTTCCTTCTCCGCAGACAGGGATCGCTGTCCTCGGGCTGCCCCTTGTCCCCAGAGCGGGAGCCTCCGTCACTGGGTCCCTCCCAGGGGAAGGAAGGCAAAGCCTCCGGAGAGGGGACTTGGGCCTTTGGCACCAGACTGCAAATCTGGGGTGCTGAGGCGATGGCCCGGAGATCCCAGCGTCCAGTCAGAGCCCCTGAGCTTGTGGGGGTGACTTTGGGGGCTCCTCCACTCTCAGCCTCCCTCTGATTTTCCCAGTGGAGTTGAGGGCTGCCTAGCGTGGGGGTCGGAGGCAGGGTTACAAACAGCACTCTACAAAGGGAAGATCCCCCAGGAGAGGCCCCCCGGGAGGTCCCCCTACAGACCAGACCAGCCCTCGTCTCCTGGAGCTGCAGGGAGCAACTTCTGGGCTTGCAAACTTGTGCATAGCCCAGGGGAGCCTGGGGGACAGACCGTTCTGAATCTCTGATTCCGGGAGTGACCGGTGGGGGTGGGACAGTCTGTGAAGGCGCCTTGTGTGTCTGCAGAGAGCCAAGGGCTGTTTACAGGCTGGATTACTCGGTGCCAGCTTTTAACTGCTCTGATGGCTGGGTGTGAAACAGGGCTGTACTGTGACCCCCCCCCCAAAGTGACCCTCCCCCAGCCTCCAGGCAGCCCGAGGGTGTTCTCTGTGGGCACCTTGCACCCCTGACAGAGAAACCCATGGAGCCGGCAGGAGAGGAGCAAAGCGCAGCCCTGGCCGACAGCTTGCAGGGGGGTGGACTTGCTGTTGTGGGCTGGGAGCCCTCAGGTCAGTGACTTGCCCAGATGGCCCATGGGACAGATTGTTTCCTGGCCTAGGGCGGCCTTCTCTGGCCTCTCAGACCTGGCCGGTGGAAGAGGCCAAAGCTTAGCGGAAACACAAACCAGAAAAGGGCCTGGGGCTTCCTCCTCCACAAAGCGCCTTTGTGTGGGACATGGCCTGGCCCCTCCCTCAGCCCCTCGGTCTCTTTATCCAGGGGTTCCCGTACTTCCCCTCTGTGCCGGGGCAGAGGGATGGAGCTCCACCCCCTCGTTCTCCTTCCTCAAGCCCACTCTGCCCTTTCCAGGCTTTCCTGTAGATATTTCCCAACTCCATCTTCCTTTCTACAAATCGATTTGAATGAACTTGTAGAAACCTACAATAACTACTCAGCTTTGACAGACCTCAAGGGTTTCGGAGAAGGTCAGGCTGTCTCCTGGGCCTGGAAGCCTGGAGGTGGGAGACTCGGCTTCCTGTGTTGAAATCTGACCTCAGACATGTCCTTGCCATGTGACCCTGGGCAAGTCACTTCCCCTGTTTACTTCGGCTTCCTCATCTGCAAAACGAGCTGGAGGAAATGGCCCCTTATTCCAGTGTCTCTGCCAAGAAAGTCCCACTGAGGATCACCGGGGGCTGGACACGGCTGAAAATAACTGAACCACCATCATCATCATCATCCCCCTCCCCCAAGTGTCCCAAGTGTTCCTCGAGGCCGGGAACTGATTTTTCTAGTTTGTTGTTCTTGCCTTGATGTCCCCGTGTCCAACATGGCGCCTTGCTTGGAGTGCCCGTGTATTAATTAGCCAGTGACCTGAAGTCTGATTGTAACCCACAAAGTGCCACTGAATGAATCTGTGTCCGTCACCAATTGTCAAAGACATGATGTAATTAGTCCACGTCCCACGTCTACACACGCGCACACACTCACACGCGGACGTGCTGATGCTGACACTCTTAGGGAAGTCCAAGGAATGACTGCGGTCGGTGGTTAAGAGAGTGGTTTGTTTTCATGGCTCCTGTGGAATCCTGGGTAACCTGCAGAGCGTTCCCCCCATGGCGTGGGAGGGACCGGCCGCTTCCCCCGATCGGCCGACTGCAGGCTCTCACTTGCGATTTGGGTTAGAGAGATGGCGCGGGGGTACAGGGCCCAGCTTGGAGTCGGGACCCGGGTTCAGATGTGGCCGTGGACGCTCCCTCGCTGGGTGACCCTGGGCAAATGACTTCTGCCTCTGATTCCTCGGCTGGAAAAAGGGAGTCATAGCAGCACTTTCCCCGGCCGTTCTGAGCATCAAATGAATGAATAATTGTAAAGTTCTCAATACATTTCCTGGCACATAGTAGGCTTTTGTTAGCAGCACCAGCAGCATGATGGGATTGAGCTGGACCCTCCATCTCCGAGTAGTAGGAGTGACTGCCCAGTTTTCCTTTGGCAGAATTTCACTTTTCCCTTTGACCATTGCTCAGGTGCGGCCCTTGAACGGCTGTTCCTTATGTTTCAGATGTTCCTTTTATTTATTCTTTTTAATCTAAGAGCTTTTTCTTAGTCCATTTTTCTTGTCTTTTAATGGAATATTTCTTTTGTTCTTTTCTGAGGCAATCGGGGGTAAGTGACTCGCCCAGGGTCACACAGCCAGGACGTGTTAATGTCTGAGAACAGATTTGAACCCAGGTCCTTCTGACTTCAGGGCTGGGGCTCTACCCACTGCGCCCCCTAGCGGCCCCCTTCTGATGGAGTTTTTAATTTGAAGTTGTCAAATCCTGTGTTTTCAGCTTCCGACCCGCTGCTTTCCCCCGGGGTTGTTCCTGTTCACGTCCTGGCTCTCGGGCGCCCAGAGCATCGCTTGTTGTTGTTGTTTTGTGCCCGCTCTCCGCGGGTCCCATCGGCCTTTTCCGAACGGTCCCAGCCGGCGTTCCCCACCTCCGGGAGGCCTTGCCCAGTTTTTCAGGTTCTTGATCATTTGCATTTTTCCTTCAGAGAACAACCCGTCCCGACTCTGCCGCGTCTCTCGGGGCTGCGCCTCGGCTAGGATCGCCGGGTGGGGGGGTGGCCGCCCTCCGCGGGGGGCCTCGGAGCCGGGGCCTTTGGCTCTCGGGCTGCCGCGCTCTCCCTCACCGCCTCCCTGCGCCAAGGCTGGTCCTCTGAGGAATAAGCAGGGAGAGGCTCAGAGGGGCGACGCGGGGTCGCCCACAGTGCTCCCCAGAGGAGGGAAGGCTCCATGGCCCTCACGCTGGGATGGGGGGAGCGGCGCGGAGAGCTCGGCTAGAGTGGGGAGCGCCCCCGGGAGCAGCGGTGGGCCGGGCCCCGGGGTGAGCTCTGGCGGCCCCGCTCTGGGCCCCGGGTTCCCCGGCCCCAGACGGACGCGGGCCCTCAGTCCTCTTCTGTATGATGGGGAGAGCCAGCATGCCTCCCTGTGGGGAGGGGGCGGCTGGTCCTGGAGGTGGGTGAGGGGAGCGGGAAGAGGCGGCTTCCTGGCCAGGCCCGGCTGGGGTTGACTCGATGCCAGTTCCTGGTGAAGTTCTCAGCATCCATCCAGGCTCAGTAGGGTTTTCAGAGGCTTTTACAACCTGGAGGCTGTTCTTCCCCTTCCTGCTCTCCCTGGGGGAGGCAGCGGCTTTTGTTCCCCTTTAATGGACCAGGCCGGTGGGCCTTGCCCAGGCTTTCCCAGCATGCAGCTCCTGCGAAGGACGGCTCCGGCCGCCTCCCCCGTTAGTCCCGGCCTCTGTCTCCAGCCTTGGTGGGAGCCCAGGGGTCCCGGGGAGCCCAGCTTGCAGACGGGGAGGCTGAGGCACCTGCAGCGGGGGTGGCAGGAACGCGGCAGTTTGCACCGAGTTGCCCGAGGCCGTTTTCACCTCCCTCAAGGGCGGCTGGGAGTCGCGAGCCGGGCACCCACCGTGGCTCGTCCCGGGCCGGCTCCCAGGCCCCTCATGTGGCTGCCGCGCTCCCCCTGCTCCCGCTGCCTCCGCGTGGGCTTTGTTCGAGGCCCGGGGTTCCGGACTGGTGGGGGCGCCCAGAGTCTCCGCGCAGGCCACGCGCTCCACGCACCGTCGTACCGACCTTTGTTTAGCTGCGGCTCAGTGACAGCCCATCAGGCAAAGAAGGCAAAGTCTCGCACGTGGAGGGATTCGTGTCCTCCCGTGTATGTGGCTGCTCTCTGGCCTGTGTAGGCTGGTTGGGGGGCCTGCCCTCTGACCTCCTGGGGCTCCATCTCCTCTGACCTCCCCCCCGGGGCTCCGTCCCCTCAAGTGTCTTTGGGACCGTCAACACGGCTCAGAGCAGTGTGTGTGAGTGTGAGTGAGAGTGTGAGTGTGGGTGCGTGTTGCGCGCCGCCCTTGGACACGGGTGCCAGGTTTTGTGCCAGGAAGACTGTGCCCCCGGGCCAGCCTCGCCCCCCAGCTTAAGCCCGGCCCCCAGGCAGCTGCTCTGGGCAGCAACTTTTGCAGCGAGGGGGCTCTGGGCCCAGACACAGAACTCACGTCTTGTGGCTTGATTTCCTTTTGGGGACTCAGCACGAGCTGGGGGCCCCCCTGGCCCTCTCTCAAGGGGCCCAAAGAGCCTTTGGCCCCAACCCCCTCGTTCTGAGGGAGGGTCTTGGCACCGAGGGTCACTCGGGGCACAAACGGCGAAGCCGGGTGTGGCCTCGGAACGGGAAGCGGAGGCGCGCTTGGCCATCTGTGGCTGCCTGCGGTGCCTTCCCTCCATGCTCTGGGTGGGTGGGTTAGCTCCGACGGGGGATCGCACAATTAGGGGCCTGCGGCGGTTCAGATGTGGGGGAGTCTGGGTCGACAGGGTGGTTGGGGCCCCTGATGGCCTCAGGCTGGGGAACTCCCGGCGTGTAGGGCCCCTCCAGCACCGCGACAGGGCCTTAGGGACCGGCCGTGTCTGCTGCTGCTGCGGCTCAGCTCCAGCATCAGAGGGAGGACTCAGACCCAGGTTTTCCCGCCTTGGGGCCCCCGCTCCGGCTGCTGCCGCGGGAGTGTGTCCCAAAGTCCGTGGGCGCTGCCCAGAGGACCGAGTCCCCGCTGCAGGTCTCCTCGGGAGCTCCTTGAACCCAGAAGTGTCCGGGCCCAGAGCAGTGGTGTTCTTGGAGCTGGTGTTGTTTGGCAGACACGGGTGCCATGGGTGCGAGCCACATGGGGCGTAATGGGCCTCTGTCCTCTCTAACAGAGTGACAGCAACGGATGCCCCGCGCTCTGCCCTGAGTGACCCGAGCTGTACCGGGGGTCTGACAGTGCGGGCCCCGCTCGTGGGTGGCCATGAGCCAGGGCACTGGCCCCGCAGAGGTTCCCCGGGCGCAGCCGGACAGGCGGGGCGGCTGCTGGCGCCGGGGGGGCTGCGCTGTCCTTGCCTGCCCACCTGCGGGTGCTGCCTCCGCCCGGGGCCCGCTGCTGGCTCCCCCAGGACAAAAGAGAGAAGGAGGGAGAGGGAGGGAGAGAAGGAAAGAGGGAGGGAGGGAGACAGACAGAGAGAGTGGCCAAAGGGATGGAGCTCCATTTGTCCAGGACCCCAAGCTCTCCCTCGCAGGTGGGACTGAAGGTTTCCCTGGAGAAGAGAAGGTTTGGGTCACCAGGGGGTCTCCCCGCTGCCAGGGGAGGGGCCGGGGCTGGTCGTGGGCAGCTTGGGCCAGAGATGGAAGGGCCACGTGGGCTCTCGGGGCAGGCGGCTTGGGGGGAATCGTCCCCAGGAGCCGCTGGGTCTCCTCGGTCACAGTGGGACGTCTGACCCCCGGGCTAAGGAAGGGCCCGAATCCACACTGGCCCAAAGACAGAGCCCCGGGGGGGGTGGGGAAGGGCTGCTTCCCAGAAGCTGGGGCCTCAGCCCAAGCGGGCGCTCTGACCTGGGGTAACGACGTGGGGAATGACCCCATACCCACCCTCGGGCTCCGGGATCCCCCGATCGTGCCGAGGTCCGGGCTTGGAGGGAGGCCGTGGGGGCCTGGTCCCCGCCGGCCCTGTCCGGGGTGCCGCCCTCCTCCTGCCCGGGAGTGGCCGCTTTTGGGAAGAGCAAGGACGGACTCAGACCGTCTGGGGCCTGGAGAGGGGCCCTCGCCCGGGCAGCTGCCCTCTGAGCGGCTGGGGTCCCGTCCCTCCCGGGCCCCCGTCATCCTGATTTCCCCTTTATAGAGAAAAGGCAGCAGAGCGAGAGTGGAAGGGCCTTGGGGTCTCCCTCGGGCCCCCACGACCACAGCCCTGGGCTTGACCCAGATCCTTGGCCCTGACCCTCCCGGCCGTTGTCACAGGCCCAGCGGCATAGTCCCCCCAACCCCCCAACCCTGCAGGCCGAGGTGGAGGAACTCCTGCGTCCCCTCACAGCCTCCAGCTCACTCAGCTCTGCCTTTTATCACCAGAAATCCACCTTTGGTCCGTCCTCGTGTCCTAAAACAGCCTGGTTTGGGCCAGCAGTGCCTGCGGGCCCTGGGAGTCGCCCGCTGACCCGTGGGCGGGCGGGCGGCAGGGTGGGCAGCGTGAGAGCCGGGCTCGGGCCGGACCTCGGCGCTGCCTCAGTTTCCCCCTCTGGGAAAGGGGGACAAAAGGAGCATCGGGTCCTGGAGAGGCCCCCAAGACCCCCTGCAGACTTCTGTGCGCTGGCAGCGGCCGGCCCACTCCCTCCTCCTCCTCCTCGTGTTCTTGTCAGGAAGATGGCGCCAGGCAGGGTCGGGGCGACCGAGGCTCCCTGTGCTTTTTCTCAAGGACTCGCCCCCTTCTCCCAGTCTCACTGTTGACTGGCTGGGCCTTGCCCAGCCCCGGCCCGCTGAGGTCTGGGGGGTCAGAGGGGGGTTTGGGGGACGTGGCCCTGGGCCAGGGGACGTGGCCCCCCATGGCGGGGGGAGGGGCATCACATCCGGGGTTGTTGGGCAGAGCCGCTGGGGGGCCGGGAGGGTCGGCCTTCGGATCTGAGGAGTCTGTTTCCCTTCCTCCGCAGGTGCCGATTCTGAAGCCCGCCGAGCCTCGGCCGCTCCTCCGCCCGCGCCGCCCGCCCGGACATGCCCTAGCCCTCGCCCGCCCGGGCCCTGTGTGATGTGGAGCGTCGGCCGCCCCCGCGGGCTCTGTGATCACTTCTGAATTGCCTCCTGGACCTGCCCCCGCTCGCAATGAGCTCCCAAACCCACCCAGGTAAGTGCCCCCCGGGAGTGGGCCTGCCCAGCCCCTTCCCAGCTTGGGGCTCGGTTCGTGGGGGCGGTGACCGGGGGACTTGGGGAGGGGGCATCTCCGCCCAGCTGGGCTCCCGGGATGGCTCATGGCCTGGCGGCTTCTGGCCAGAGCCGCCAGGACCGACCTGGGCCCCATTAGTCGCCCGAAGGTGGGCCCGCTCTGCCACCGGCCCGGCCGTTCCTTTTCCCCTTTTGAATTGCAGACGCCCTGTTAGGCGAGAGGGCCCCCGGCCCCCGTCAGTGTGCCCCGGGCTGGGCGGGGTTTGGGGGCTCCCATTCGTGGCAGAAGGTGCGGATTTCCAGGTTCTCGAAGGATGAGGGCGGGGGGCCAGTGATAGTGAAGTTTCAGAGGGGAGCGTGTCGCACGTGGAAAATTCGGGAGGAGAGTCATTGCTCGCCATGGAACGTGCGCTTGGCGGGTCCCGGAGCAGGGCCCTGAGTTTCCCACCTTGTGGGCCCCGAGCGTCCCACCCAGAAGCTGGGTTGGGGCTGCCCCCAGCCCGGGCTGGGGAATGGACGGCAGCTCTGGGGCGGTGTTGGTGAACTTTGGGATCAAACAAATACTCCGGGTGCCAAGGATGGGGGGGGGCCTTTAACCTGGCCGCTGCCACGGGCCATCTCCAAGAGCCAACCCTCGCACCAACAGGAGGGAAACTGAGGCGGGAAGGACCCCAGGGGAGAGAGTGATTCCTCGAGAAGCCACAAGCTGGCGGCTGGAGGCCGGATGCTTCCGTTCTGGAGAACAGGAAGTTTCCCTCTTGGTCGGAGTGTGGGGCTGGAGGCCCCCACAGGAGTCTGAGGCGCTTTCCTCGGCGAGCTCGCTTCTCCCGTGGCGGCGGTGGCTGGCGCTTCCTGCCCGCGATGCTGCCCCCAAAGTCTGGTTTATATGAATGGGCCCAGCTCAAGCCAGAGGCCGGCCCCGAGTAACCGGATGGGGGCCAGGGAAGACCCACTGCCCGTGTCCCGTTTCTTGGCACGGCTGTGGGACCGGCCCCGCCTCTTCCTCCCTTCCTCCATGACTTTGTGTTCACGTTGCACTCACTTCGGAGGGGGCCAGAGTGCCCTCCAACGGCCGCCGTCGTCTGCTCGCTTCCATTCGGGCTCGCTCCCCACCTTGCCGAGAGGACTTGGGAACCCTCAGCCTTTGGGCCCAGAGAACGTGGGCGGCGTTTCCGAAAGAGTGACTCGGTTTCCTGGATATCGGGCGATTTCTCATCTTTCTCCTCGCTTTTGTCCGTGTGGTGTCTGCTCAAGGGCCCGTCGGAGTCGGAGCCAAGCGCATTTTCCTCCCACCTTGTTTTTCTCGTGTACGAGGTCAGAGCCACCAGACCCCTGGCAGGCGGCAGCTGTTCCTGTGAGGACGTCCCGGGCTTCTGGGGCTCCCACAGCGAGCGTGCTGGGGAGGGGCAGAGAATTGGAAAAACTCACACGTCGTTGGAGGTGGGCACGAGGCGTCTCCCGCGACGCTGGCGAGCGAGCCCGTCGCGTTCTTGTCCAGTCAGTGCCTCCCAGGTCAGTGACTAAAGCGGGCTCAGTGCTGGGTGCGCCTTGGAGCCCTGCGTGTGACGTGCCCGGGAGGAGTCGGGGTCCACGAGCCTGGGGTTTGTCCAGCCGAGTCACCTGCTTCTTGTCGATCCATGAGCAGAGGGCCCGGCGGCGGCTCCGGCCATGGGCAGAAAGGGCCCGGGCGGCCTCCCCCGCTCTCCAGGCTGCCCACGGGGCGCACGCCTGGCAAATGGACTCCAGGTGGCTTATTCCTCGTGGGCGGTTCTGGGGCTTCTTTCTCTTTGCGTTAAGCAGATGAGCGCGTCCATTAGATAGAGAAGAAGGGAACCACTTCCTGTCTTCTTGCTTTGGGGTTTCAGTGGGTTTTACTCCAACCTCAGCCATGGCTGATGAACAAGAGACAGTGGAGGAGGAGGAGACCTGCCCGCGGGGCCTCCTGGGCCAAGGGAGAGGAAGCGATGGGGAGCAAAGGGACCGGGGAGAATGAGCTCAGGGGGCCCGAGGAAAACAGAGACCAGCAAAGAATGGGCAGTAAGGAAATAAGCAGACCAAGAACATGCCAGAAGGAGGGGACGTAAAGAGCCCAGCAGGAGGGAAGCGGACAAGGAGCACATTCTGGAGCCAAAGAAAAGGAAACTGATGAAGACAGTGCTCTTCGTTTGAGGAAGAGCAGCCACACAGAGTGGCTTAGAGCCACCTCCTGGAAGCATGGCGGAGGAGGGCTCTGCTCCCCCCCCCTCCCCCCCGGGTGCCACACGCTGTGCTGGGCCTTAGGGATAAGAACGGAACAACAACAAAGGGCCCTCTGGCCTGCTCGGGACTTCCCGTGGCGACGCACTGCCCAGCAGGGGCCCGTGGCGTCGGGGGCGTGGGCCCCTCCTGCCACTCAGCCGGCACCCCCTGTGACTTGGGGGCGGTTCTCGGGGGTCCCTGGGGCCAGCTGCTGAAGGGCCTTTCTGAAGCGAGCAGGGCGGGCGCTCGTGCCCACAGCCTGCTGGGGAGCCAGGAAAGGCCCAGGCAGCCTTTTGATCGGGCAGTTTTTCCCTTGACCAAGCTGGTCCTCGGTCCTCCCATGGCCTGTGTTCCCTGTGACGAGGCCCCCGCTGGCTGAGCCCCTGAGCCGGGGAGTGCCTGTGCACCTGCGGGTCTCCCCGGCCTCCCGGAGGACCCTGCGCTCGCCCCCGCTGTGTGGGTGGCCTTTGTTGCCTTTGGCTGTGAGTGAGGAGGGGGCCCCGGAGCCCGCTCTGTGGCCGCCCTGTGGCGCTGCCGGATGGAGAGGACACTCAGAAATGTGTGTGGGAGCTGGGGGGGGGCAGGGGCTGCTGCCAGACTCACTGACGGGGGGGGAATTTGGGGGCCGTGCTTGCTCGGCCAGGACGGGGGCACTGACTGGAGTTTCCAGGGTTTCCCCATCGGTTTGGGAGTCAGTGCCCCTCGGCAGGTCACTTCCCGAGAGCCTTGGGGGTCTGAGTGTGGATCGCTGCGACGCCGGGGCTTTGGCAGCTGTGAATCTGCTGCCACACGGCGGGAGCCCCTCGGGGTTGGGAGCGGCTTCCCAGCCCCCTCCCCCCTCGCTCCCTTCACTCCTCTCTCCCTGAAAATAACAGCTGCCCTCTCGCCGAGCTGCCATCTTGATTTCTAGGGCTTAGCGCGTGAGCTCCTGGGTCGGGCCTGGAGGGCACTCTGGCTTCGGGGGTGGGGGCTCTGAGCGTCTACATGACTTCCCCTCCGGACTCCCGGCTGAGGGTCCTCGGGTCATTGGTCACCGCTCGCTGCGCCTTGGAGCGCCGAGTTATCTGGTCGGCCTTCTCCAGAGGTGGGAGGAGCTTCTCCCCATGGAGCGATGGCCAAAGGGGCGGCTCTGGGTCTCAGTGCTCCTCGAGCCTTGAACAGACGGGTCTCCTTGGCCCCGGGTTAGTCGGAGAGGCGGCTCCAGGATCGGCTCGGAGCCAGCTCTGACAAGTTCCCAGCGCGGACGTTCGGGTGGTCGCTTGGAATTGCCAAGAGGCCTGAGGAGGGCGCCAGACCTGAGCCCAAGGGCTTGGAGCAATGGGAGGGGCTGGCTGGGATGCCCCTGACAGCGTCCCGGTCTTGGGTCCTTGCGGGAGAGTCCAAGTCTCCTTCTGCCGGATGCCTGGGGGCAGAAGGAGCGGCACTGGTGGGGGGGGCGGGGCGGGGGGGCGCGCCGTGAGGGGCATCCGATTTGTTCAGAGCCGAAGTGGGCCCAGGGATGACCCAGGACAGGGGGAGGGAGGCCCTTCCCAGCTCGGGGAGACCCTGGGATCGTTGGGAGGTGATGGAGCCGCCGACGTGGAGTCTCCAGCCTGGGAAGGTGGATCAAGCCCAGCAGGATGTGAGTGAATGAGGAGAACTGTCCCACCAGGCCCAGGGGCTCTGGGCGCTTCCTGCGTAAAGACACTCGAGGCCAGCCCAGGAGGCAGCGGGGGAGGAGGTGCCAGAAACCCGAGGAGCCCGTGAGGTCCCCGGCTGCTTAAGGAGAGGAGGAAGCCGTGAGGGGAGCACGGACCCCGATGCTCCCGGAAATTTCGGGCCCGCAGGCGGGCCTCCTAGGTTGCGGGCCTTGGACCAGGGCCCTGGCCAGGGGCGGCGTGGAACCAAGTCCAGGGCTCCAGGCCTCGGCTGGGTCCGGGAAGCCCCTTTGCCATGAGCTGTGGTCTGCAGCCGGGCCATGGGGGTGGGGGGGCAAAGAGAAGCGTGAGTGGGAGCTTGGGCGGGGCAGGGCAGGGCGGGACATGAATCTGTCCCAAGATGCGGCCTGGACTCGGGTTCTGTGTGTGCAAGCAAAGGCGTGGAGGGCTGGAGGCGGGGCTCCCCAGGGCTGCCCAGATGGGCCTTCCCGTGCCAGCCCCCAGTGCCGGACCTTCCTGTGCCAGCCCCCAGTGCCGGCCCAGGGGGTCTTGTTTCCGAGGCCTCTGAGAGTTTCCCATCCTGCCCCTTGTCTCCTCCCCTTGGCGCAGCAGTGCTGTCTGTGTGGAGCCTCCCGGGCTCATGTGGGTGTTGCGCAGGCCGGGTCTTTCTCTCCCGAGGGTGCACGGTGGGGGCTGGGAGGCCTGGGAGTCCGGCCGGGCCTTCTTGATCCCCGTCTCTGGCTGGGCCGGCACCCAAAGGTGCAGCACGGGGGCCCTTGCGCTCTGGTGGGGGGAGACACGCCCCCGATTTGGGGACAAAGGCCCCCTTTGTGCTGTTTTTATTGGGCCCGGCCACCCTGGAGAGGGGCCTTTGAGGCGAATCCCAGGCAGATGCCCGAAGATGCCGCAGCTGGGCCAGGGTTAATACTGCAAATCCCCTGGAGGCTGGGCCGGGAAGTGGGGGAGAAGAGGGAAAGGGAGGGGGCAGGGCTTGGTTCAGGTGGCCCCAGGACGGTTTCTGGTTCCCAAGCCCCTGACCCGGCCTGAAGGGGTGGAAGGGTTGACCATGGGGAGCCCGGACGTTGGGAATAATGGGGGGACAAAAATGTTTGGTGGTGACCCCCGGGATTGTGTTTGTAACCAGGGGGCGGGGGGGGAGGTAGGGAGGGGTTTGGTTTTAGGCGATTGTTAGTTTGCCGGACCGCCTTTTCTCCCTTGCTACGGGGACAGACTGATGGGGCCGGGGCTGGGAGGACTGGCAGGTTGGCCTTCGGACCCCAAAGCAGCCCGCTGGGTTCCCGCCATAAAGACCTTTCCTTGGGGCGGCCCTTCCCAGGGTTGCGGGAGGAACTTTCATGGGGAGGGTGGGGAAGGGGGATGTGGGTGGGAAAGAAAAGGCCCGAGGCCCTGGAGGGGGGGTCTGGGGTTGGGCCACCCTTGGGGGGAATTGGGCCCGGGGAGAGGGAAGGGGGGATGGGGGGGGACAATGACTTGGTGTTGGGATGAACTTGTTTAAGGTGTGGCTGGGATTGGACAGTTTGGGGGGTTGGTTTGGGAAGCCGGCAGAGTTTTGTCTCCACCGGGGAATTGGCAGAGGGGTTTGGGAGGGCCGTGGGGGTGGGGAGGGACCAAGGGAGGGGCCGGGGAAGGGGTGGGGAGGGGTGTGGGGGAAGGGGGGGGAGGGGCCCGGGGGGGGTGGGGAGGGGAAGGGGGGGAGGGGTAAGGGGAAGGGTGTGGGAGGGGATTGGGGGGGAGGGGGGGGAGGGGCCGGGAGGAGGGAGTGGGGAGGGGGGTGGGGAGGGGGTTGGGGAGGGGGTGGAGGGGCCTGGGGAGGGTTGAAGGAGGGGTGGGGAGGGGGCCGTGGGAGGGGGGGGAGGGCGTGGGAGGGACCAAGGGAGGGGCCGTGGGAGGGAAGGGGGGGAGGGATGTGGGAGGGAGGGATGGGGTGTGGGAGGCCGTGGGGAGGGGTGGGAGGGGCCTGGGAGGCCGAAGGAGGGGGTGTGGGAGGGGCCGTGGGAGGGGAAGGAGTGTGGGAGGGGCCGTGGGAGGGGCCGTGGGAGGGCTGAAGGAGGGGGTGTGGGAGGGGTCGTGGGAGGGCCGAAGGAGGTGTGTGGGCGGGGCCGTGGGCGGGGCCGTAGGAGGGGGCTGGGGGCCAGGCTGCCCCAGATGCGGACACTGGTGGCTCCTGCAGAGGCCGAAGAGCTGGGGGCCTTTGAGCCCGTGGGCCCGTGAGGACGCGCTCTTTCCGACCGGGCTCCTTCCAGGGGCAGAGGGGCCTTGGGACCCTGGGTGGGGGCCTTTGGCTCTGGGGCCCACTGGGGAGTTGCCCGTCAGGGGCCAGAGGCCAGGGCCCGGGCCGGGGCCGGGGAGCACGTGGCGGCGCCTCCCTCGGGTCCCAGGGATCTCGGCCCTCTCGGGCGCGGCCCCTCCCCCGCCTCTCGGGGTTTCCGGGCCCTTGGCCTGGGTCTGGGCCGCCTCCCGCGGCTCGGCTTTCAGGCCGCCCGGCCCGGCCCGCGGGAGGAGCATTCCTGGGCCCTGACGAGGCTCGGGCGCCGCGGGGGGCGGCTCTTGCGTCAATGCGGCGTCACCGGCCGCTGCTGGTCTGGGATCAGACATAAACACCCCCGGGCCGCGGCCGCAGAGCCGCAGGGGGAGGGGGAGGGGGAGGAGTCACGGGGAGGGGGAGGGGCCTCAAGGGAGGGGGAGGGGCCGCGGCGGAGGGGGAGGGCGGTGCCCCGAGTCTGAAGCTGGAAGGGCACTTTGTGGCTGGCCGGGCTCGCCCCCTTCACACAGGGCTCTTGCTCTCTGGGCAGCCCCGCCTTGTCAGGGCTTGGGGCAGGGGGCCCTCCCCCTTAAGATGGAGCTGCTGCCCTGGGGGGCGTGCTCTGGGAAGGGCAGGTGGGGGGCCCCCCAGGGACCCCGGGAGAGGCCTGGGGGGGTCTTTATGTCCCCGGGCGAGGAGGGGGCGGGGCTCTGCCCTCTCTGAGCCCGTTCTGTGTCCCCAAGGGGGGCTTCCGGCTTTGCACTAGGGTCTGCACAGCCAGAGGCCCCTTCCCTCCCCCCTTCCCCGCAGCCCCCGGCCCTGGCCCCCTTTGGGAGCCCCCCAGCCCCTGGTACCAGATGGGGGCACTGCCTTCCCCCCTCAGGATCGGCCCTTTCTTGGGACTCTTTCTGCTCTATCAGCCTCTGACCCCTCCCCGGGACGTTCTCTTCTACCCCTTGAACACCGATGACTCTTAGGCTCCCCTTCTCTCCTCCCCTCCTCCCTTTTCCCCCTCCTTCCTCCTCCTCCCCAGAGCACGCCCCCCAGGGCAGCCCCCGCCCATGACCTTGACTCCTTGGTACTTGCAGTGTCCCTATTTTGGCTCCTTGGTTTTTAGTCTCTTTGTCCCCCCCATGACGTAACCTGGGCACTCAGTAGGGGATTAATGTGTGCTCATTTGCTGACCCCAGACCCCCTGTGGCTCCTGCAGATGAGAGCGAGATGGCTTTCTGCCTTAAGGGAGCTTTTCAGAAGGGCAGAGCAATGGGTTCAAGGTTTGCTTTTTCAGGGGAGGGGGTTGTGCCCCCCCACAGGCCCTCCTATAGACCCCCCATGCAGGCCCCCCCACCTTTAGGCCTCCTCCAAAGGCCCCCCCCGTGCTCTTTTGGTGGAGTGTCCTCCTCCATTAGAATGTGGGCGCTCTGAGTGGACAGCGGGCTCGGCACACAGCAGGTGCCTACTAAGTGCTTCTTTGCTCTCCCTCCCCATTTCACAGGACAGTCTGTCTGGGGAGCCTGGGCCCTTCCTGCCTGTGCATCTGTGGTGCTGAGCGTCGCTGCCACGGGGAGGTCTTGGGGCGCTCCTCCGGGGTCTCCGCCGCTGTCCCGTCTCTCCCGAGAACCTTTGTCCCGCTTCTGGTTGGGAACGAGCCCTGGCGAACGGCTGTGCCCAAAGGAAGGCCCGTGGGCGGGCCCTGTGAGGGGAGGGGGTGCTCTCCCCACCTGTGACCCCTGTCCTGCCGGCCCTTTCCCTGGGGGGGTTTGCATGGACCCGAGGGCGCTCGGATACTTCCTGCCCGGGGCGGCCTCTGCTGTCCTTCCCTGGCCACGGGAGCCCAAGATGCTGCTGGCACCTTTGTGGGCAGTGTGCCCTCAACCAGCCCCGGTGCCAGGGCACGTGTGCACAGACACACACACATACAATCACACAATCACATACACACAATCACACCCACACAATCTCACACACACACAGTCACACACAGTCTCACACATACAACCACACATAACCGCACACACAATCACACACACACAAAATCTCACACACATTCATACAGTCACACACACAGACTCACACACATACAATCACACACACTCTGCCCCCGTGGGCAGAGTGTGCTCCTGGGGTGTCCCTGGGTCGCTGCCCAGCAGCAGAAGGGGCCACCTGACTGGGCCACGCCTCCCAGGGGGTCGGGAGGGCCCTGAGTGTCACCCAGATTGGCTCCCCTCCCCCGGGCACACAGTGGGTACCTTTTCTGGCCCCTCCTTCTCCCACTCGGGCCACGGTCCAAAGGGGGCCCCAGAGCCGGCCCCTCCCAGTGTGCAGGCCTCGGGAAGCCTTCCCTGCGAGTGTGTCAGCAACCCCCTCCTCCCCCCGACCCGTGAGCCTCACGAGCCTCGGCCGTACCCCGGGGCCCAGGCTGGCGGCATCTGGCGCTTGTGTAATCAGCCCCGTCGGGGAACGGGAACCAGATGTTGGGCTGGGGCGCCGGAGTTCTTGGGCCGGGAGCTCAGGGGAGGGAGGCAGCCCGGCCTCCGAGAGCCTGAAGTCCAGTGGGGCTTCTCCAAGTTCTCACCTAGTGGTTCCAGGCCCTTTGCCGTCCTCGGCTCAGGAGTGTCGTCCCTCTGTGTGGGTTTGAGGGCACACCCTGGGCTTCCCGCCCAGCAACCAACTTTGTTCATCAGCCCGGAGCTAGTGCCCAATTTTTGGGGTTGCCCCGGTGGGAACAATAGGAAGGCCCCGTCTGTTTAGGATTTGTTTTTTCCCAAAGTAGATGTTGGTTGTGCTCGTGTTTCTGATCCCCAGACTTTGCCCGTGTCCTTCCCCTTCCAGAAAACTATCCTTTAAACAAAGAAGTCTTTGGAAAAGCCCCCCCAGGAAACTGCTCGTTGTTGAAAAAATCAGATATTGTACTTAATCTTTCCCACTTTATAGGCCCGGTCCCGCCGGGGGAGGGAGAAGGTTCTTGCTCTTTTTATCTTGGCGCGCAGGCTGCGCCAGTTCTGCCGCTCGGCAGTGGCCGTGCCGGGGCCCACCGGGCCGGGTTATTTTCAGAAGGACCCACGGAACCTCTGGAAGCCCCCAAGTGATGCTGACGGTCGCACTGACGCGCGCCAGTAATCGTGAAGGAGCCACGTCCCGTAATATGGTCCAAAGGACCCATTGATAGCTGGAGGCGGCCACGGGCAGCCTGGCGGAGAGCAGAGAGCTTCCCCTCGGCGCCCGTGGGGACTGTAGCGAAGCCCGACCCAGGGGCTCTGAGGGCCCTTCCTGCCCTCGTGCCCTCTGAGCCTCCGGCCACGCTTAATGCAGCGCTCCCTCCCGCTGCGCCGGGCCCGGAGCCGGCAGCTCTCCTGAGCCTGTGCTTGCCCAAGGAAGGTAGGCCGCGGGCGGGGGAAAAAGCGGTTTCCCTCGGGTCTCCTGCAGGCCCGGCTCATGGCTTCGGGCTGGGCGGGCAGCGGGAGGGAGGGGGCGGGCGGGCCAATGGCAGTCCCAGGCTCGCTGTCTATTTATAGCCCGAGCCGGTTCAAGGTGCACGCGCCGCCCGCCAGCAGCACGGTTTGTTTTCCTGGGAATTGATCTCTGTAGCAGAGGATTATCAGGAACAGTTGCTGCTGGTGCCCTCGGGCCCTGCCCCCGCCTCCCTCCCGGGACAAGATGGGCCTGCCACTCTAGCAGCTGCTGTGGGAGGGAGGGCAGAAGGCTGGCAGCTGGCAGGCCGCAGGCACGGGGCGGAGGGGAGGGCGCCGCGGGAACATCTCCGCTTGGGGGGCCACCCCCCTCTGGTTCGGAGCCGGAGACTAACAGAGTAAGTCTCTGGGGGGGCAGCCCGGGCTGCCCAGGGCCCTGAATGCAAATCCTGCGTCCCGGGGGCCTAGGCCTGGGGGGCCGGTCGCCAGCCTCGCTGTGCCACCCCCTGGCTGGCCTGGTTTCCTGTTCCCAAAGGGAGTGCAGGGATCCTCTTCGCAACGGGGCCGTCAGGGCTGCAGTTTCCCCAAGAACGGGGTGCCCTTTTTCAGAGGATCAGGGTCCTTTCTGTAACTTGGGCCGGGAGGCCTTTGGGGGTGGGGCAAGGTGCTGACCCGGTTCCCGCCGGCCTGGGGAGCGCGCTTGTGTTTTGTGCGGAGCGTCCCATGGGTGGGGGGTGGGGCATGATGGGCGCTTAGCTCTGCCTGCCCTGTCCCAGCCTCCCGGCCTCTGGCTCTCTCCGTGCTCCCTGCCGGCCTCTCAAAGGGTACGGGACCGGCTCCCTGGGTCAGAGCCAGAGATGGGCGCAGGGCGGGCGGCGGGCCGGACAGGAGGCCGGACCTGGGCCGGGAAGGGCAGCAGAGAGCGCGTCTACAGGGGTCAGGGTGCTCCGGCCCCGGGGAAGGATGGGGACAGGAGGGAGGGGGAGAAAAGGAAACAAGAAGGAGGGAGGGAAGGAAGCGAGGAGGGAGGGAGAAAGGGAGAAAGGGAGGGGAGAAGGAGGGAGGGAGGGGAGAAAAGGGAGAGAGGGAGGAAAGGAGGAAAGGAGGGAGGGGGACTAGCTGCTGGCACAGAAGGCGGGGCCTCCAGCTTGGGCTGCCTCTGAGCCCCCAGCCCCCACTGTGGGATCCGTCCCATGGGCCAGTCCCTGCAGCTCATCCTTGAGCTTTTGTGGGAAAGCCGGGTGGGGGCTTGGGGGCCTCTGGGGGCCCTGAGTTTTTCCAAGATGGGGGGGTTTCCTGGGCACCAGTGTGGGGGCGGCACCCTCTCCCCATTCCTGTTTGACAGAGGAGAGTCAGGCATGAGGGGCCGGGGGAGGAGGGCGGGTTGGCGATGGCCTCGGGTTCGAGTCTTCCCCTGCCTTCTCTGCGGCCCCTCCGGGGCTCCCCCTGGGCCCAGTCTGGGTTTGCAATGGGAGCCTCGAGGCTCCGGTGGCTCCGGGGCAGAGGCTCCACCCGGGTTTGCCCGGGGCCCCTTGCAGGCCCCCCCTCCTCCGCTGGGTGAGCCTCCATCTTCCTCGTCCCGGGTCCCCGAAGGGCCGAACGTTGGCACTTGCCCCCAGCGCTGCCCCTGCCCATCTGACAGTCCCGTCCCAGGTGTTCTGGGCAAAGGGCGGGGGAGGTGGGCAGGGAGCAGATGCCCTCCTGAGGCTGCTTCCTGCCTCGAGGCTTTTCTCCTGCCAGTCCCAGCACGGACTCTGCGCCTCGGGAACTCCCGGTTCTCGGTGGGGAGCTCCCTGCTGCTCTGGGCTCCAGAGGAACCTCAGGACGGAACCTGGGGCTGCGAGGGCCATAAAAACGGGGCCGCCGCCTCGGGACTTGTGTTCTGAGTGCGGCTGTTTGGGCTGGGCCGGCCTCCCTGCAGCGGGAGCGAGAGGGAGCTGGCCCTGGGGCAGCGGGGCCCAAGGATCGAGGGGCCGTTACTGCCCCCCGGGGCCTTCCTGCCGCTGGCCAGAGGGGCTGATGGGACGGTCACCCAGAGCGGCTGCTCCCGGCCCCTCAGGCACTGAAATCACTTGGATTTGCGCCCGTTTCTCGCATCTCGTAGCTGGTGTTTTAATGGAGGATGGATAAGTAAGGGAAGCATTTATTAAGTGCTTCCTGCATACCTGGTACTGTGCTAACACCAGGCTCCCAACCCTGAGGAGGGAACAAGAAGCTGCTGCTTTCTGGGTGTACATGGTGGGGGGGGGAGAGGGGGCTTGGGAGGAAGTCCTGGTAGTGAGCTGAGCATGGAGAGCAGTGGGCGTGTCTGCTGCAGCATCTGGGAGGCCGGTCCCGCCCAGGTCTGGACAGAGGAACCTCTTAGACCTCCCTCCCTCCCTCTTTCCCGCCTTTCCTCCCTTCCTCCCTCCCTTCCTCCCTCCCTCCTTCCTTCCTTCCCTCCCTCCCTTCCTCCCTCCCTCTTTCCTTCATTCCCTCCCTCCTTTCCTCCTCCCTCCCTTCCTCCCTCCTTTCCTCCCTCCTTCCCTCCCTTTCTCCTTTCCTCCCTCCGGTCCTCTCCCCTGCCTGCCCACTGTCACACTGTATAGAGTCCATGGGCTGTCCCTGGGTCCCCCCAGGGCACTCTGTTATCAGTTTCCCTCCTTTTCGCCCTCATACTGACTTGGCCGTGGAGCTGACCGCAGCCGCTGGGTGGTCTCAGAGGCCGGTCCCGGCGTTCCCGGATGCCGGGGCTCATATGTCCCGCGGTGGGAGCCAGGCAAAGGCCCCCTCGTTTCCTCCGACTGCTTTGCTTTGGGCTCGTCCCCGGCTCCCCGGCCAATTAAAGTGCCATCACGGTGCCCGGGATGTTGCTGCTCGGTCTGGGGAGACTTCCCAGAACAGCTCCCCGAGTACAGGATGGGAGAGGAAGCCGCGGGGAGCGCGCCTTTCCTCGGTTTGAGGGGAGACTCAACATCGCGCCTCTTTAATCGCCTTCTCCCTTGTAAATGTTCTAGGCCCCCCCCCCGGACCCCCGGCCTGCAAACTTGCAGCAAGGAGGCGGAGAAGGGACACATTTTGGGTAATCGCCCGTCATTTCCCGTCCGTCATCTCGTTTTCCATTTCATTTTTGCTCACTTGGGTCTAAAGTGTCTGAAACGTGGCTCCAGATGGTTCGGGGCCCGCCCACGTCCCACATTTCCCATCCCGGCCCCTCCCAGGGCGTGCACTGTCCATCCTGGGCGTCGGGACTGCTTGGAGCTGGCCCTGGCAGTCCCTGAGAGGATGCGCGGAGGCTGCCCAGGGGCCCAGGAGGCTCTCAAGGTGCCACCGTTGGCCTTTGCTTTTCAGGCTGGGGGGCACCGGCTTCCTGCTCGTCGGGGCCCTCCTTGTCCGATGTCACCAGTCCACTCCCGCTCTGGAACTGAACCCTTGAGGGCTCGCCGCCCGCTCAGGGACGGGGGGATGAAAGAGGGGGGGAGGCAGGGGTGAATTAAGGCTTTTGGAAAACAGAGCAGGCCGGACCTGGCATCTTTTCCTGGTCTCGCAGGTGAATCTGTGTTTTATCCAAGACGCCGCAGTCACAGTGAGAACTTCTGAGTGAGCAGGTGGGGGACGAGACTCTGAAAAAATTGGTGGGAGAGCAAAGGCGGGAAGGGCATCTGGCTCAGGCAGGAGGGAGAAGCTCCTCGTCCAGAGGGGGCAGAGCCAGCTGGGGGAGGCGGGAGGCCGCCGTTTCCTGGGACCCCAGTGGAAAGGGTGGAGGGGGCGGCTGCGCTTGGGGGCTGCCACGAAGGCTGAACGGGTGTCGGGGGCGCCTCGAGGGGCACTTTGGGTGGAGTGACTGCGCAGGCAGCGAGGGCTCTGCTCGACTCGGCGTTGGCGTTTGCTAGATTAAAGAAAGCCATGGAGAAAACCCACAAGTGTCCTGGAGTCCACTCTCCCCCAATGGCTGCCAGCGCGCTCACCCTGGGGGGAACTTGAGGCCCTTTGGGGGTCAGGGCGCCTCCTGCCGAGTTTGTCCATTCCAAAGGCCAAGAATCCAAAGGGATTTCTCAAGGCCGATTTTCATATTCTCTTCTCTTCTTTTCTTTTCTTTTTTTCCTGAGGCAATCAGGGTTAAGTGACTGGCCCAGGGTCACACAGCCAGGAAGTGTTAAATGTCTGAGGCCAGATTTGAACTCAGGTCCTCCTGACTTCAGGGCTGGGGCTTCATCCCTTGCACCCCAGCAGCTGTCCCTCCTTTTTTTTTTTTTGCTTCAGACTGACACATTTTCAGGATCTTTTGCCTTGGTGCAGGGCCTTGGTGCAGCTAATGCCACGGGTCCCAGAGAATTGTCTGGGGGCCAGATGGCCCCCCCCAGGACGGCTTTAACGGGATGTGCCATGGTGGCGGGGGGTGTCTTCTGCCATTCCAGTGTTGCACCTGTTATGTGTTGGATACTGAGCCAGCCATGGAGACAGATGGGGAACTGCCCCTAGTCTTCACAAAGGGAAGATCTCTCTGCCTCTCTCTCTCTCTCTCTCTCTCTCTCTCTCTCTCTCTCTCTCTCTCTCTCTTTCTCTGTATCTCTCTCTCTGTGTCTCTGTCTCTCTCTGTCTCTTTCTCTTTGTCTCTCTCTGTCTCTCTCTCTCTGTCTCTTTCTCTTTGTCTCTCTCTCCGTCTGTCTCTCTGTCTCTGTCTCTCTCTCTCTCTTTTTCTGTCTCTCTCTGTGTGTCTCTGTCTCTCTCTCTTTGTCTCTGTCTCTCTTGCACACACGTGTGTGTAAGTAGATAGAAAACGCTTCCAAAGTGATTTGGGGCCACATTGGGCTCCTCGGCCGCTGCCGTCTTCAGCTTCACCCTTGGCTCGGCTCGGGGGCCTCTCGGGGGTCCTGGTTTCTTGTAAGAACAACCATGGGAGTGGGTTCAGAGCTGGCGGGGAGCCTCTTGGGGGTCACTGAGTCCAACCCCCGTCTTAGACATGGGGAAACTTTAGGAAAGGGGCTGTGCCCAAGGCCATGCAGCCCGTGTCCAGCCCCTGCCCGTGCGGCCTCTCCCACGTCCTTCTTGGTTTTCTGCCTTTGACCTGGGGAAGGGAGGAGATGGGAGTGGGGCTCATTTAATGGGAAGGAAGGAGGGGGTGGGGCAGGGGTCTCCTGGCTGCCCCCCCCGGAGCCCTCAGGGAGTGACCCTTCCCACAGCCCCCCCCCCCCGCATTACTAGGTGGGCGCTGCGGTTCGCTGCCTTAGACATGAATGATTCATTGCTGAGGAGCCGGAGATTGGGCCCGGGGCCTGTGAGATCTGAGCCCTGCCAGGCACCATCTGACACCTGGAAAGTAACACCGGCCGAGCCCCAGGAGAGGAGAGCAAGCGGGCAGCCACGTCCCCTTGGGCTTTCTGGGCTCGGGCTCTCTGCGCTCGGGGGCCGCGCGCTCAGAAACGCCTCTCGTTGCCTTCCGATTTTAGTCAAAGCGACGTCTCTGTGCTGGGAGAGCGGAGAAAGGGCCGCGCCGCGTCCTCCTTGTCCACAAGAGGGAACTGAGACCTGGAGAGAAGCAGCCGCTCCTGAGGTCGTGGGGACGGCTCGTCTGGCCAGGTGGCGATCGGCTGCGGCTGCCTCAGGCCGGGAGTCCTCCCGGATCGGCGCTGGCGGTCAGAGCCCAGCGGTCTGGCCCAGCCTGATGGGGGAGCCCGGGCCCTGGGGATCAGAGGGAGCCTCCCGAGGCCAGGCCGTGGGGATCAGAGGGAGCCCCCCGGAGGCTGGAGTAGGAGCAGATGTTGCCCGAAGCAGCAGCTGCAGCCTCCGAGGGGCCGGGGCTCCAGGGCAGGCGACCTCCAGCCCAGGCAGCTCAGCTTGGGCATCTTGGCACTTTCAGCCCCTCCGCAGGCACAAAGCGGGTCAGCTGTGGGACTGGGGGTTCACGCCCCTCTTGTCCTCCCTCCTCCTCCATGGTCAGGGGGAGGCGGCCGAGCCTTTCCAGCGGGGAAGCAGCTTTCACAGCCTGGGCCTGCCTCAGTCCGAGGGGCCCCAGGCTGGATCCCCTGGGCTCCAAAAAGCGGGCCGGGGGCCTGGAGGGGGGTTCTGCTGGGTCACAGGGGGACCCGGAGGCCCAGGAAGGCCGGGCTGGGCAGGACTCTGGGACACGGACCCCTGAGGGGGCTGCTCTCTATGACCTGGGCCCAGGCTCTGCGGGTCAGGGGCCTTCTGGGTGGGAGCCCCCTGAGTCAGCAAAGCGGCTCCAGGCCGGGGCTTTGGGCTTGTGACGCAGGTGGATGTGGCCGGGCCGAGGCCTTCGGGGGCCAGGAAAGCCCATCTGTCTCGGCGGGGTAGCTTCCGGCCCCTTTGGGCCTTGGGAGGGACTCCTCGCGTCCTGAGGCAGGGCCGGAGCTTCCCCCAAAGGGCTGGAGGGGCCTGGGGCTGCCTGTGGCCTGAAGCCGCTGGGGCCGGCCCTGCTGTAGCCCCACGGGCGGGTCCTTCCTCGGAGGGCTCTTGGGTCTGCTCCCGTCACCCTGGGTTCGCTCCCACAAGAACCTCCTGCCCGTGCTCTCCCAGGCAGAGCTTGTCACTCTGAAGTCACGATGTCCCCTCTCTCACTTTGTCCGTCTCAGGGCTGACCCAGGTTAGAGCGGGACCGTAGCCAGCTCCCAGGCTGGTCCCCCAGACGGGCAGGGGCCAGAGAGTGGGTGGGGGCTTCAGGAGGGAAGCAGAGCGGGATGGAGACTTAGCTTCCGATCTGGCTTCCGGCCCCTTCTCTGCGCCTTTTCCCAGCGAGCTCTGCTGAAGTGCAGCCCCTCGCGGGCCTCCTCACGGCCTTTTGCTCCGTTCCTCCTTTCCCAAGACGGCCCATGTGGGGACACGTTCTCTGCGAGGCCCGGGTGTGACCTGCATCGGGGCCCTCGGCTTCCTAGGTGGGTGGGGGTGGGGGGCTGAGAGAGAGGGAACGCCAGAGCTGCCGAGAAACCACCGTCCTCACCTGTGACGGGAAGATGAGGCTTCGTCAGGAGCCGCAACAAAAGTGACCGAGTTGGAGGGAAAAGCCCCGCCTGCCCGCGCCCCTCCTCCCCCAGCCGTGGGCTCTCTGTGGCTTTGGGAGGCCGGGGTCGCCGTGTTCCCGAGGGGAGCCCAGCCCGGCCCCGGCCACGTTCCCCGGCTCTGTGCGCTGCCCTCGGCTCGGTTGGCGCGGGGCTTTCCCCCTTTCCCACCAGAACCAGCCCCGGGGGCTTGGCCGCCTCAGCTCCTGACCTCGGTCACCCAGAGAGAGCCGCAAAACGTCGCTGCCCGTGGGGCTCCTGTTCCCCTCTTTCTGGCGCTCTTTGGGAGACGGAGCTTGTGAGGGATCGTGGCCGGAGGCAAGGGTCATGTTCCCTTACATACGGGGGCCCCCCCTTTCTTCCTTCACCCTTTCCTTGCCTCCTCCCTTCCCTTTCCTTGGAACGAGTCACACAGAGCCCAGGCCTTGGTTTCAGGGCCCGACAGGCAGGAAGGGCTGAAGGAATCCCGGGTCCCCCACGGGCCGGCCCCCGTGGGCTTTGGGGGAGCCCCAGGCAGCGGGGGGAGCTTCTCCCCGGGGCAGCTTCTGACGGCTTCTCTTCTTTTTTTCCTCCAGACGGACTTTCTGGCCGAGACCAGCCTGTCGAGCTGCTCACCCCACCCAGAGTGAACCACATGCCTAGTGCAGGTAAAGGGGGAGCGGCCCCATTCTGTGTCCCTGCCCCCGAGGGCAAGGCTGTCTGGGGGCCAGCGGCTGCATGCGAGGGGGGAGAGAGAGCAGGGCACTGGGGGCAGCCTGGTCGCGGGGGCCCTGCCAGGACGGGCCTGGTCACGGGGGCAATGCACATTTTTCATCTTGTCCTTGAGGAACCTTGTGCTTGGAGAAGGAAGCTCCGAGGAGGCAGGGGGGCGGTGATAACCTGGCACCCCAGGGCGTCTGTAGCCATTTTGTCGAATCCTGGGAAGGGCCGGGACCCTGGGAGGCAGCGGAGCCCCCGGGAGGGGCTGGCTCGAATTCCGCTCCACTGCCAGACTTGTGGCCACGAGCGTCTCGCTGGGCAGAGCTGGCGGTGGCCACTTGTACAGAATGAGAGAGCAGGGCTGGCCACTGCAGCAATGCTGTCCCGGCAGGAAACAGGTTCCTGTGCCCTGGCAGCGCGCGGGGGTGTGAGGGGATGTGTGTTTGTGAGTGTGAGGGTGTGAGATTGTGTGTGTGTGTGATTGTGTGTGAGTGTGATTGTGTGTGAGTATGTGTGAGTGAGTGTGTGTGTGATTATGTGTGAGGATGTGTGTGAGTATGTGTGAGTGATTGTGTGTGTGTGATTGTGAGTGTGTGATTGTGTGTACGTGTATGTACATGTGTGAGGATGTGTGTGTGAATATGTATGAGTGTGTGTGTGAGTGTGATTGAGTGTGTGTAATTGTGTGTGTGAGTGTGATTGTGTGAGTGTATGTATGTGTGTGAGGTTGTGTGTGTGTGTGTGTGTGAGAGTGTGTGCAGATGTATCATGTGGTCCCCGCCTGCTGAGGGTCCCTTCGGTGTTTCTTTGAAAGTTAGCGTGCAGCTCCCTCCCCCCCCCCCCCGCCCCGGATCCGGCCGTTCTCCCACCTTGGCCCTAGCTCAGATTCTGAGCGCCCCAGAAAGTTGTCTCTGTGGTGAGGGGGGGAGGGGCCCCTTTTGGGTGAGGGAACAAAGGGGTCTCCGAATAAGCGCGGGGGGGGGGGGGAATGCGCGGAGGGTTGGAAGCCGTGAGCGCTGCTCCAGCTGGTGACACTTTGGACACTCACTTTGGGCAGATTCTGGGCTCAGGCTGTTGCTGTGGCCCCGGCGGCCCCTGAGAGGGGGGGGTGCGGAGGGTCCCCCCTCTACCCAGAAGACAGTGAGCTTGACTAACTCCTCATGAATCACCACTTGTTGAAAACAGCATTTTCTGAGACCAGGCCCTGGCTGGAGTTTCCCCATGGAGGAGTCACATGACCTCTTGCTGTTGCTCCTCCCCTCTTGGCCGTGTCTCCCAGCACCCGAGGGTGTCAGGGCCCCCCAAGTGCCGATGGGAGAAAAGGGGGCAGAAGAGCCTCCTCAGGGAACTCAGCACTTAATGGAGGAGGTCACGACAAGGAGCAAAGGCCCAGCCCGCTGTGGAGAGAGCAGAGTGGGAATGGCCGGTGATCCCACCTGTAGAGTGGAGAAGCGGCTTCTCTGCCTGCGGAGAGTCTCAGCCCAGGGAGGGAAGCTTGCGTCCCGAGGCGCTCCGTGGGAGACCCCCCGCCACGTGTCCCGCAGCTCTCGGGGCTGCTGCTGTCACCCCGTCCGGCGGCCTCCACGCTGCCCCCTTTTTGTTTTGGGGGTTCCCAGGTCTGGGCAGTGTTCTCAGACTGGCCACCTGGAACCTTCCCGGGAGGCGAGAGGCAGATCGGCCCAGGCACTGAGGAGAGGCCGGCTTGGGCTTTGTGATCCCTGCTTGCAAGAGGGGCCTCCGGGTTTTCCCAGGAAGCGAAGTCCGGCTAATGGCTCTAGCTGACAGCCCCCGTTCTCTTCCCTTTTTAGAAAACCCAAGGCACCTTGGCCTTTCCTTTACAGAGCAGAGGCCCGGCCTCGTCAGACGGGCCGAGTGTGTGGCACCCCTGCCTTCGGGGAACGCTGCCACGGGGCAGTCAGGGGCTTTGGGGCAAACTTTAGAAGTGTGAAGTCCACCTGGCAGTGCTGAAGCAGACAGATGACGGAGAGAGACTGATGGGGGTTCAAAGGGGAAACTGCCTCTGAAACGAGCTGCCCCACAAGGAATGAGCAGAGGCTGCCTGTGGAAGCTGCCTTGTGATTGATTGTTGCGGATCCTGGAGGAGGAAGTGCTGCCTCTTGTAAGCAAGCTGAGCAGCTGAGCTTTTCTGACTGGCCACTGGTCATCCAGACCTTTCCATTCGGGGTAAAGTCATTGAGCCTGTTCTAGTGGGTCATGGCTGCAAATGAAATTTGTTGGTGCTGAAGGAGTGTGTGTACGTACATGGATGTTATATGTACATGCGTGTGAAATTTTCAGATATGTGTACATTAGCATACTCACACATGTATGTTGCACATAATAGGGCGTCCAAGAACGTTCACTTAGAAGTTATTTGCAACTGTTCCTGTTGTGAAATACATTGTGCTAGGTGGCTTTTCACTTGACTCTGACAGACACGTCTGTTTGCCCAGTGACTGGCTCGCCTTTTCCCCGTGTGCTCTGTGGGCCTTTTGGTTTGTTCTGCTTTATTTACTGAAGGACCTTCCCTGTTTCCTTATGTTTCTCATGCTCGTCATTCTTAAATGCATCCTCCTCTTCCATCACATTAATGCACCTGATTGATTCATGCTTCCCCTTGCATGGTGTTTACATGGCTTTAAGAGGTCCCCCCTCCCCCCCATCCCATGATAGCATTGCCTGAATGATGGCCTTGGATGTGGATCACTCATGGCATCTCTCAGCATGCAAAGAGGTTGCAGAGAAGATAGTGAACTTTATTGGTTGTTAAAACCAGGTCGACAACTATTGATTAAACGTGCACTGTGGGCCAGGCCCTGGGCTAAAAGCTGGGTATGTACAAAGAACCCTCCAGGAGCCCGTTGTCTGATGAGAGAGATAACATGCAAATAACTCTGGACAAGTGAGCTATTTCCGCAGTAAATTTGAAATAATCAGTGGAAGGAAGGCCTTAACAGTAAGGGGGATCAGGAGATCCTTGTAGAACGTAGGAAGCCAGGAGGAAGAGATGAGGAAGGTGAGTATCCCAGGGCAGGAATCACAGCCAGAGAAAATGTTCAGAGTCTGGCGAGAGGGGGAACAGTCAAGAGACCAGTATCATTGGATGGAAGAAGACGTGGTATGGCATTATGTAAAAAGTCTGGAAAGGAAGGAGAGGACAGGTGATGAAAGGCTTTGAAACGGCATTTTGTATTTGATCCCAGAGGTCATAGGGAGCCATTGAAGTTTATTGAGTAAGGGGGGTGACACGATTGCTTCTGAGCTTCAGAAAAATTCCTTTATGACTGAATGGAAGATGGATTGGAAGGAAGAGAGACTACAGCCAGGCCCCCAACACCTGCTGCCATAATCCAGATATGAGGGACAGGGCCTGCCCTGGTGGGAGCAGAGGGGGGAAGGGGAAGAACCAAAGTGAAGCTAATGAGAGATGCTGCCATGGTGAAATGGACAAGAGATGTTGCAGAGGTGAAATGGACAAGAGATATAGTAGAGGTGAAATGGACGAGATGTAGTAGAGGTGAAATGGACAAGAGGTGTTGCAGAGGTGAAATGGACAAGAGATATCAGAGATGAAATGGACAAGAGGTGCCGCAGAGATGGAATCATCAGCCCTTGGTGCCATACTGGATTGGAGGCAGAAGGAGAATTTGAGGAGCTTAGCATGACTCCTGGGGCCTGGAAGATGGGGTACTCTCTACAGAAAGGGATAGCAGGAGGGGGTCAAGGGTTAGGAGAAAAGATGATGAGTTTCTTTCCTGGGACTAAGATAGAGTGAAGCCATGAGTCCGCTCCCTCACTAAATCCTCTCCAGTCCCACGGACTCTTCTGAATGGCTCTTTGTTGCTGCTTCTGCTGTTGCTGCGAGTGCTCTCCGGACGTATTCCCAGTGACGGAGATGGGGAGTCGAAGGGCACGATCTTTGGGCGTTTTCCCGGGGTCCGGGCAGATTGCTCTGCGCAGAGGTTCCGTGAGGTCGGGCCACAGTTGCCGGCGCACCTGTTTCCTCCCAGCTCTGCCAGCGTCCAGTTTCCTTGCTCCGGGTTGGCTGCCTCTGCCTCCTGGTTGACTTCTTTCTGAGTGGCGCTTGCATTCTCCAGTTACAACGTGACCTAGAAGAGGCTGCTTGTTCTATTTTTGGGTCCTAAATAACTGGCCGCCGTCAATCTTTGCCTCTCGATCTGATCTTTCACCCTATCCAAGCAAAAGAGAAAGATACCAAACTTGTAGAAATTCAGGACCTAGTATATAGTTGGCACTTAATAAATGTAGACCATTTGATTGTTTTATACCATTTGCTTGTTTTACCCCCAGTGTGTGAATTCTCAGGGGCGGTGGCTCGTTATACTGGGGAGGAGGAAAGGGGTGTAGAAAAGAGCACAAGAAAGACAAAAGCAAGGTATGAGGGGAAGCATCGGGACCCCTAACATCCTTAATACTTCTTGGTGCCTCCAGAATGAGCAGTGGTCTGAGGATTAGTGATTAATATTTCTTGGGAGCAGTTTCTAGACTCAGAGGCTTAGCTTTTTTCCTTTTTTTGCTAGATCTGACAGTGTTTAGAGCCTTTCCCTCCAGAGCTTCCCAGCCCAGTTGGGACAGTGTGTTAATCGTGCCCAGGCAGGCTGGCAGTTGGGAGCAGCAGCACTTCGCTTTTGTCCAGGAGAGAGAGAAGGGGGGAGGGTTCATAACGTCCGCCTTTTTGACTTCCCGATTCGAATTCACCTTCCAATTCCTGGCTACCCCCGGGCCAGGCCATGTCTGCACAAGCAGTTGGTGCCTGTTAGTGTCTTTGAAAAACTTGAAGCTCTACTTCCCAGCCCACTGTAAAGCTGTTAAAGGCAGCACTTTATCCTCTGAGTGAGGAACACCGGCCTTGGCGTTCCTAGAGTTTCCTTGCCGGAAGTGCTCAGGCATCCTGGGATTTCTGGCTGGAAGGCAATCCGGTGCACTCCCGGTGACAAAGGGAAGGATCCGGGCTGTGCCATCGCTTGCTGACCTGGAAGGGTTAATGAGGAAAATGTGTCCGGTCAGGGTCAGGGGCCAGGGTGTGTTAGGGAGGGGGTGGGGACCGGCTTCCCTTTGAGGCAGCCAGAAGGAGCTGAAAGAGCAGCGGATGCAAAGTCATCTTGAGCCCGCAGAGCTGGAGAACGCCAAATGATGAAACAGATTCTAAAGACACTGGTTTCTTGTGAAAGGAGGACCCTCAGTCAGAGCTGGCTTTCACCTGGAACATCATGGATCTGGACCTCAAGATGGGGAAACTGAGGCTGGCCCTAAGAGGACCACCAATAAGTGTCTGAGGCCTCTGGGCTTGTTGAGATCTGGTCAGGAGAGGCCTTCTTGCCTGCTTGTCCAAACATGGGTATGTCTCTTTAAGACACATCTGCACCCCCAGATTTGGGTTTCCCAAAGACCTCGCTGCCAGGGTCTCATAACAGGTGGAACCGCCAGTCAGGACCTGTCCCTGTCCCAGCCCACCGGGACCCCTCCAGCCCCCCACTCTAGGTGGGGACCCCAGTAAGTGGCTGCCTGCAGGGCAATGCTGAACCTTCCTCTAAAGCAGGTTTTCTCCCCTGGGGATGGGGATGCCCCTTTTGGGGTTCCCTGGGGCTTTGGTGAAGCCTGGGGACACAGCCCTGCTGGATCAGGCTGGGAAAGGTGTTAGCACGCACAGGACTGCAAAGGAAACCGAAGGCTCATGAGATTATGGAGAGAATCACTCTTTCCTCCCCAGCCCCTGGCCACAGGCCGCTGCCTGGGGTTGCCCGTCTCCGGCTCTCCCTTCCCCTCCCTCTCCTCCGCTGCCGTCGTCCCTCTTTTCTCCCTCAGGGAGAAACTGAGGTTTGAGCGTTTTACTTGATGGTTAAGAATTGGCAGGTGGGATTTGGGCCCAGGCCACCCACCCTTCTTGGAGGGACGCCCTCCTTCCAGCAAAGCCCAGGCCTTCCTGACAGGGGAAGCTTGGGGCAGAGGCCCCGGGTCCCACGATGCTCCCCTTCCTTCAGTCCTCCTTCATTTAAAATGTGGGCCCTTGAACAATAATCTGTGCTCTGGGCTGGGGGTAGTCACGGGATCTCCAAGACAGTGTCTCCCCCCATTTGACAGATGAGAAAACTGAGACTCACTCTTGCAGTCACTTAGGTACTGAGTCCTTGGGACTCCCGCATTACCTCCTGCCTGGTTCCTCCAGGAACCGAAGCCAGCATGGGCAAAGGCTGGAGGCGGCCGCTCGCTGTCAGGGGCGGAGGGCACCAGCCTCCCGTGGGCCCTCCCACCTTGGGCGGGTGGTCTGCCTGCCTCAGGCTTGCCCCCTGCAGCCCATCCTCCGCTCAGGGCTGACCCAGCACGTTGCCCCGGCCTCTGGGTGGCCTTCAAAGGCCTCCAAAGGGGGCTCCCTGTTCACTCCTCCCCTGACCGGTGGCTGGGCTGTTTCATGAACAAGCTTCTCTTGGACTCCCAAGAGTCTCTGGGTCCATTTCTGGAGCACTTTCTTCCTCTCTGATTACTGAGCTCCCCGGCTTCCACCCTGGTTAAAGTGCCCCCTTGTATGGGAAACCTTCCCAGCCCCTCCTTACTCCAAGTCTTCCTCTCCTCCCTCAACTGTTCCCAGTCTTCCTTTGAGAAGAATGGAAGCTCTTTGAGCCCAAATGTGGCTTCTGCCCCTCTTGGTGAACTGGCCGGACCCAGGCCGGCGCTAGGAGCCCCTCCGGCTGAGCCCCCTCCCCCCCCCACCCCCCGCGCTGGCTCCTTTCCCCGCGCTGCCTCCTTTGCTTCCCAGCCTTAATCACTGAACGGGGGCGACCCCTGTCAACTGAGACCCACTGAAGACCTCGGCTCGGAAAGGCCGAAGCCTCCTGGTGTCCAGGGCCCGTCGCCCCGATCTCTCCGGCCACTGGACCCGGACGGCTCTGGAGGGGAAAGTGAGGCTGTGAATGACCAAAGAGGTCCGGGGATGGGCTGCCCCCGGAGGGAGGGTCGGGGCTCTGATGACAAAGACCGGCACCGGCCACTCCCGGGGAAGCAGGCAGCAGACTGGCCGGCCCCCGGCATCGGCCCTCAGAGTCCGGAGAAGCTCCCCCTCCCCCCAGAGCTTCCCGTGTGCACACAGGCTATTTATAATTTCCAGGAAGTCCATTGGAGCCCCTAGTGAAAGCTGAGCATCCGAGCGCCTGTTCCAGGCCTTTCTTCGCAGCTCTTGCTCAACCCAGGCTCTTGGAGGCCTTCTCGGAGACGGCTTCTCTTCTCCAGGGACAGAGAACAAAGGGGAAGCTTTAAAAGGGGCTAGAAAGAGTGAACTCGGGGCCTGGGGTGGGAGGGGAAGGAGGAGGGAGGCAGGAGGAAGGAGAGGAGAAGAGGAGGAGGGGGAAGGAGGAGGAGGAAAAGGAGGAAGAAGGAGGAGGAAGAGAGGGGGAGGAGGAGGAAGAGGGGAAAGAGAAAGAAGAGGGGGAGGAGGAAGAATAAATGGAGGAGGAAGAAGAGAAAGGGGAGGAGGAAGAGAAGGGGGAGGAGGAGGAAGAGGGTGGAGGAAGAAGAAGAGAGGGGGGAAGAAGAAGAGGAGGAAATGTCTTCCTTAGTCCTTGACTTCATGTTTGAACTCTGCTCAGGGGCAGAGCCAGCCCCACTGGGCTCCCAGCTGCCTAGTGCAGCACTTATCCCAGATGGAGAAGCAGAGTCCCCGGAGGCCGCTGATTTCCCTGAGGTTGCCTAGATGATAAGGGCCTGGGTTTGCGCCTGGCTCTTCTGACCGTGCCCCTCTGCTCCCTGCTAGCCCGGGCTTGCTCTCGAGCTCATCCTTCCCCACGGTTCCTCCCGGGGAGATCCAACCTTCAGGAGGGCCCCGGGTCCTGACGGGTCCGCAGCCTTCCTGGCCTGGGCCGAGCCCGTTAAACTGATGACTGGCCGAGGGCTTCGGAGGGACGCGGGGTGCTTGGTTCCGGGTATTCCACCAGCACTGCTGGCTTTTCAGTGAGCTGTTCTCCCAAGGCCCAGAATGCAGACTTAGGGAGCCCAGCGGAGGTCCCGCCTCCCTGGGGGGAAACTGAGGGAGAGGAGATAAAGAAGAGAAAACTGCAGTGGAACCGGGTTTGAACTCGGGCCCTTTGCCTCCTCACACACCCCCCCTGCCTTCTGCAGCCCCTCCCGGGGTCAACTGGTCCCTCAGCAGTCGCAGGCTTGCTTTGGGTCCTGCCCTCCAGCGCAGGATGTACAAAATGCAAAAGCCGCCCTTCTGGGCCCTGCCGCGCTCCGGGGGCACCGAGGCTTTTGGGCTGCTCGCTGCTGAGCCCGTCCGGGTGGGAGCCTCTCGGGACCGGAAGCCCGTCCTTCCAGCCCGGCCCCAGCTGAGCCGGCCTGGCCGCCGCCGCCTCAGGGAAGACCCGGTGCATCCATCGGAGTCTCCCTAAGCCGGGGGGAGAGGGGCCAGCCTGCGCCCAGAGACCAGGGCGCCGGCCAGGCCTGGCGGCCGAGCCTCAGGTGCCCGCAGCCCCAAAGGGCTGACCCCGATCTTAGTCTGTCGGCGTAACCGATAAGCCTCCGCACCCAGGTCCCTGTGAACTCTTGCAGTGTCTCTCCCGGGTCGTTATTGTGATGGTGGTACAGCAGTCAAGGATAATGGCAGCTGAGGGCAGAGAAGTCGTGTATCTAGAGGAGATGAGGCCCAGGGAAATGGGGTCTTCCTTCTCAGTACAAAGCGGGGGTTGGGCCGGATAATCCAAAGCCAGCATCCTGTGAATTACCCAGAGTCATCGAGCCAGTAAGGGGCTGACCTGGGGTCCGAATGGCTGCAAATTTGGAGTTGCGTGCGCGACACACTTTGTGGCCAGAGGCTGATCCCACAAAACAGGCCACCTGGTGCGACAGAAAGAGGGCACGATTTGGAGCCATTCATCTGTCTGTCCAAAGGCCTTCCAGTCCTGTCCCACTTCCTGCAGGCACTTCCCTTTGTCAGGCAGCTCCCATCCCTTCCCCGCTCCCATCTTTCTCGGAGCCTTGGCACCCAGCACAATGCCTCGCATGCCACCCAATGTTTACTGATGTTTTGGAGTGAGTGGCTGATGCCCCAGCTTCACCTTGGCCCCGGACCCGGGAGAGCTTTGTGCAGCCCAGCCCCGAGACACTCTTCCACGTCGTCCCGCACTGTGTTTGCCGCTCCTGAGCCCAGGCCGCGGCCCCCGGGCTCCTCGGGTGCTTGTTGGAAGTGGACAAGGAGGCCCGATGGGAAGCTTCCTCTAAAGCTTCAGTCCGTCCTTTAAGCTCCCCGAGCTTCCGTTTCCTCATCTGTAAATGGAGGAGGGACAGACTCGGTTCTTTATGGCTTTCAGTGAATCCCAGCCATGAATCAAGGTTGATTCAGCAGGCGAGGCTTCTCTGGCAAGTCCGCACCTGCCGCCTCTTCCCCGGGAAGCCCCCCAGGCCCTGCCCTCCAGGACTGTCCCTCCTGAGAGCAGGGCAAGGTATCAGGTACAAGGAGGGCTCTAGGGAGTAGCGGTCAAGGGCGTCTGGCCTGCAGTAAGTTCAAACTTGGTCAGCTGCTTGATCCTGAGCAAGTTATTTCCCCTCTGTCTGCCTTGATTTACTCATCTGTAAAATGGGAACTATGAGGTCCTCGCTTCCGACCTGGGGCTTGGCTGGTGGTCTGTAAAAAGGTGACCGTGCTTGGGAATATGGTGATTCCTTGCTTCCTCTGAGGGCTCAGTGCCCATCTCTCTGAGGGCTGACCCCCGGGGGGGCAGAGGGGAGGAAGGAGTGGATTCCCGTACACCTCCCTTGCCCTCTGTGGCCGGGGGCTCTGTGGCCTGGGGGCATCACCTAGCCTTTGACCCCCGGGCTGTTGCTGACCGGTCACTGTCCTGCCTTTGTCCCCTGTTTGAGGATTCGGGGGTCCCGGGGAGCCCCTCTCTCTGGTTGGTTCCTGTGAGCTCGGGGGGGGGGGGGGGGGAGGTGTGCCCGGCCTCCCCTTCAGACTTGTCCGTGGCTACCCTGGCTCCTGGCCCCGGCTGCCCGTAGATGGTCCCCCTGGTGTGGTCTGGCCGATCGTGGGAGGAGGCAGACAGAGATGGGGCTGGAGGCTCGTGTGTCGTCGCCTGGCCCGGACCCTCGAGGCCGCCGATTCCCATACGCAGGCCTTGTCTCCTCCCCAGACCGTCCCATACACTGGGGGTTTCCACAGCATCAAGGCTTGCTGGATGAGCAGGAGGGAGCCGCTGCTGCTGCCCTGGGGCCCCGCACAGAGCCTGCACTCTCCCTACTTAGTGATCCGGGCTCTGTGCCGACACCCCCGGGCACCGTGGCAGCGCCCCAAGGGCACTCACTGTGTGGCACCCTAGCGCCTTGTGTCGACATCCCCTGGGCTGTGTGTCAGCACTCCTGGGGCACTGGGTGGCACCCCGGGGCCCTCTGTCAACACCCCTGGGCTCAGTGCTGGAGCCCCTGGGCACTGTGGTGGCCCTGGGGCACCGGGTGGCACCCCGGGGCCTGGCCAGGAGTGGGGGGCAGCTCTGGGAGGGGGCCGTTTTCTCCCCTGCCCCTTGGCCGCCCCCCGCTCGGGCCATCGTGGCTGCCGCCCTTTGTTTCCATCCCCCCCCCCCCCCCCCCCCCCCCCCCCCCGCGCCCTCTCTGAGCCGGAGTCAGAAATTGCAGAAACGGCTGCTATAAATAGCGCGATCTCGCCGTCTCTCCGTTTCGGGGAGTTGTGACATCCTCTGAAGTGTAGACGGGGGGCGAGTGCCTCGCATGCACAATGAGCCCTTCTGGAAATAGCTTTGTCTCTTTTAAGGGACTGACTGACTTATCGATGCATCGGGTCCCCTTCCCCCGGAGATGGGGGGGAGCCTGCCAGGGGGGGCTGGGCAGCGGGGGTACCCTTGGCCAGAATCTGGGTCCCAGGCCTCAGTGCGGGGCTCCCCAGGGAGCCTGGCCTGGGGAGGGGGGCAGGGGGGGTCCCCTTCCAGAATCTCCTCTCCCCTGCCCTCGGGGGGGGCTGACAGTGCGTTTCCTTTGGGAGGTGCTCATGTCGTGGGAGCATCTGCGGGCAGGGGCCTGGACCTGGGGCGAGGCCGGTAGCCAAGGCAAGAGAAGCGGCAGAGGGAAGCGCGGGGTGCGGCCCCCCCGCGGCAGAGCCCCCCCACCCACCCCGCCCGCCACCGAGCTATTTCTGGCTTTTTTTCGCAATGAAAGCAGCTGAAAATAATCCTTCCGGGAAATGCCTTTTCCTTCTGCTCAGTCAGCTGTCAGCAGCGCCCTCCGCCCGGGCCGGGATCGGGCCTGCGCTCGCTTACTCCTGCCGCTCGCTCCTGCCGCGCTGCCCTGGCCCCGGAGCTCGGGCGCTCGAGCCGGCCTCAGGGAGAGCCGCCGGGCCGGGAACCGGCCCCGCTGCCGGGCAGGGCGTCGCGTGGCTGGGCTGGGCGGGAGGAGGATGCCGGGGCCTCATTGGCCAGGAGCGCGGCCAGCGGCAGCCGAAGGCTGAGTCCCCAGGAAGGCGGGAGGGCCCCGAAGCCGCGTGTGGGTGAGCTCAGACGCCTGCCCAGAGACCCCCTCCCGCCCCCAGGGCCGCCTCTGAGACCCAGCCCGGTCCTCAGGTTCCCCGGGAGGCCCCGGGAGAGCCGAGCCGTCCCCGGACTGTAGCCTGGTGCGGGCACGAGGAGGGAGGCGGGGGCACGGCTGAGGGCAGGACAGCGGGCAGGGGGCTCTCGGGGCCTCAAGCTGTGACTGCCCTGGGGCCTAGTGGCCCCCCAGGAGGAAGGTCACAGCCATCCCTAGGGCAGTCAGTTCCACTTATGGACCCCCAAACCCCCCCCTCATTTCTGCTCCTCCCCAAACAGCAAAAACAAACAAGTCTCAGAAAAGGCGCCAAGTGGGGGGGAGCAGTGACGGCAGAATCCTGCCTGGTCCTTTTTCACAGTTCCCTGGGACCCTTCCCCGGTGCCCCCTCCCCTCTTCCCATCGCAGTCATTTCCCTGTTAAAGAATGGTCTGGAGAGCCCCCATGGGGGAGGGGATCCAGACGGGGGGAGAATAGGTTCTTTTGTGGTCAGCCCCTCCCCCGCACATCCCACAAGCCCCCCCCTCCCCGGGGTACGGGGCTCACTTGCCTTCCCCCAGGGCAGCAAAAGTTTCCCAAGAGTTGCCCTGCTCCCTTCTGTTCCCTAGTGGGCAAAAAATCCTCAAAGGAACCTGGAGGTGCCCGTGGGGAGGGGGACTGCGGGAGGCCCAGTGCTGGGGGGGGGTCCCAGCTGGCAGCCCCTCTGAGCCAGGCGCCCCCCCCCCCCCGGGGCCTCCTGGCCAGGCCCTGATGGTTGTTGGTGTTTGATAACCAGGTTAATGAGCCAGACGGGGCTTGCGGTGCCGGAGGCCTGGAGCTGCTGCCTCAGTTTCCTTGTCTGTAATTGGGGGGGTTGTTGTGAAGACCAAACGAGAACAATGGCAGAGCTCAGTGGAAACAGTGTCATGGGGGGGGCGGTTCCCATCGCTGGGGACACGGCCCGGACCCGTGTCGTCCACCCCCCGCCCCTGGCCTTGGGCCCCTAAGAACGGTCCCATCTTTGCCTTCTTCACTTCAGGAGGGTCTTTCCTGGCCTTCGTGCGGGGGGGTGGGGGTGGCCGCTGGTGCCCCAAGGCTGCTGGGTGGGGCTCCCACTTTGGAGGCTGATAGCTGGGCAGGGCCCCCCGGGAGCCACGTGCCCAGTCCCTCAGAATCCCTCTGCCGCCCCCACCATGCTGCTGCTGCTGCAGCCTCTGAGGTTGCTGCCAGCCCTGAGAGGCCGAGGACGGCGTTTTCCTCCCTGAGAGTTTAGGGGGTCGCGGGAGGCTCCTTCAGTCCGTCCGCTGAGGCCTCCCCGGGAGCTCATTTCCTCAGTCGGGACCCAGGAGCCCCCAGGGGTGGCACCGGGGTGGGGCGCAGACAATGGCGTGGGCTCTGTGCCCCGGGCCCCTCTCCCCGTCCCCTCCCGGGCCGTGCCGTTTTTCAGCCTCCCCCTGAATGGAGGCTTTGTGGCCGGCTGACGTCAGGCCCGGCCCGGGTTCCCGGCGCCCGGGGCAGAGGCCATGGAGGCCGCGGGCGGCCTGGCCCGAGCCTCGCTGCAAACAAGCCCGTTTTGTCGGCCGCGCATCAGAGGAGGCGGCCCCGTGCTCCGGGGCCTCCGCGGGTCAGCGCCCCTGGCCGCTGGGGGAGGGGCCGGGCTCACGGGGGGTTTGAGCCCGGAATAGTCGCCGTCCTGTTTGACGTGCAGGCCGGGAATGGGATGAATGGGGCTCGAGGCTCTGCCCTTGGCAGTCGGCTCGCTGCCGTCATCGGGAATCCCCCGCCCAGTCTCCCCCCCCAGACCTAGCCCCCAGATGGCATCTCCCCGTATGCGTGCGGCCCCCCCCCCCCCCCGCCAGGCTCTGGTCATCCACGGCGGCAGCTTTCCCCCCATTTGGCTTAGGGGCTGGTGGTTCCAGCAGCAGCTCAAGGAGGAGAGTGAGCACCCGGGCCATGGGCGCTGAGAAGTCCCAGCTCTGGCCCGGACAAAGCCCAGGCCCCTCCTCGGGAGCATCAGCGCCCCCCCCCCCCGAGGGGACGTAAGGTGGCTGGCAGGGTCCCCCTGGGGCAGGGTCAGTGCTGGGGGTCGGGGCACCTGCTCTAAGTGACCCCCCGGAAATGGTCCCAGGGCCTTTGGGTAACGGGGGGGGAGGCTGTACAACTTCTACAGCTGCAACCGTCGTCGTCCCAGCCAGTTTGTCTGAGCACGTGTGCTTGTGTGTGAGTGCGAGCGTGTGCCTGGGAGGCCCTTGTTGTGCAGGGGCCGCCCCCTCTCCCTTCCCTCCCTGTCCCCCCCCCGCTTTCATCCGGGCGCCCCTAATCCCAGCTCTCGGGGGATGTCCCATGGCCTCCCTTTCTCTCCTGGGGCCTCGGCCCCGCTGCTCCGGCCTTTTGCATCACCGTGTTGGGGTCGGGCGCGGGGCCCCCTGCCCTCCTCCGCCACCTCGAACGTGGGGTGAGGGGAGCAGTGGGCACAGGCCCTGGGATGATGTCTGTCCCCTTCCCTTTGGGGGCGCCATGGAGAGGCTTGGGCCTCCCCTCCCCCCAGGGGCTGCCCCTTCCCCGCCAGTGGCCTCTGCTGCCCAGGGACCTCGGGGCCTCCCCGGGGGAGGGGGCGGGGTCTCTGCTCCTGCTCTCTGAGCCCGCCCGTGCCCGGCCTCTGGGAGGCACCCGCTGTGCGGCCACCTGGGCCCGGAGCCAGGAAGACCCCGGTGCGAGTCCCTGCCCCCAGATTGGGGGGGTCCGGGCCTGTCTGGGCCGGGCAGGCTCTGGGGCCCCGCGGACGCCGCCTGACCGCCGCCTGTCGCTCTCTCTTTGCCGCCGCAGTGGACGTGAGCCCGGCGCTGCCCCTGCAGGTGGCCCCCTCGGCCGTGCCCATGGACCTGCGCCTGGACCACCAGTTCTCGCTGCCGGTGACGGAGCCCACGCTGCGCGAGCAGCAGCTACAGCAGGAGCTCCTGGCGCTGAAGCAGAAGCAGCAGATCCAGCGGCAGATCCTCATCGCCGAGTTCCAGCGGCAGCACGAGCAGCTCTCGCGGCAGCACGAGGCGCAGCTGCACGAGCACATCAAGGTGAGGGTGCCCCCCATACTGGGGGGCTCAGGAGGGAGGCCCTCGGCCCGGCCTGTTCCCAGCTCTCCTGGGGCCGGGGCAGCCCCTGCTCCCCGTTGTCCCGCGGGGAAGCCGAGCCCGCCCGGCCTGCGCCTCGCCCCGGGTTTTCCTCCGGCTGCCTCTGCACCCACAGCCCGCACTTGGCCCCGGGTTAATTAGGAAAGTGTCGCCGGGAGCAGCTGGAGCTCGGCCTTATGTCCTCCGAGCTTGGTATTCAGTTGGTGCCAAATAAGTGGGCTGTGTTTGGGCCTGACGGGGACCAGCGGCTCCTCCCCGTATTCTCGGTGTGACTGGAGCAGGGGCCCCCTCCCCTTCCCTCCTCCCAATAAAGTCCAGGGTATATGGGGGGGGGTGTTTGTGACAGGTCCGGGGATCCCAGCCTCCCTTGTTCCAGCAGGGTGGGGGGGGGGCGGGGGCAGCCCTGCCCGTGGGCACTGCCAGTCCGCTGCCAGCAGGGGGCGCAGGGAGGGGCCGCCCCCGAGACAGACACAGGCTGAGCCCTGAGGTCCGTGGTTGAGCTGGGCCAGGGAGCCCAGGCCGGGACTTGCACTCAGGCCTCCTGGGGCAGCGCTGTCCGTGGTGCTGCCTCCTCCCCGGGAGACGTGGGAAGGACTAATTGTGGCTTCTGCCGGTGGGGGTGGGGGAGAGGCAGACCCTCCCCCGGAGCGGCTCCATCTGACGGGGCCTCCTCTTCCTGCGTGGCCGCGGTGGCTCCTGGGAGCCTGCCGGGCGGGGGTGGGGGGCCGGGCACCCGGACAGTCACCCGCCTGCTGTAGCCACGAGGCCAGGGTCACGCCAGCGGTCACTGGGGGTGCTGGCGGCAAGAGCAGGGGCCATTCTGTGCCCGCCTTCAAGGGGCTTTGTTCCATGCCAGGCACTGTGCCCACCCTCGAGAGGCTTCTGTTCCGTGCCAGGCACTGGGCTGGGCACAAGGCGGCCACGGGTCCCTGAGGGGGGCGCCCCCGCCCCCCGGCTCTCCCCACGGGCCCGGCTCTGAGGGACTGACCCCCGCCTCTCGCCCCGCAGCAACAGCAGGAGATGCTGGCCATGAAGCATCAGCAGGAGCTGCTGGAGCACCAGCGCAAGCTGGAGCAGCACCGGCAGGAGCAGGAGCTGGAGAAGCAGCACCGTGAGCAGAAGCTGCAGCAGCTGAAGAACAAGGAGAAGGGCAAAGAGAGTGAGTGGGAACGGAGGCACGGGGGTCCCCGGGGCCGCAGCCCGCCGAGCTGCCCCTCCCTCCGGGTCTAGACGTCTTAAAGCCACTTTGGCAGCTGGGCTAATGGACCGGACACTGACCCCACAGAACCAGAGGCGCCAAACGTTTGTTCCCCGAACTCCGGGAGAGGCTCGTCCGGCACCGACGGCAGAGCCGGAGACAGAGGGGCTGCCTCAGTTTCCTCAGCTGTAAAATGATCTCAGCAGCCGCCCCCTCCCAGGGTTAGGAGGATCGAAGGAAAAAGCACTTGGAAAGTTCTTAGCACAGCAGCTGGCATGGAGCGGGCTCTGGAAACTTTCCTTCTTCTCTCCCTCCTTCCCTCCCTCCTTCCCTCCTTCCTCTCCTTTCTTCCTTTTTCTTCCCTCCCTCCCTCCCTCCCTCCCTCTCTCCTTCCCTCCTATTTCCTTCCTTCCTTCTTTCCTTCCTCTTTCTTTCTGTTTTTTCTTCCTTTATTTTCCTTCCTCCCTCCTTTCCTCCTCCTTCCCTTCTCTCCCTCCTTCTCTCCCTTCCCTTCATTCCCCCTCTCCCACCTTTCCTCCCTCCCTTCCTTTCTGTCCTTCCCTCTGTCTCCCTCCCATCTCATTGCCAGGACACCAGATGTCTCTGGGGCCCTGTCTCCCGTCCCAAAGCCGGGGGAGGCTGGTGATGAGCGTCCCCCATTTCGGCCCCTTGGGATGTCCTTGCCCAGTTCCCCTTCCCCGTCACTTGGAGGCCGGCACTCTGGGCCCACCTCTGGGTGCCGGGGATGCGCAGGGCGGCTGCCCCAGAGCGCTTTCTCCTTCACCGCCCCCTCGGCGCCCCGTGGCCAGGAGCGGGAAGCTGGCCCAAGGTGAGGGTGCCAGGCCCTGCCCCTGCTGTGCCCCTAATGCAGCCCCTGCAGAGGAGCTGATGGAAGCCTGAGGCTTGGCCCTCCCCGGGCCGGGGTGGGGCTGCTCTGCTTCCTGCCGTGCTTCTGCCAGGATCTCCTGCATCCCGAGACGGGCGCCCCTCAGGGAGAGCTGGACAGGCAGGGTCCTTGTTTGTGTGAGAGACAGAGACAGAGACAGAGACAGAGACAGAGAGAGAGAGAGAGGCAGAGAGGCAGACAGAGACAGAGAGATAGAGACCAAGAGACAGAGCCCTGAAGGCCCCCTACTGGGAGCCCCCAGGCCCTCTTGTGAGGTGAGTGGTCTGCACCCCCCACCCTGTCTCTGCCCCGGCCCCCCCAGCCCCCGCCTTCCCGACACGCCCCCGCTGAGCACCCCCGCTCTTGTTCCAGGCGCTGTGGCCAGCACCGAAGTGAAGATGAAGCTCCAGGAGTTCGTCCTCAACAAGAAGAAGGCCCTGGCGCACCGCAATCTGAACCACTGCATCTCCAGCGACCCTCGCTACTGGTATGGGTAAGTGGGGGTGCCTGGGACCCCGGGGGGGGGCAGAGGTCAGAGGCCGCAGGCTGGGCCCTCCCCGCTGCTCTTGGAGCCGGGGCGTCTGGTGCAGCCGGCGCAAGGAGCCCGGAAGGCTCAGCTGAGGCACCGGGTGCAGGCCCTGGTCCGCCTGTCGTGGCCTCGGCCTGCGCCCCCTCCCCCTTTGCCCCCTTCCCCTTCGCCCCTCGCTGGCCCTCCCTCTTAGTGGGCCCTGCCTGGGTCTGCCAGGCCCCCCCAGGTGCTGAAGTGTCCCAGTGACCACCCCAGGGGGGAGGGGCCAACTGCGGGTGGGTCACAGCCCCAGCTCCTCCCCCGCCCGCCCGGGCCACGGCTGCCACGTCCCTCGGGGAGGCTGGGCCTGGGGATGCTTCAGCCGGGGGAGCAACGTCGTGGTCTTTGTCTCGGGGCCTGAGACACGGGGGGCGCCACCCCCTGCTGGGAAGGGAGCTGGACGGCACCAGGGCACGCGCTGCCCTCCCCGCATCCCGGGGCCTGCGGAACCAGGGGGTCAGGGGGGTTTGGCGAAGCCCAGTGGGGGGCACAGGACCCCAGGGTCCCAGGAAAGTGTGGGGGGAGACAGAGACTGAGACAGAGAGATAAAGAGAGACAGAGAGAGAGAGAGAGATAGACAGAGACAGAGAGATAAAGAGACGGAGACAGTGCAGGAGAGAAGGAGGGAGCGAGGGGGACGGAGGCAAAGAGAGCAGACAGAGGGAGCTTAGGAATGGAGAGAGACAGAGCAGCACCTCGGCCTGTCTCGGACAGGGCCCCCTGCGTTTGCTGCCCAATCCCATCCTATAAAGTGAGGTGTGGTGAAAATGGCCCCGGGCCCCAGAAGCCGGAGGCGTCCTGACGGGGGGAGGCCCCGGGAGGGCGGGGCTGGGGCCTCGGGCAGAGCTGAGGGGTCCCTGCTTCAGCGCGCTGCCCGTGGCGGCTGCCCGGCCTCTGGCTTCCGGCCGGGCCGCCTCCTGGGACACGGCTAAGGACGCTTCCTCTCTCCCCCCTGCAGGAAAACCCAGCACAGTTCCCTGGACCAGAGCTCGCCCCCCCAGAGCGGGGGCCCCGCAGCCTACAATCACCCGGTGCTGGGCATGTATGACTCCAAAGACGACTTTCCTCTTCGAAAAACAGGTTAGTGTCCCAGCGGCGCTGGGGGTCTGTGTTGGCCCTGCCCTCTTCTCCACCCCCGGCCTGATGCTCCGCCCCCTGGCTCTCTGCTCCTCCCCACAGCTCTCTGCTCTTCCTCCCTCTGCCCCGCCCCCCGGCTCTCTGCTCCTCCCCCCTGGCTCTCTGCTCCGCCCCCGGCTCTCTGCTCCGCCCCCTGGCTCTGTGCTCCGCCCCCTGGCTCTGTGCTCCTCCCCAGGGCTCTCTGCTCTTCCTCCCTCTGCCCCGCCCCCTGCCCGCTGCTCTGCCCCCTGGCTCTGTGCTCCCTCCCCTAGCTCTCTCTCCCTCACTCTCTGCCCCCCCCACTCTCTCTCCCCTCCCCTAGCTCTGTCTCCACCCCTAACTCTGTCCTCCCCTAGCCCCCTAGCTCTCTCCCCCCCCTAAACCACAAACTGAAGTAGCTAAAATCTATGTAAACTACTCCACACCCCCTAAATCCAGAAGACAACCCTCCAGGCCATATGGCAACCTAGGCCGAATAGCATCTCCCTCAAACCCCTAGCGCCCAGAAACTCTCCAGAAACCAATCCTTACACCTATGCTAGGTAGCAGAAACCTCTCGAACCTCTATGTAAAACATGGACAGCAAACTCACCAACGCAGAGACAACAAGCAAACAAAAGCAACAACCAAATTACACAATCGCCCACAGCAAAGGCAGACAACCCCTCACGCCCACCAGAAACCCAGAGAAAATTCTACGTAAAGTAGAGTCCCACTTGCAGCGAAGTCAGTCAACTTAGGACCAAACCCCATAACCGAGGCAGTGAGGCGAACCCCGTAGAAACCGAGGCAGTGAGGCAGGCCCGTAGAAACGAGGCAGTGAGGCAACCCCGTAAAGCGAGGCAGTGAGAGCAGGCCCGTGAGGAAAGCGAAAGGTCTAGCGCTACCCTTTTAGCCAACAGCTCCCCATCTGGGAGGTTCCCGTTTCCCTGGTGAGCGTGAGCGCCTGCGCTTGTGAAATCGCTTTAAAAATAGAAACGAGAAGCAGGAGAAGGGGGCTAGTGGCGGCCATCAGGCCAGCTGCGTGCGGGCCCCGGCCCCTCCCCCGGCCGCACGTGACCCAGGCTTGGGAACCGTCTCGCAGCATTCCTGGAAAACGCCTCTCTCATGTGCCCGGGCTCGCGCCCGTCCGAGCGGGTTCCTGGCTCCCCAGGCCCAGCCGCCCTCTTGCCTCCCCTCCACCCTCCATCCCTCCGCTCTCAGGGCCTCCAGGCAGAGCCACGGAGCCAGAGCTGGTCTCTGAGCCGAGGGCCGGCCCTGCCGAGCTCGTGCACCCCGGCTCGGGGGACGTTAAGCCGCTCTCTGAGCAGACTCGCCGAGGCCCCCGAGTGCCAAAGAAGCGCCTGCTTATAGTCGGCGGGCCTTAGGCAGGCCCTCCTCACTTCCTCTGGGGCTCCGTGCGCAGCCCGGGCCTCCTTAACTTGCTCCCGCTTGGAGTATGGAAAGACGTCCCGGTCAGCGGGCATTTTTGTGGGGGGCAGTGCCGGAAGGTGGGCCCTCCCTGCCCCGGGAGCCGGAGCACCCGCCCCTCCTCGGCCTTCCTCCACGACTTGGAGCTCGGGAGGCCGGCTCGCGGCTCCTCCCTCTGCCCGCCTGTCCAGGCCTTTGGGAGGCCGCCAAGGCCGCCCTGCCCTCCGAGAGCCTCCTTCCTGCTGGCGGGGCTGTCTCTCCTTGTCGAACATCCCGGTCTGGGGCTCTGAGAGACTCGAGAGTTTGCCCAGTGAGCTCATTTACAGATGGGGACATTGGGGTTTAGGGCTCATTTGGCTGGGGAGACCGGCCCTGCTCCTGCCCCGAGAGCCTAGTTAGGTCCCCCCGGGGGGAATCGTCACCGATTCTGAGAGTCAAGACCACCCCCAGCTCCCCTTTTATTGATGGGAAACTGAGATGCAGAAAGATTCCACTCCTGCCATCCTGGAACATTTGGCCAGCAGGGCTGGGACTAGAGCCCCAGGTCTCCAGGGTTCTGGCCAGCGGGCCAGCTGGGGATGCCCCGCCACGGCAGGAGGAGCCGAGGTGCTCTGGGATGGAAAAGGGGCCTTTGGGAGCCCGCCTTCCCCATCAACCCCGCTGGAACAGCTCCTGAAGGGGGCGGGGAGCATGCTGAAGTCCTGCCCTCTGGGCCTGCCCTTCCACCACGGAGCCCTGTCAAGGACCGTCCCCACTTCTGCCGAGGGACACCCCACTTCTGCAGAGGGACAGCTGTCTGTGTCGAGGGCCACCCCCCCACTCCTGCCAGCCACACCATCTTGTCCACGACAAGCCCTGGCTGCTGTGGCTCGGCCCTTAGTAGCTCTGGGTGCTTGGGGGAGTGTCGGAAAGGGGTTCAATCATTTTGTCATGGTTCCCCTTTGAGACAAAGTGCAGTGACCATCCCCGGTTCTGTCTCCCCGAGTCCCTGGGGATCCCCCGCTTGGCCGGAGCCCCGGTGAGCAGGGATGTTTCACTTCACATCAGCTGGCGGCAGTCTTTCCCGCCTGCGGGAGCGCATCCTTCCTTACATCCCGGTAGTATCCCATCACAGTCACAGGGCAATTTACTTAGCCATTCTCCTCGACGGCCCTGCCCCAGATTTCCATCCTGGGCCCCCGAAAAGAGCTACTTTAAGCACGTCAGCGCATAGAGGTCCTTTCCCCTCAATTTTGTTTTTTAATCCCTTTTGGCCTCTGAACGATTTTTCCAGTCAGAGGGGACGTATGATTTTATAGCCCTTTGGACCTAGTTCTAAGCCCTTCCCTACTGGCTGAGTCAGTTCACCACCACAGCCACGGTGCGATAACGGCTCATTTCCCCCGTCCCTTCTGACGTTTGTCATTCTCCTTTTCTGGTCGTTAGTCAGTCTCCTAGGTATGTAGTGATACAACCGAATTGTTTCAGTTTGCGTTTTCCCCTGAGTAGTGACTTAAAGCACCTCCTCAGAGGATGGAGCCGTGATTGCTTCATCTCTTAATAATTATCACTTGAGGTTCCTCTTTTCATAAATTTGACTGTTGCTAATTGTATTTCCCCCATTTACTCAGTTCTCTCTCCTTTCACCCTGTCCTTCCCCCAAAGTGTTTCACTTGTTTCACCCTTTCCCGTCTGCCTCCCTTCTATCAGCCCCCTCCGTCCTCTAGCCCTTCTTTTTCTTTCCCCTTCTATGTGAGATCATTTATCCCACTCTACTTCTCCCTTTCCCTTTCTGCCTCCCCCTTTGATTTTAGTTTTTTTAGGTCTCATCCCACCACATTCAACTCACACCTGTGCCCTTTGTCAATGCTCCTTCTAACTGACAATAAGAAAGTATATGGGTTACAAGTGTCATTTTCCCATGTAGGTGGGTAAACAGATTGAACTTATTATTTCCCTTTCCTGTTTATCTTTTTACCCTTCTTTGAGTCTTGTATCTGAAAGTCAAATTTTCTATTCCGCTCTGATCTTTTCATCAAAAATGTTTAAAAATCCCCTAGTTCACTGAATGGCCATTTTTCCCCTCCTGAAAGGATTTTACTCGGTTTTTCTGGGAAGGTGGTTCTTGGTTGTAATCCAAACTCTTGCCCTCTAGAATATCATATTCTAAATTCTCCTATGTTTTCATGTAGAAACTGCTAAATCTTGTGTCATCCTGACTTTGGTTCCATGATACTCAAATTGTTTCTTTCTGAATGTTTGCAATATTTTCTCATTGACCTGGGAACTCTGGGATTTGCCTGTAATATTCCTGAGGGGTTTCATTTGGGGATCTCTTTCAAAGGTGATTGGTGAATTTATTTTCAATTTCTATTTTACTCTCCAAAGATAATTTCAGGGTAATTTTCTTTTTTCTTTTTTCTTTAATAACTTTTTATTGACAGAACCCATGCCAGGGTAATTTTTTACAACATTATCCCTTGCACTCACTTCTGTTCCAATTTTTCCCCTCCCTTCCTCCCTCCACCCTCTCCCCCAGATGGCAGGCAGTCCTATACATGTTAAATAGGTCACAGTATATCCTAGATACAATCTATGTGTGCAGAACCGAACAGTTCTCGTGTTGCTCAGGGAGAATTGGGTTCAGAAGGTAAAAATAACCCAGGAAGAAAAACAAAAATGCAAGCAGTTTACATTCATTTCTCAGGGTAGTTTTCCTTGATAATTTCTTTTTTTTTAAATTTTCATTTAATATTTTATTTTTCCCATTTATTTGTAAAGCATTTTTTTTTTTTTTAGCATTTAGTTCTTTTTTAAAACTTTGATCTCCAGATTTTCTTTCTTCCTCTCTCCCCAGTGATGTCATATTGGTCCATTTTGAGAATGAAGGACAATTACCAACCAACCTCTTCCCCCCCATTGAGAAGGTCCATATGAAGTTGTATATTTTCATAAAAGTCACATTGCAAAAGAAAACATAGATTCCACATCCCCCCTAAAAAACCCTTAAGGAGCAAAAAGAAACTAAAAAAAGTATACTTCATTCTGTATTAGACACAATCGGCTCCTTTTCTGAGCGTGGATTGCATTTTTCATCATTCAGTCCCTCAGAGCAGTCTTGGATCATCGGATTGTTGAGAATAGCAAAGTCGATCATCCCACAATGTTGCTATTGCTTTGTACATAATTCATTAAACTTTGCATGAGTTCAGAAGGACTTTTCAGGTTTTTCTGAGAGCATCTTGTTCATCATTTCCCACAGAATGATAGTATTTCATTACAGTCACATACCATGATTTATTCAGCCATTCCAGTTAATGGGCATCCCCTCGATTTTGGATTCTTTGCCCTGAGAAAGAGAAGTGCTAGAAATAGTTTTCTATATTTAGGTCCTCTTCCTAATTTTTCACTCTTTTGTGGGATACGTGCCTAGTAACGATAGTATTAGGTCAAAGGATATGCGTGATTTTATAACTCTTTGGGCGTAGTTCCAAATGGCCGAATCAATTCACAGTTCCACTAATGTCGCGTCAATGTCTCATTTTTCTCTCCAACATTTGTCATTTTCTTTTTCTGGCCCATTAGTCGGTCTAATAAGTATGAGGTAGACATCAGAATGATTTTAATCTGCATTTCCTGAATGAACAATTAGTTAAGTTTTCGATGAGTTCACCTGAAAACCGTTCATATCTTTAGATCATTTATCAATTGAGGAATGGCTCTTTTTTGAAAAGAAATTTGCCTCAGTTCCCTCTTCGCTTGAGACACGAGACCTTCGTCAGAGAAATTTGCTTCAAAATTCTTTTCACAATTACTATTGCTAACTTGTATATTCTCCTTTTACCTTATCCCTCCTCAAAAGTGTTTTACTTCTGATCATCCCCTCCTCCACTAGGTCCTCCCTTCTGTCATCCTTCCCCCTTCTCATATGTCCTTTATCTCCTGCTTTCCTGCAGGGGAAGATAGATTTCTATGCCCAAATTGAGTGTGAACGTTACTTCCTCCTTGAGTCAATTCTCATGAGAGTAAGGTTTTCTTAGTTCCCGCCCCCCCTTCCCCTCCATTGTAAAAGCTTATTCTCACCTCTTTTATGGCAGATAATTTGCGCATTCCACCTTTCTCCTAGTACATTCCTCTTCCTCATCCCTTACTTTATTTTTTAAAGTTATCATCCCTTTGTACTCAACTCACAGCGGTCTATATTCTTCCTAATTGCCCTAATAATGACAAAGTTCCTAGGAGTGACAAGTATCATCTCCATGTAGGAATGTAAACAGATTAATCGTTAAGTCCTTTATGATTTTCTTACCCTGAGGACCCTCTTGTGCTTCTCCTATATTTGAAAGTCGGATTTTTCTCTTCAACTCCGGTCTTTTCCTCAAGGATCCGAAAGTTCTCTATCTCCTTGAACGTCCGCTTTTTCCTCTGAAGGATCATAGTCACTTTTGCTGGGTGGGCGATTCTGGGTTGCGATCCTAGCTCCTTTGCTCTCCAGAATATCATATTCCAAGCCCTCGGATCCTTTAGTGTAGAAGCCGCTGAATCCTGGCTGTGTCCGGCTGTACTTGGGTTGTTTCTTTCTGGATGCTCGCGATATTTTCTCCATGACTTGGAAGCTTGGGAATTTGGCTGTGATATTCCTGGGAGTTTTCAGCTTGGGATCGCTTTCAGGCAATGACTGGTGGGTTCTTTCAATGACCGCTTTACCCTCTGGTTCTAGAATCGCAGGAACGTTTTCCTTGATAGTTTATTGGAAGATGACGTCTAGGGTATTTTTGATGATGGCTTTCAGGGAGTCCAATGTTTTTAAAATTAATTCTCCTGGACCTATTTTCCAGGTTAGTTGTTTCCAGTGAGATGTTTCAGGTTGTGTTCTTCCCTAAATGACACCTCCCTGTGTCTGCCCGGCCTCGATGCCTGCCCGGGATGCCACCTTGGCCCATGGGTCCTGCTCTGTGCCATGAGTCCCTCTCCTGGCCCTAGCTCACCTCAGGCTCCTAGGGCCGAATTGGGAATCTGGTTGAATTCCTTCGTGTCACCAGTGCCGACTTGGGGGTCTCTGGGACCCATCCAAGGTCCTCCACGGCAGGAGGGGCTCCTAACTCTCCGGCCCGAGCTGTGGCTGTGACGAGGGCACGTGGCGCCTTCCACCATCACCACAGCTCCTTGTCAGTCGTTCACATTGTCCCGTGACAGTGACATCGGGATCTAGGTTTAGACACAGGGTTGACCTCCACCGGGTGTTGATGTAGCAGGAGCTGAGCCCCACGCTTCGTGCAGGTGCATGTGGAGCCCAGATGCTTGTGACCGGGCCAAAGGGCGGCCCCGAAGCTTGGGGTGGGAAGAAGAGGAAGAGCTCTCCTTGTGAGTGATGGCTGGGGGGAGATGGCAGCAAGATGGCCTGAAGGGAGAAGCGCTGATAACTGGGCAGCAATTAACCCAGGTTAAGGAGGCGACTTTCTGAGACTGGGAAATGGTGCCACCCTTGGGATAAACGGAAACTAGACTTGGAGGTGGGTGCTGTGCACTGGGTACAGAGAGGACCCCTAGCCCCGGGCTCCCCATATCCAACCTCTGGAAGGACCTGAAGGACCAGGGGCCCCATCTCTCTCCGCCTGCTCTCTAATCACCATCACAAAGGAGGCGCCGGCCCCTCAGGTTCAAGAAGAGAGGGCACAGGAAGACGCCAGGGAGACAGGGATGGGCATCGAGGCCCCGGCTCTCTCAGCGTTCGTTTGTGGCCGGCAGCACCGGGCGGGCAAAGAAGGGCAAAGGCTCCATTCCATGGCAGTCACAGAACTGGGGCCGTGCAAGGTGTAGACGGAGGAGATGGAAAGTCATCTTGGAGGAGACACAGAAAATGGACACTCCAGGCCCAGAGCATACCCAGGCCTGAGGATGCCCAAGCTGGAAGATATCTAGGGCTGAGGATGGCCAGGTCCGAGGACTCCCAGGCTGGAAGCTGTCCAGACCACGGAGATCTCCCAGGCCCAGAGCACAGGCAGCCCAAATTTCAACTGGGACAAGGGGCGCCTCCATTTCCAGATGTGGCCGCTCCCTTCTCCGAGCACCTCGGTGGAAGCAGCTGAGCCATCGTCCAGTGTGACGGTGAACGCTCCGTATGCTTCCTCCTGTGCTCCCCCGCCTCTGTCAACTCTGCTCTAGGACCACGTGTCCCGTCTTGCCCTCAAGCAGGCCAGGCTGGGGTTGTTGCCCGGTTGTCTGGGGTTCCCTTGGTGAGACACTGGGGTGCACTGCCATGTCCTTCTCCGGCCTGTTCTCAGATGAAGAAGCGGGCAAATAGGGTTAAGGGACTCGTCTGGGATCACACGGCTACTAAGTGTCTGAGGCCAGATTTGAACTCGGGTCTTCTTGACTCCAGACCTGGCACTGTCCACCAGGACGGCTGGGAGAATGACCAGGGTTCGGTCCTCAGGCCTCAAACTCTAACCGCAGCCTTTTCCATGGCCATGCTCTGTACATGTGGCTTATGGGCCCCAGTGTCTCCCCGGCCGCCACCTCCTTGTTTCACAGGGAAGACAACGGAGGCCAAAGGCACGTGGGTCGTGAGGTGCTCAGCCAGGGTTCCAGGCCACATCTGGTGACCGTCGGCCGGTTTTCTGTCTCGTTGAACATCCCTTGGTAATAAGAGTCTTCTCTGCCTAGAAAAACATGAGGAGACCCTGGTTGTGAAAGTAGCAGCCATGTGGGGGGCCGGACTAGGGAGGCCTCCCCAGGTGTGAGAAGGCCCCGGAGCCCAGCCTCAAGCTCCCCTCGAGGGCCCTGCAGCCACACCCAATATCACTCGGCTCTTAGGCCCTGGGTAAAACTGGGACACCAGCGTTATTGTGCCGTGGGCCTTACACACACACAGACACACACACAGACACACCCGCTGCCAAAGACACCAGAGCATTTCTGTTTGTTCTTTTTGGCCGATGGGTCGGACGGTAGTGCCCGGTGCCCGTCCCGAGGGAACGCTCCCCTTCACGCTCCCGGGACGCGCATCCGCGTTAAGCTGATATTTATCCTTTTAAAAAAATGATTCAGTTCCGCAAATGAGACACCGTTAAGCATCCGTGTTTTTGTGGCCTTAACGATGACGTCTCCTCTCCGCGCAGCCTCCGAACCCAATCTGAAGCTCCGGTCCAGGCTGAAGCAGAAAGTGGCCGAGAGACGGAGCAGCCCCCTGTTGCGCAGGAAAGACGGCCCGGTGGTGACGGCTCTGAAGAAGCGCCCCCTGGATGTCACAGGTACCTCGGGGGGGGGCTTCTCCCATAGCACACTGCTTGCTGTCCACACGAGGCAGGCTTGGGGGTCCTTCACCCTAGCCGTGCTTCCTTTAGTGGGGTTTTGTTCGTGGCTGTTTAAATTAAGGGGGGCAGGGCAGAACCGGGGGGCTGGGCTCCAGCCTGACCCTGCCAGGTGCCCTTGGGATGAGAGGGTCTCACTTCGGGGGTTCCGGAGGGTGTCCGTCGGATAGCCCGGGGCAGAAGTCTGGGCTGGGGTTGCTCGCGGCCGGCCGTGGCAAGGGGTCCGTGGAGGATACCCAAGAGTGCAAACGTGGCTGCTCGGGATGGAAGGACCTTCCGGCCTTCCAGACCCGAGAATGGCGCGGCCTGGGGCTGTTCCTGATCCACAGGGACCCTGCGCTCCTCAGGAGGGATGACTGGGACTTATGAATGTTGGGCGCCACCTAGAGGCCGTGAGGCAGAAGCACAGGGAAGCCAAGGCCCAGGCTCCGGCCCTCCTCTCGTACAGAAGGGAGCATGAGACGGCAGGGGACGGGCAGCACAAAGCTTGGCTGGTGCGAGGGCGGGCGCCCCCAGCTGCCGGGGTGTGCGCCCCGCAACTAGCAGCCTCCCCCCGGGCTTTCTCCTCATCTCAGTGCCTGTGGCAGCCGGCCGGAGGACGGGGGGAGGGCAGCGTGTGGGTGCCCAGCGTGCCCTCCGTGGGCTCAGTGGCTGGAGGAAGGCCTGAGGATGCTGTGGAAGGGCAACGTGTGGGTGCCCATTGTGCCCTCCGTGGGCTCAGGGGAAGAAGGCCTGAGGATGCTGTGGAAGGGCAACGTGTGGGTGCCCAGCGTGCCCTCCGTGGGCTCAGTGGCTGGAGGAAGGTCTGAAGTGTGGAAGGGCAATGTGTGGGTGCCCAGCGTGCCCTCTGTGGGCTCCGTGGCTGGAGGAAGGCCTGAGGACGGTGTGGAAGGACAAAGTGTGGGTGCCCAGCATGTCCTCTGTGGGCTCAGTGGCTGGAGGAAGGCCTGAGGACGGTGTGGAAGGACAACGTGTGGGTGCCCAGCATGTCCTCCGTGGGCTCAGTGACTGGAAGAAGGTCTGAAGTGTGGAAGGGCAACGTGTGGGTGCCCAGCGTGCCCTCCATGGGCTCAATGGAAGAAGGCCTGAGGATGCTGTGGAAGGGCAACGTGTGGGTGCCCAGCATGCCCTCCGTGGGCTCAGTGGCTGGAGGAAGGCCTGAAGTATGGAAGGGCAACGTGTGGGTGCCCAGCGTGCCCTCCGTGGGCTCAGTGGAAGAAGGCCTGAGGATGCTGTGGAAGGGCAATGTGTGGGTGCCCTTTGTGCCCTCCGTGGGCTCAATGGCTGGAGGAAGACCCACATTAACTGCAAACTCGTGTGAGGCTGGCAGGAGGAATACCCAGGCTTGCTCCAGCCTCCGGAGGCTTCCGAGGCTGAGCATGGCCTTCTCGAGAGACTGCAGGGATCCCGGGATCTCAGGCTGACGGTGAGAGGGAGAGCCCCGCTTCCGTTCACGTGCCGCCATTTTGTGGCAGCCTCCGCTGAGGGCTCACAGGACAGCCGTGGGCCGTGCCCCCTGACCCCACGGGTCATTCAGGCCCCAGCAGAAGAAGAAGCCGGACAAGATGGCCCTGGAGGTCAGCCCGAGGCCGTAGAAGCTGCTGCGGCTGGGCTGGGGTTCCCATCCTGCCGGTCGGCCTCCCTCAGCGCCCTCCGGGAGGAGGGGCTAATCCCACAGAGCCTCCCTCGTGCTGGAGCTCAGTGGGTGCGTCCCCGGACCCCCTCATTCTTCCTGCTTCCATCCCATGACCCGGGTTCAGGTGACCCTGTGAAGGCCGACCTTTGGTGGACACCACGTTGGCCTTGATGAGTGGGAGGAGGAAGGGGGCGGAGGCTCAAGCCCGGAGACGGAGCGGCATCTGGACGGGAGAGAGGCTGCCAGCCCTCTTCCCGTGGCCCTCGGAGACCGCAGCCTGTCCTGGAGAGCTGGGCTTCTGGCCCACAGCTGTCAAGAGGCCCAAGAACCCTGTGGGGCCAGGGGTGGGAGGGGCCTTGGGGCCAGGAGCGGGAAAGGCCGTGGGCCTGCAAGGCCGAGGGGAAGGTGGTTGCCCGTGGCAGCACCCATTGGTGCCGGGGCAGGAGAGCACGATTCAGCTGGCTTTTCTGGCAGTCAGCAGGATGAACTTTGGGGGGCAGGGAGAGGCGGAGGCCAGGCCAAGAGCCACAGCGGCTGCGGTGGAGTCACGGTGAATGTGGCGAGAGCACCACGGGGCCGCCCGCCTGCAGGAAGGCTGGATGGCGGGGCCGAGGGGCAGGGTGGAGGGGGCTGTGGAATGGCAGCAACACGAGTGGGAGCTGGTGCTCAGGGAGGCCTGCGAGGGTGGCGGCCACTTCCCTGGGGGCCAGACAGAGCCAAATTGGGGGCATTCCCCAGGAGCCTCCGGCAGGGGGCCACCAAGCCCCGGAGACCCAGGGTCCAGTCTCACTCTGACCCCTGTGGACTGTAGCCAGCCCCTGCAGCCCTTTGTACCCTCAGGGTTCAGTTCAGAGCCGCCTCCAGGTTCCCCATCAGGAGAGTCCCAGATCTCATCCCAATCCCTGCCTCTATTCCCCGGAGTAGACTCTCCATCAGTTTGGGCTGGGCTCGGCCTCCCGTGCCTTCTGCCTGAAGTCCCCAAGACGCCCCCGTGCCAGCCCCGGGAAAATAAGAAAAGCAAAAGCACAAGGAAAGGGGAAGGGGCCCAGCCTCGGTCTGCCCCCGGCCCCCAGCGGGCTCTCTGCTTCCCTCCATGAGTCCTGTGGGGTCGCCTCGGAGTTGCCGCGACTCCTGGCCGTCCTGGGGCCGCTCGCCTCCCTCCGGTGACAGGCTCCCCCAGGCTGGTTCGTTGGGCGGCGCCCCCGTGTCCTGCTCTCGGAACTGCTCTCAGCAGGTTGGCCCTTTCCCCTCAGTCACGCTCTGGGGGGCACAGGCCTGGAAGCCGCGTACGGGGGACGTCTCTCCCAGGAGCGGCTCAGACTCACCCGCGGCCCCCGTCCTGGGCTCGGCCCTCGGAGCCCGCATTGGGTCAGGCCGGCACGTGTCCAGCTGGATCGAAGCTCCTCATTCTCTGTCGCCTCCCAAGACCCTCTGGGGCTGCCGTCCCACCTGCGGAAAGTGAATCGGCTCTCGGGCCTTTCGCTGACGGGCGGGGCCACCTTCTGGGGCCACTCACCGCGCTCGGGGTGTTCTCGGGAGCGCAGCCGAAGACAGTGTGGAGCAGGGGGAAGCTCCAGGGGCCCCGGGGCGGATTCTTGCCCCTTGATGCTGAAGGGGAACTGTGGGATGAGATGATGAGAGAATGTTTGCGTGTGGTGTGGGGAGTGTGTGTGCACGTGCACCTGGAGGTATAGCGGTGTGTGTGTGTGTGTGTGTGTGTGTGTGTGTGTGTGTGTGTTTCCAGAGGCGCTGACTCCCTCCAGCCAGAGCGCTTCCCCGTGGGCGGTGCCGAGTAGGGGGACGGTGCTGGAGGGGCCGCGGGCTCCGGGCTGAGAAGGGGCGCTCCTGGGGCCCAGGGAAAGCCTGCCTTCTGCCATGAAGGGATTTCCGGGGCTGGGGATCCTGAAGTGGGCGTGGGCCCTGCCACAGGAGGCCACGGGGGCTGACCGGGAAGTAAAGGGACGGGGGTCTCTGCTGCGGGCTGGGCCAGGGTGAATCTGAAAGGAGCCTGAGCTTCCCTCGGCCTCGCGCTCTGGGCTGCTTGGGGTGGCCGAGAAATGACGGAGCAGGTGGAAGGCAAGGCCAGCTCCTCTGGCTCCCCCGGCCCGGCCCGGCTCTGACGCTTCTGCTCTGTTGTAGACTCGGCCTGCAGCAGCGCCCCCGGATCGGGCCCCAGCTCCCCCAACAACAGCTCCAACAACGTCAGTGCTGAGAACGGCATCGCCGGCTCCGTCGCCAGCATCCAGGCCGAGGTGAGGGCGTCCCCCACAAGGAGATCCCCTGCCCGAGGTGTCCCCCCCGAGGACGTTCCCCATCAAGGACTCCTGGCGGCAGCCACGGCTCCCACCGCTTTGAGTCCTTACCTACCCTCGGGAGGACATGGGGAACAAATTGGCCTTTTTCCAGGCCCCCTCAGCCCCCTGGTCCTCCCCCCCCCAGGCCTGGGAGACCCTGTCCTTGCCCTCTCCCCAGCCTGTTCTCCTGCGGCTCCCCCCAGACAGGGAGAGGGCACCTCCCATGGTCCCTGCTGGCTCCCCCACAGGGCCAAGCTCGGCACTGCCCGAGAGCCCCCCCCCTCCCCTGGGGAGTCTTTCTGGGACCCTTGGGGGCTGTAGCGCAGCTTCCTTCTGGGGAATGGCCCCGGGGGCCCCTCTGAGGCAGCAGTGGGGGGTGGCAGCCTCTTGGGGAGAGCCCCGCCCCCACTCACCTGTATACACTCACAGGTGCTCTTAGCTACATGCTGACCAGTGATGCTTCCCCCATGTCTCATGGGTCCCTACCTTTGGGTTGGTCCTTGGGGCCCTTGCTCTGAATCCCTTCCCAGTCACTGGCTGATCCCGGGCAATTCCTTCTCCATTCCCGGCCTCAGTGCTTTCATCTGTAGAATGGGGATGCCACAGACCCTCCCTCACCAAGTCCCTGGAGAATCCTGGGCCAGGGAGTCCCTGCTAGTATTTGCTGGAGCCTCGATTTCATGGGGGGAGGGGGGAGCTCGGGGGCCCGATTTGAGGCCTTCTGGGAGGGCGGGTGCCCGGTACCTGGGGTCTCGTGCCCTTTCCCCGATCCCCGACCCCACTCTAGGGCTCAGTCCCCTGACGCTCGCCTTCTCTGCCTTTTCCAGACCAGCCTGGCTCATCGCCTGGTGACCCGGGAAGGCTCCGTGACGCAGCTGCCCCTGTACACGTCACCCTCCCTGCCCAACATCACGCTGGGCCTGCCCGCCACCGGCCCTTCGAGCGTAAGGACTGCTGGGTCGGGGGTTGGGGGGCCTGGGGCTCTGGGGGGAAGGGAGGGAGTGACCCCTCGGGCCTGCCCTCTCTCCCAGGGGGCATCCGCACAGCAGGAAGCTGAGAGATTGGCCATCCCGGCCCTCCAGCAGCGCATCTCCCTCTTTCCCGGCACCCACCTCACTCCCTACTTGAGCACGACGGCCGCCGCACTGGACCGGGATGGGAGCGGCGCCCACAACCCCCTCCTGCAGCACATGGTGCTCCTGGAGCAGCCGGCACAGACGCCCCTGGTCACAGGTGAGCTGGGCAGGGCCAGCCGGGGTGCTCCGGGTCAGTCTGTGCTCTGGAGCCAACCTTGGTGCTTTAGGTCAGTCTGTTCTCTAGAGCCAAGTTTGGTGCTTTAGGTCAGTCTGTGCTCTAGAGCCAAGGCAGAGCCAGCCATGGGTACTCCAGGTCAGTTGGCGCTCTAGAGCCAGCCGTGTTGCCCCAGGGAGGCCTGCTTCCCAGCCTGCAGCACACAGACCGTGTGTCTCGCAGAATTGACAGGGAAGAGCCCTGGAGTGCAGCATTAGGAGCCGGCATGGACGTGGCCAGGAGACCAGCTGAGGATGAATGTGTCGGGAAAAGTGACTCTAGGCAAGTCACCCCCTGGGGCCTGGGCTGCTTCCAGCTCCATGAACCCTTGGGCATAGCCAGCCCAGCCTCCTGCCCAAACGGGAGGGGGGGGGTCACAGTTCATACTTGGCCATCCAGGGATGGAGACGCAGAGCAGGGGGCAGGGGGATGAGGGAAACTGGAACTGTCTGCAGATGTGGCTCAGGCCTCTGCCAGTATTCTAGGGCCAGTTTCTGTTCTAAATTGATGAGATATCATACTAGGGACAAGGAGAAAAAACAATTTCTCTGGGTAAAGCTTGTGGGAAGGCAGGCGTAGCTGCCCGTGGGAAGATCTCACTCCCCCAGAGGGTGAAAAAGCCCATCAGCGGGGCGACTGGCCAGTGCCTCCTCCTCCTGATGCCTCTTCAGTCTCGGAGTTTTCTTTGGCAAGACCACCCTGCCCGGTTTTGATTGTATCGGTCCAGCCCCACTGCCTTGCATTAGGGCCAGAGTGTTCCATCAGGACACAAGGTGGGAACGAGAGTTTATTTGGGAGCTTGGCACTTTTATGAAATCAGGGCCCAAGCCCTCCCTCATTCCCATTTTTATGCCACTTTCTGCTGTTGCAGATTTCCATTTCCAGGCATAAAAGTGACTGGTTTCCCTGCGGGCCACAGTTGAGGCAGGACACCCTGGTTGTCACCTTACAGGGAGCTGAGGGCATTTGCATATATATGCAATATATAATATAAATATATTCCATACGTATTTCCACATTTGCCTCTGATCAGAGACAAGGACCAATCACTGGCCTGGGAGTGGGCGTCTAGCTTGCCCCTGCCCCCCAGCTCTCCTAAAAAGCTAATTCCGGGCCAGAGCAAAAAGTCCCTCATAAGTGGGCTTAGCACTTTTCTGGGCCATGATGGGGTGGGGGCTCTGTGGATGTCTCCCTCCCCCCCAACCCTACAGTCACTTTCCTGTTGGTGGCATATGGGTCTCTCCCTTCTTGTCTTTGGAATCAATGAAGGAAGGGGGAGGGAAGATTTTTTTGTTCTCTTCAGCAAGAACTTCTGGTGTGGAAGCTCCCTCCACCAGTGCTGGTCTGTGACTCCCTGTTGTCGTGGCTGATTCTCCATGGCCAGCAGGCTTAGAACTTCATTCTGAACTCGCTCCTCAGCTTCCCCTTCAGAACCTTTTGATGCCCCCATCGCCCCAGCCCACTCTAGAGCTCTGGGTTCTAGCAGCCCTGTGCTGGGTGCCCAAGCGAACCCGCAACCTGTCCCAGGCAGCCCCAGGACATCCAGTCCTGGCCCAGCATGGAGCGCCCTGCCCTGGCTGCTGGCCCTGTGGCCCTGGAGGAACCGCCTTTGCAAGCACCGGGCGCCCACTGACCTTTCGTTTCTCATTCGTTGTGGGTGAGAGGCTCGTGTGGAGTGCCTGTCCTGGGTTCTAGGGAGATACGGCCTGAAGCCAGATCCAGGGGAGCACGAGACCCCTGAGAGAGGGAGGAGAGCATCTCACTCAGCCCCCCAGCCCCGAGACTCTGGGTCTTTTCTCAGAGGAGCTTGGACTTAGGGGTCAAAGGAGTTCTGGCAGTACCCCGTCACGCCCCGCCCCCCCAAGAGATGGCGAAATGGAGCTGGAGCGGCTGAAAGCGCCGGCCCCTCTTTGGGCCAACAGTGTGGACAGATGAATCCTCTGCCCTTTGAGCCACTGGCTCCACTCTGCACAGATGCCCAACAGAAGCCCCTCAGTCCTTGACTTCCAGAGGCTTACAGTGGAGTGAGGGCCATGAGCTGTTCAGTGCAACAGGCATTTATTAAATGCCTACTGTGTGCCAAGCATCGGGCCGGCTGCTGGTGAACGACGAGGTGGAACCTGGTTCTGCCTTCGGAGAGCTTCCCCTAGTGGGCAGATGGCCAAGTGCGGACAGACAAGGCAGCACTCACTGGGCCTTGATTAGTGCCTGTCTCCTATCTCTCCCTCCTCAGGATTCTCTTGTTCTCATGGTACCTTTGAGCTTTTCTAAAAAGGTCAGTTGTGGAGCAATGACCAGTACTAAGGCTCGCCATGCTACGCGGTGGGTGTACACCCACAAGAGCAGAGCCCCGGCCTCCGAGGGCCACAGCACGTGCTGGTTTGCTTTTTAAAATTTTTCTTAGGATAATTTCATTTTGTTTTTTTATTATAGTTTTTTATTTTCAAAACATTAATAGTTTTCAGCATTCACCCTGGCAAAAGCTTGTGTTCCAAATTTTTTCCCTCCCCTCACCCTGCCACCTCCTCTAGATAACAAGTAATCCAATATATATTAAACATATATTTATATAAACATGTATAATATATAACATATATACAATATATAATATAAACATATTCCTCTATACATATTTCCACATTTATCATGCTACTCAAAAAAATTACAAAAGGAAAACTAAATGAGAAAGAAAACAAAAAGCAAGCAAACAACAACAAAAACGGTGAAAATACTCTGTTGTGCTCCACACTCGGAGGATCCCCATGATCCTCCTTGTGGATGCAGATGGCTCTCTCCAACACAAGGCCACTGGAACTGGCCTGAATCACTGCGCTGTTGAAAAGAGCCACGTCCTTCAAACTTGATTATCACATAATCTTGTTATTGCCATATACAGTGACCTCCTGGTCCTGTTCACTTCCCCCAGCATCAGTTTCTGTGAGTCTCTCCAGGCCTCTCTGAAACCTTCCTGCTGGTCGTTTGTAACAGAACGATAATATTCCATAACATTCATACACCATCATTTACTCAGCCGTTCCCCCACTGATGGGCATTCACTCTGTTTCCAGTTTCTGGCCACTACAAAAAGGGCCGCTGTTGGAATCTTTACAAAGTGTTAAGCCATTAGAGTTGATAGAGACGATAATTCTCTAATTTGGCCTGGTTCAATATGATTGATTTGATCTTAGAAAGAGATATTTTGGGCCAGAACTTGAAACAAGGTACTAAGTGGAACTGATAGAACAATGCTTGTGTTCACACCTTTCGAGAGCTCATAAGTATCTAAGTACTCAATGGAGTTCACATGTTTGGGAGAGTTCAGGGTTTAGAAAGAGATATCCAAATTCACACCTCCCTTAGGGCCAGAGAGCACTCTGGGAGATAACCCAGAATTCCTCTCTCTCCAGAAGGAGGAGTTAACCTTTGGGAGATCACATATATACAGGAAGCTCTTAGAGCTAGAGAGAGTTTCTTGGGAACATTGACTGGGGTTGGAGAGGAGCACTCTGGGAGGAAGCCCACAAGCCCTATCTTCAAGGCGAGAGAAATTCATTGCATCTTCCAACTTGGTGCTGGCTGGAGGCTGAAGAAAGCAGAGGCAGAAGCCAAGGACCAAGCTGCAAGAGCTCAGGCAGAGAGACAGGTCTCTGAGCTAACCGGGCTCTATTGAAGGACACAATAAAAGATCTGAATTTTTATCACCTGGCTGTGTTTTGGAAAAAGAACATCACAGGCCACCACAGACATTCTTGCACGTGTGGGTCTCTTTCCCTTTTTAAAGATCTCTTTGGGACACAGGCCCAGAACACTTCTGGATCAAAGGATGTGCACAGTTTGATAGTCCTTTGAGCGTCCAGATTGCTCTCCAGAATGGCTGGATACGCTCATAGTTCCACCACCAATGTATCAGTGTCCCGGTTTTCCTGCATCCCCTCCAGCATTGCTCATTATCTTTTCCTGCCCCCTTAGCCGGTCTGACAGGTGTGAGGCGGTGCCTCAGGGCTGTCTGTCTTCACATTTCTCTGATCAGTCGTGATCTGGAGCATTTTTTCACATGACTAGTGATGGTTTTAATTTCTTCATCTGAAAATCGTCTGTTCTTTTCCTTCAGTCATTTATTATTTGGAGAATGGCTTGGATTCTGACAAAGCTGGGACTTTGAGGCCTCTCTCAGAGCCCGTGGATGGAACATGGTCCCCAGTTTTCTGTTTCCCTTTCACTCTTGCTTTTGTTTGTACAAGGACTTTTAACTTAGTGTGCTCCCAGGTAGCCATTTTGCCTCCCTTGTGGCCTCTAGCCCTTCTTTGGCCAGAGTCCTTCTCCGTACGTCGGGGGGTGGGCCGTCCTGGGCTCTCCTCGTCTGCTCCCACAATCCCCTTTAGGTCTGGCTCATGAGTCCTTTCAGCTGTGCCTTGGTATTGGGTGGCAGGGGGGGCGGTGCCCAGTTTCTGCCATGCCGGCTTCCACTTTGCCCGCGATTTTTGCCCAGGCCGCATTCTCATCCCCGAAGGTGGGCTCTGGGTTTGTCCGACACTGGGTTCTGTTGTGAGCCTAAGTTGTCCCGCTGACCCGGCGCTGCTGTTCCGCAGCCGGCCCCCACGGTGGTGACAGTGGCCGGCGCTCAGTGGGGGGAGGGCCAGCCCTGGTGCCCTTGGAGGGGGCGGGCCGCCTCTCCCAGGTGAGGGGAAGGGTCCCCCGCCCCCTGGGCCCCTTCGGCTGCTCTTCCCTCCCACTTACCTCCTGACCGTCCCTTGCAGGCCTGGGGGCGCTGCCCCTCCACGCCCAGTCCCTGGTGGGCGCCGACCGGCTGTCCCCGTCCATCCACAAGCTGCGGCAGCACCGGCCCCTGGGGCGCACGCAGTCGGCCCCCCTGCCCCAGAACACGCAGGCGCTGCAGCAGCTGGTCATCCAGCAGCAGCACCAGCAGTTCCTGGAGAAACACAAGCAGCAGTTCCAGCAGCAGCAGATGCACCTTAACAAGGTAGGAGCCTGCGCTCCGAGGCACCGGGCCTCTGGGGGGGGGGGGAGGGAAGGAGAAGTGAGGGGGGAGCTGGGGCCAGGGCTGGAGAAGGGGGTAGGGCTGCAGGAAGCCGGTCCTGCCTACGCTGACGATGGCAACAGTGACCCTGGCTGCAGCAGCCTGAGCTTGGCAAACAGCCTTGGGTTTCAGATGACCCCCATTGTACAGATGGGAAAACTGAGGACAAGAAGGGGAACCTTAGCCAAGGCCACCCCATTAGTCATTACCTGAGACATTGTGTGAATTCAGAGCCTCTGGGCTCCAAGCTCCCCACTGTGACAGCGGCCCCCGACCGCCAGCAAGGGTGTTAGAGGACCTACTGTGTGACGGGGGGATCCCGACCGCCAGCCAGTGTGTTAGAGGGCCTACTGTGTGATGGGGAATCCCGACCACCAGCAAGTGTGTTGGAGGGCCTACTGTGTGATGGGGGATCCCGACCACCAGCAAGTGTGTTGGAGGACCTACTGTGTGACGGGGGGATCCCGACCGCCAGCCAGTGTGTTAGAGGGCCTACTGTGTGACGGGGAATCCCGACCGCCAGCCAGTGTGTTAGAGGGCCTACTGTGTGACGGGGAATCCTGACCACCAGCAAGTGTGTTGGAGGGCCTACTGTGTGATGGGGGATCCTGACGGCCAGCAAGTGTGTTGGAGGGCCCACTGTGTGATGGGGGCCTGGGACCCGAGCTCAGGGGAGCGTCTGTGCAGTGAACAAGGAGGAAGGGGACGGGAGTGAGGCTGAGCGGGCAGCGCAGCAGGGCGGAGGGGGTTCCTGCAGAGGGCTCGCGTTTGGTGGTAGCGGGTGACCAGTGGCTGCCTCCGTCCGTGACCTGCCCCTCCCCCGCACCCCGCAGATGCTCCCCAAGCCCCCCGAGCCCGCCCGCCAGCACGAGAGCCACCCCGAGGAGACGGAGGAGGAGCTGAGGGAGCACCAGGCGCTGCTGGAGGAGGCCTACCCCGAGCGGCTCCCCGGCCACAAGGAGCCCGTGCAGGTCAAGCAGGAGCCCATCGAGAGCGACGGCGAGGCCGAGGCCCACGAGGCCGAGCCGGGCCAGCGGCAGGCGGAGCAGGAGCTGCTGTTCCGCCAGGTGAGGGGCCCTGGGAGGGGGGGCCCCCCAGGGGGGCCGGGCCGGGTCTTTGGGCCGGCCCCCGGGGCCCGGGGAGGGGGGAATTGCTGCGGGCTCGGGAGGGAGCCCCTGTGGGGGAGTCCTTGGGATCCAACCCGCTTTGGGGGTGGGTGGGGGCCGCCGGCCCCGGTTTCCTTGTTGTGGGGCCCCAGGCCCTGGGGAACCAGGGGCCGGCACGCCCCTGGCCCCGCCCCTCCCCGGGCCCCACCCCTACCTGGCTCCACCCCTCCCCGGCTCCGCCCCTCCATGGGCCCCGCCCCTCCCTGACCGGCAGCCCCGCTGAGGCCCTTTTTGCAGCAAGCCCCTCCCTGCCCCCAGCCGATCCACCAGCTGAGAAAACCAGGTTTCCCCATGGAGGGCCGGTATCCCTGTTTCGGGGCCACCGCCCCGTCCCTGGGCGAGCCTTTGTCCCGGCCATTCCCCATGTCCGTGAGGGAGCCCCGCCGAGGTTACCAAGGTGAGGGGCCTGGGGGAGACGAGGAAAGGGCAGCGAGGGGGAGGGGGGGGGTGATGGAGGGGAGGGCGGGGGGGCCGGGGGTGGTGATTGACTTTTAACACCCTGCGTTGCAGGTTTGTGGGTAAATTTTGCTGATGTGAAGACCAGTGCACCTTGGGAAAAAAGACCCGAGAGGGGGGCATCCAGAGCATCTGGTCCCGGCTGCAGGAGACGGAATTTGCGGGGCAAGGCGAGGGAGCGGGAGGGGAGGGGGGGCGGGGGGGGTGGGGGCGGGGGGGGGGCGGGGGGGAGGGAGGGGGCGGGCGGGGGAGGGGGGGGGACGGGGGGGGGGGGAGGGGAGGGGGGGGAGGGGAGGGGGGGGGGGGCGAGGGAGGGGACCGGGGCGGGGCGAGGGGGAGGGGAGGGGACGGGCAAGGGCGGGGCGAGGGGAGGGGAGGGAGGGGCGGGCGGGCGGGGGGGGAGGGGAGGGAGGGACGGCCAGCGGGGGCCCAGGGGCCGCCCGGCCTTCCATTTGGGTGAGTCTTAATTTGCCTTCTTCATCCCGTGGTTCCCCGGACCCTGGGGGGAGGAAAAACAAGGGGCAAAGGCGGGGGCCGGGAGGGCCCCTAAGGGCAGGGGACATCCCCCCTAGAAGAACGGGGGGGGGCCCTGCCCCTGCTCCGCCCCTGTTGCCGGGCCGGCCCCGCCCTTCCCAGAGGAGGGGACTCTGCTGCAGGGGGAGCCCTTCTGAGGCTTCCGGTGCTGGGCGGGCGCAGGTCCGGCAGTGACCACCGGGGGGCAGCGTGGGCCCGCCGCTGGGGCTCCGGGCCTGGTATCCCTCCGAGTGAGGGGCCCGTGGCCCCGGGGGGCGGGGGGGAGCTTCCCCCGCCACCCCCACTGTGTCTTAGGGGGAGGGGCCGCTGCTGCCGGCTCGGGCCCAGAGTTCCCGGGGCCCCGGGAGAGACGCCCTTCCCCCCGCCCCTCCCCCACTTAAAGCCGTGTCCAGGGCGTCCGGCCGGGGGAGGGGGGGTCCAGGCCGCTCCGCCCCCGGGCCCAAATCAGGGACCGACGGGGCGCTGGAGGGGGCCTGGGCGCAGCGCCTCACGGTGGCCGTCCCCGAGGAGCCCCCGCGTCTCTCCTTTCTGGGCGTTCTGGGAGCCCCTCGAAGAAGGAATCACGGTCTCTCCCCGGGGCGGCCAGAAGGTCCCCGGAAGAGCCGCTGCCCGGAAGTTGGGGGGCCCAGCGCGGTCTCCGGTCACCCCGGGGGGGGGGGCGAGAAAAGCTGGTCTCGCCACCAGGGGGCCCTGCCCTGAGGGAGGCGGCCCCCGAGCGAGCTCCCGGACCTCGGTGATCCCCGGCGCCGTCCGGGCCGGGCTGCGGGGGGTCTGCGGGCCGCGGGGGTCTGCGAGCCCCGGGCTCAGGGCGCCCCTTTCTCCCTGGCAGTGCATCCGGGGCCGGAAGGCCACGCTGGAGGAGCTGCAGACGGTGCACTCGGAGGCCCACGCCCTGCTCTACGGCACCAACCCCCTGAACAGGCAGAAATTGGACAGTAAGAAACTTCTAGGTATTTATTGCAGGCTGCCCCCCTCCCCCGGGCGGCGCCGCCCTGGCGCTCGCTCACCCCGCGGCCCCGAAGGCAGGGCCGAAGCTGCTCCCTCCGCACGGGCCGAGAGGAGGCGGTGCGCACGAGGATGCTCCCAGAGCCTGGGCAGTCGGGACCCCTGGGGCCCCCCACCCGGACCCCTCAGCCCCCCCGGGACCCCTCAGCCCCACCCCCACCCCTTGGACCCCCCACCCCCACCCCTCGGACCCCTCGGCCCCACCCCCACCCCTCGGCCCCACCCCCACCCCTCGGCCCCACCCCCACCCCTCGACCCCCCCCCCACCCCTTGGACCCCTCTGCCCTCCCTCCAGGACCCCTTGCCCTTCACGGCCGGGGCGCTCACCCAGGATGGTTTTCCTTGGCTTTTGTTTGGGAGGAGAGGCTCTTCCGAATCCTCATGGCCCGCCTTGGATTGCCTTTGTAAACAAGGGCTAGGAATCATGGGAGTCCCGCCAGGTGCCAGGCAGCACGCTGAGCACTTTCCAGATAGTGTCACGTTTGGTCATCCCCGCAACCCTGGGAGAAAGGAATATTATTCCCATTTTACAGCTGAGGAACCTGAGGCGAGCCATGGGCCTCGCAGCTAGTGTGCAGTCCGATTGAGAGCAGGCCCTCCTGTCTTGAGCGCTCCCTCCACTGGGTCACCGGCTGCCCCTGGTGTTAAAGAATAGTTCCTTAATCCAGTTTTTACCATCAACAAATGCATTTTTCATCTCTTCAGCAAACATTCATTAGGCACCTACTGTGTGCAGAGCATGAGAAGGGAGACGGTTCCTATTTTAATGCCCATTTAAGATGTGGGGAACGGATAGAGAGGCACTCCAGAAGGGCAGGCAGAGAGGATGCTGGGACACACAGACAGGGAGCTGGGAAGGGGTTCAGAGTGCGCCTCGGCCTCCTGAAAAACCGCTCCACCTTGCTGCTGGCTTGTGCTGCACGCTTGGTGCATGCGCAGCGTGAACACAGGGCCGGGGTGCCTGGGGACTGCAAGCCTTGGCTCTCTCCGTCAATCCAGGATCGAGCTGACTCAGGGCGTCCGGGGGGCAGCGGGCAAGGAGCCGACCTTAGCGGGTCGGGTGGGAGCGGGCGGGGGCTCCTGATGGCGCGCTCCAGCACGTCAGCGGCTCTGGGTCCTCGTAGACTATCGGGCAGGAATCGCAGTCATGAGAACCAGAATCGATACGGGGGAAAGAGCCCCAAACCCCTTGGAGGTACTGGTGCTTTGGGTCCTCACAGCAGCCGTCCGATGGCAGAAGTGCTGTTATACCCACTATACAGATGGGGAAACTGAGGCAGAGAGGGCTTAAGCGACCTGCCCAAGGTTACACAGTGAGTCATTGTCTGAGATAGGATTTGAACTCAGGATTTCCTGCCCCCAAGGCCGTTGGTCATCCGCCGTCACACCTAAGATCATTCCTGGGGCCCGTCCCCTCAATTAAAGAAGAGGCCCGATTTGCGGCTTTATTTAGGTGGGATCTTTGCCGGGCAGACAGCGAGCCACCCGTGGCACCGCCGGACCCCGCAGTTCCGGGGGCGCCTGGGGTGAGTGCGCTGTCTGCCATCTTGGGGCCCACAGAAGACCCCTCATGCCAGCAGGAGCCCCCGCCCCTGCTCGCCTTTTCTGAGCACGAGCGGTGGGGAGGGGGCCCCGCCAGGCACCGAGCACGGAGCCGGGAAGGCCTGAGTTCCGATTCCGAGTTCTCAGCCTCTGTTTCCTCATCTGTAAAATGGGGAGAACATTAGCCAGGGCCCCTCCCAGGGTTGTGTTTATGAAGCACGAGGAATGGGGGGCTGTTTTTCAGCCCCTCTCCCTCCTCCTTCAGGTTGTTTTCAGCCTGTGCCCGGCAGGCCCCAATTGCCGTGGGCTCGGCTGCCCCAGGGTTCTAGGCGGCCCAGGGCGGCCCCCCTGCCTCCTGGTGCAGGCCTGGCATCCACGTGCACGGGCCACCCAGCGAGTCTCGGGGCCTTGGATGTCCCGTCCAGCCGGTGCTTCCTTCCCGAGCACACTGGGCCTTGCCAGGCTGGGGGGTCCCTCCCCAGCAGCTCATTGTACTCCTGCGTCTCCGGCCCACGGCGTGCCTCAGGTCCTTCCCCTCGGCCTTTGCCCATTTCCGGTCCCCCCTCGCCCGGCGGGGCTCTGGCCTCTGAGGGGCGAGCGAGGCCCGGGGCCCACGTTGGCCAGGGCAGGGCCCTCCCCATGGCTCGGCGAGACGCCTCCGGGGGCGCCGTCAGTGCTGGGGGGCAGCAGGGCTGGGATCGGTCAGTCAGGGAAGGCGGCAGGAGCCGGGGGCGCACGCAGAGACTGCATGAGATTTGGCCTCCGGAGGCGGGGTCCTCCAGCCCCTCCCCCGGGCCCCTCAGGCCCCCCGTGGGCCTGGGGGGGAGGGGAGGGGCCCGGGGCTCGCAGGTCACCGCTTCCTCTCGTTTCCCCCCAGGTTCCTTAACGTCCATGTTCGTCAGGCTCCCCTGCGGCGGTGTGGGGGTAAGTGCTTCCTTTGATGTCCCAAGAATGGGCGCTCTGTTCTCCCGGCCGCACTGACGGCCGCGGTTCGTGGCTTCCCTCCACGGGAGGGGGAATTGCTGCCAGATGTTCCCCTGAGCGGGCTCTGGCTCGGCCAGGGAAGGGGCGGGGGCTGCCCCGTCCCAAGGCTCAGCGCCGGCGGCCTCGTGAGCGTGGCAGGGTCCGCGCCGGTGCCTGCACGTAGTGGGTACATGTTAATGTACTGATTTCACTGGTCAGAGCTTCCTGTGGGAGCCGGACCAGGCTCTCTGCCCTCGGGCCACCCTGCCTCCTGGGGGGGGATCAGAGACCGAATGAGGGACCAGCAACTAAGGGAGCTCCCCAGGCAGCGCGGGGCTGGGCGGCGGGCACAGCACGTCAACGAGAGAGCACGTGACCGGTGCCCGTGGCTGTCCGACTGTCTGCCCGTCCGCCCTCCGTCAGGGCCAGCATCACAGCCTGGGTCACCTGGGGCGGCCCCCCCGGCTCATGTCCATCCGTCCATCCTTCTGTCCTTCACCAACACTGACATCACAGCCTGATTCTGCTCCGGACACTCCCCCGGCAAACATCTATCTGTCCATCCATCCGTCCTTCACCAACGCTGACATTGCACTCTGATTCTGCTCTGGACGCCCCCCCCCCCCCCCCCGGCAAATGTCCGCCCGTCCATCTGTCTGTCCTTCACCAACACGGACGTCACAGCCTGATTCTGCTCCAGATGCCCCCCCACCCCCGGCTCACGTCATCTTTCCCTGGTGAAAGGGCAGCTCCCCCGATCCAAGAGCACGCAGCCGCACTGTGCAGCGGGGCGGGGCCTGCACGGAATTCCCCACAGGGCCGCAGCCACAAGTCTGGATCCCGTTAGGGAAATGAGACTAAATTGTTTTCTTCCTGAGTCATGACAAAATCTCTGCTCTGGGAGTGGTGTCGTTAGAAAGAGCCAGGGGGATGACGGTCAGGGGGTGTGGACGGCCTCAGGGCCCGAGGGGCTGCCGGCTCCCAGGGCAATGGCTCCCATCCCCGATGGGGCCCCCGACCTCTGGGCAGGGATCTTCACGGAAGGCGGTCGGCAGGTCGCACCCAGCTCACGTGGCACCGAGGGGCCGTCCTCTCCTCACACACACCAGGTGACACATCTGCAGGTCTGTGGGGCTCGGCGAATGCCGGCTAGCACCTGATGGGGCAGTCGGCCAACGGGTGCCCCTCCCTTGGGGCCGAGCTGCCCACGGGGCACCCCCAGGACACGCCACTAGAGTCTCTTCTGGGACCAGAGGCAGCCCCGGGAGGGTCAGGGCCGGTGATCCCGGGGCAAGCTCCCAGCCCCCTCGGAGGGCTTGGCCACGTCCAAAGTGCATACTCTGTGCCCACGTAGGAATGCTCACCCATTACCTGGGCGCACACACATTCCCCTCACGTGTGCCTCAGTTTATCTGACGTGTCCCTCATTAACAACCGGCTTTTATTGCAAACTGGAAACGAGGCCCATGGATGGAGCGCATGGGATTCTGGGACTCTGCCATGTCTCGCCAGGGGCCCGGGCTGGGAGACCCCCCACCCCCGAGCAGATGCCGGTCCACACGTGGAGATCTTTGCTCATGGGGGATCCTCGCACCGATGAAATGCTCGTCCCGCCCAGAAAACGAGGAAAAGAAGAAATGGGCTCTTCTTTCTGATGGAAAATCACTGATGCCATTTGTCCCCCGCCTTTACTTCCTCGCCCCAGTCAGTGAGCAGAGGCAGCTGTGCTGAAACACCTACTGTGCGCCCGGCCCGGGGACAAGTGAAGTCCCCTGGAAGACTGAGCCCGTTTCCTTCTGGCATTGGGCCCAGACTCGGCCCGTGGGAGGCGCTCCCCATGGAGGGGACCAAGAGTTGGGGTGACACCGTGGGGCCAAATCCTGAAGAAGAAAGGAAGAAAACAGCCAGCAGCCCTACTGTGTGCCTGGGGCTGGGTCCTGCCCTCAAGGCCTTTCTGTTGTTCTGCAGGGCAGGTGGGGAGGGGGACTTGGCGGGGAGCGTGAGCGGCCCTCATGAGTAGGGAGCATGTGGGGAGTGAGTGAGGAGGAGCACACAAGGAGCGCCGAGCCTCCCGCCCTGCCTTCCTACACGCTTCCTGCAGCACGGCCTGTTCTCTCCGCAGGTGGACAGCGACACCATCTGGAACGAGGTCCACTCCTCCGGAGCGGCGCGCCTGGCCGTGGGCTGTGTGGTGGAGCTGGTCTTCAAGGTGGCCACCGGAGAGCTGAAGGTGGGTGTGAGGGCGGGCGCCGGGGGCGGGGCCGCCGGGAGCAGGGAGCAGCGAGGGAGAGTCTCGGCTGAGGAGGCGGCCCCCCGGGCCGGGCAGGAGGCATCCCCTCTCCCCTGAGACGCTGTTTGTCCCCAGGGCTCGTGCGCCCCTCTGAGCAAGTGGGAGAAGTGGGCAGGGGGCCCTGTGTGCCCCAGAAGGAGCTTCTCTGCCAGTGGGCTGCAGCTTATGGGGGTTTGGGTGGGATGGGAAGGGGCCTGTGCCATCCCACACCCCCCGACACTTCCAGCCCCTGTCCACAAACTCATGGACATTCACACTGTCATTCTTGCACACCTGCCCACTCACACCCGTGTGCACATTTACACACTCACTCTTGCACACTCACACCCACATGCGCCGACAGGCATTTATACACTTACTCTTGCACACCTGCCCATTCACAATCACGTGCACAGACGCTTACATGCTCACTCTTGCACACCCACCCACTCACTCGCCCCGGGGCCGGGGGCCCTACAGAAGGACCCCCTGGTGTTTCCCATCAGCCCCAGGATAAGCGTGGCTCCGGGCCCCTCCCCCTCACGGCCTTTGGCTCCGGTTTGTTTTGCAGAACGGCTTCGCTGTTGTCCGGCCCCCCGGCCATCACGCCGAGGAGAGCACGCCCATGTGAGTACCGCCTCCTGCCTCGAGGGCGCCAGGCCACAGGCCTGGGTCTGGGGGTGGGTGCCCAGGGTCCCAGCCCCTGTTCCCCAAGCCCCGGCCCCAGTTCCCTGGGGCCTCCTCGGGGCTTCCCCAGCTCCGCAGTCGCTCCCTCAGGCCCTCGTTCCGGCCCCAGGGCTGCTCTTGCCAGGTCCTGCACCAGCCCCTCTCGCTGACCCTCCCTGCTCTCTCCCCAGGGGCTTTTGCTACTTTAATTCTGTGGCCATCGCGGCCAAGCTGCTCCAACAACGGCTGAATGTGAACAAGATCCTCATCGTGGACTGGGTGAGTGAGGGAGGGATGGGCGGCGGTCTGGCCCCCACAGCGGGCCCAGGGGGGAAGGGCGCAAGGGGGAGGATTGGCCAGGGAGGCCACAGAAGGGAGCAGGGCCGGGCTCGGCTCAGGCGGGCTGGGGGCCCCTGACCGGGGTCTTGTCCCCCCCAGGACGTCCATCATGGCAACGGGACCCAGCAGGCCTTCTACAGCGACCCCAATGTACTCTACATCTCGCTGCACCGCTACGATGACGGCAACTTCTTCCCGGGCAGCGGAGCCCCCGACGAGGTGAGGGGTGGCCGGGCAAAAAGCAGCTCCGGGTCTGCGCTCAGACCTCGGGTGTCCCAGCTCCAGCCCCGGCGTGGCCTGAGCGCACAGTAGGGCTTCATGAGGCTCCCGGGACAGTGCAAACTCCCCCTGTGGGCCCAGGCAGTTTTATCTTTGTATAGCTGCAGCGGGGTTTGGCACGCAGTAGGTGCTTAATGAATACTGGCCCAGTGTCTGAGTTTACTTTTATTTAGGTCTGGGCTGTCCCGGGCAGGAGGCGGAGGCCGTAACGGGCTCTCTCTCTCAGGTTTGTCACAGGGTCCTAGCACGGTACCCTCCAACACTGCTGGGGCCTGCACATAGTAGGGGCTTGGATGCTCCTGCATGTTTTTTGGTTGGACTTTGGTCCTTCTCAGTGACTCGGCCACCAAACGTGTATTAGACGCCTCGTGCACCGTGTCCTGGAAGTTCAGGACAAGAAGGAAAGAGCCTCTGCACGCAGGGAGTTCCCATTCTGTGAGGGGAGACAATGCGTGCACGTGGACGCTTATGTGGAAAGGAGGAAGGAAGAAGAGGGAAGGGAGGAGGGAGCACTGGGAGGGCCCTGCTCTGGGCCGGGCGCTCCCCAAATCCCTCCCCTGGTGCCTATTATTCTCTGACTTTGAGGGGTCTGAGGCAGCGCCGGCCCCAGAGCTGACCCTTTGGCCCCCATGGCTCGAGCTGAGCGTTGAAGGAAGTCAGCCATTGTAAGAGGCTCGGGGAGCGGCAGAGGCCGGCATCCTCCGGGGCCATGGGCCGCTGCCCCCTTATTTGTGCCCTAAGTCCGAAGGTCCTGGAGCATTAGCCCACAGGCACAGGATTCTCTCCCACTCCCCTCCTGGGACGTTCATGGCTGGCCCCCATCCCCCCCGCCCCCCACTGCCATTGCGCCATTCTGTCCCTTGCACAGCATCGGAGCCTCCAGGGAGGGGACACCCACGAGCTCCGGACCCCAAGGCCCGGCCAGAGTCCACGTGGCCCCTGCTTGTGGCTCACCCCAGAAGCCGGTGCTGGGTGGGGGGGGGCCAAGATGAGTCCACGTGGGTTCCCCCAGAGAGGGCCCAGAGCCAGGATGTGCTGGCAGAGACTGTGTGTGACGGGCACTGTGTCCACAGGAACCTGTGATCCCGTGCGGCTGCTCGGCTGCTGCGATGCCTCGGGAGGGCACAGTCCCAGGCAGTGCGGGGGTGGGGCCTGCTCAGACTCAGGGGGCGGCTCCACTGGTCCCGGGGGCTCGAGGGACCTTGGCGACCCCAGTGGGGGCTGGGGGGGGGACAGAGGCAGCACGGCCTGGGCCCCTGTGGAACACGTCTATCCCTTCCCTGAGGGCCGACGTCTCCCTGGGGGGCACGGTGGGAGCCCCTTGGCCGGCCCCATGGGGGTGCCTGGGAGGAAGCCGGCCGGGAGTCGAGGGAGGCCTTGAGAAGGGCCGCTCCCTCACTTAACCGTGGCCGTTCCTTGTCCTAGGTCGGCACAGGACCCGGGGTTGGCTTCAATGTGAACATGGCGTTTACCGGTGGCTTGGACCCGCCCATGGGAGACACAGAATATCTAACTGCCTTCAGGTGAGCTTCCCCCGCTCCCGGGATCGGGGCGGCCGTGGGGACATCCGCTGGCTCGGGGTCGCTCGCTCACCCTGGACACATGCACACAGGGCCGTTTCACAGTTGGGTAAACTGAGTCACCGTGCCCTCAAGGTTCTCCTGGGCCTGGGGCTCTGACAGTGCATCTCTGTGTGACCTTGTGGGCAGCTGTGAATGGTGGGGTCCAGAGAGCTCCCCAGTGTCCCACCAGTGACAGATGGGGGCCCCCAACCCCCTGTGTGTGTTTGGCCCCCATCCTTAAGAGCTGGGCCATCGGCCCCTGGGCTTTGAGCACGGGTAATGGCAAGGGATGCTGGGTAGACGAGGATGTGGAGAGGGAGGGGGGAGGAGAAGGTGAGGACAGGAGAAGGGGGGAAGGGCCCCGTTCCTATCCCTGGCCTTGGGGCCTCTCACCTCCTCCCCCGGTTTGCCCCGTCCCGCCCCCCACCTTCTCCCTGGGGGCCGCAGCACCCCCACTCTGGGGGAGTCCCTGGATGGCGCAGTGGCTGGTCTCCGCAGGGCCCTGGGTGTCCTCAGTGACCCAGCGGGAGCCGAGTCACCCGAGTGGATAAATAACCCTCAAGACGCCTCGTCAGACACGGGGGCAACACCAGCAACGGGCGTTGGTCCGGCTGGGGGAGTGCCCCCAGTGCGCTGGGCCCTGGTGGTGGCCACTGAGAGCGGGACCCAAACCTCATCGAGGGCAAGGCCCGAGGCCGCCCTATCACGGGTCCCCGAGGCCTCCCTATCACGGGTCCCCGAGGCCTCCCTATCACGGGTCCCCGAGGCCTCCCTATCACGGGCCCCGAGGCCTCCCTATCACGGGCCCCGAGGCCTCCCTATCACAGGCCCTGAGGCCTCCCTATCACTGGTCCCCAAGGCCGCCCTATCATCATGGGGCCCGAGGCCGCCCTATCATCATGGGGCCTGAGGCCGCCCTATCACGGGTCCCCGAGGCTGCCCTACCATGTGGGCCCAGTGCCCGCCGTGCTGCATTTGCTGGGGCCTGGCCCAGAAAGGCTTCGATTTGCTGCTTCTCAAAAATAGAACCAGCTTTGTTGCCTTCGTTGGGATCCTGGGAGGCACTGGAGCTCTGGTGGCTGGGACACAGGCCTTGGTCCCATGACAAGCGCTCTCTGACCCTCGTGGCCGTCCCGTCGCCAGGCCTCTCTCTGGCCCTGCCTGGGCAAGGGCGGCCTCCACCACCACCACCCCCGGTGGTTTGGGGGGCTCGGCACCAGCCTCAGAAGCCAGAAAGAACCTGGGAGATGCCCCCGCCGGGGCTGTCTCTGTACGAACAAGGGTACCAGGACCGGCACCAGCGCCCCCAGGCCGAGCAGGGCAGATGATTGGCAGGGGACAGCCCTGCCTGCTCGGGGTCCCGTTCTTGGTGGCAGGATGTGGCCCTGGGGCCGTTTCCTGTTGGCTTTGATCGGCTCTGGCGGGCGCCTGCCCGGGCTCAGGCATCCCCCCTCGGCAGAGGTGCCTGAGGAAAGGAGCAGTTGGGCAGTTTCTCGGGTTCCCAGCGAATAACCGCAGTGCCCCGAGGGGAGACAGAACCGAACACAGCCGGGCCGTGGGTGGGGGACTTGGGGACCCCTTAAAAGACTGCTCGGCCTCCAAACCCCTTCCCCACTTGGACAGAGCAGCCGGAGGCAGGAGGATGAGTCAGTGCCCCCATGGGGCCCAAGCCTGGAGGCCCAAGGACGGGCCCTGACCATGGGTTACCTTTTCCCTGTTTTGGCCCGTGGTTTGGTGGATGGGGTTTGGGACCTGGGGTAAAGTGGGTTTGGGTTTAATGTTTTGGGTTGAGGAGGTTGTATGGGTAAAGCCAATGAGTTTTGGGCCCCCGGGAGGTTGGTAATCCTCGGGTTGGAGCTGGGGAAACAACCCAACCCTTGGGGGGCAACCCTTGCTGGGTGTGAGTAGGAGGGCCACGGGCCGAGGGCGGGGGGGCGAGGATGGAGGGACCAAGGGCGGGGGAGGGGGTGGAGGGTGGTGGGAAGCCTAAGGGGGGTTGGGTTGGTGGTGGTTTTTTTTGTGCCTTTTGGGGGTTTGCAAGGCCCGGTTTGGGGGCAGTGGGTAAATGAGGTTTTGGAGTGGGAATTTGGTTGGTTTGGCCGTTTATGGGGACCAGGGTTTTTCTTGGGAAGGGCTATGGTTTTGACGGGGAAATTTCAGTGTTTTGTTTTCCGGTTGGGATACCGAAAGAAAGGGTGGGGGGCCGACCGTTTGGGTTTTGGAAGGCGGTGACCGGAGTTGTTTATGTTGGAAGTTGTGTTTTGTTTGGGGAAACGGGAAAAAGGGTGGTTGGGGGGCCGGTTTTTAGGCGTAGGAAGGGTTGATTTTGCGGGCGGGGGTGAGGGAGGGGGTTCCTGGGGAGCGGGGTGGGGGCGGGGATTTTGGCGGGTTTGGGGGTTGGAGGGAGTGAGAGAGTTTACTGGGTTTGATTTTGGGGATGTGGGGGAAGGGGGGGTCCTTGGGAGGGGGGGGAGGGGGGACTTTTTGGCTTTGGCTAACCTTCTGTTTTTGAATTTCCTCAATGGAAATTTTAGGGTTTGGGGGGAAAGGGAGGTTTCCCTTGGGTGGTTGGAGGACAGAAGTAAGTCATTTTGGGATTGGAGAGTTTCCCTTTGGGCTTAACAGCCCAGGGGTTGGGTGGTTTTTGGAGGTTGGGAAAGACAGAGTTTCCTGTGAGAGGATGATGGTGAGATGGGAGGCCGCCTTTCCAGGGGGAAGAAGTTTGAAGCCTTTTGTTTTGTGGGGTTGTTTGTTAGGGGGTTTGGCGATTCCTTTGGGGAATTTGTTTGAGGAGGCCCAGGGGGGTTCCCCGCCCCTTTGGAGACAGTTTGGGTTGAGGTTTGGCCCAGGGGCCGAGGGGATGGAATGGGCCAGACCCCAATGAAATACTAGGGAGAGTTGGGGAGGAGTTGGAGCGAGAGGAGGGGCTGGGAGGGGTGTTTGGTCCCTTTCCATGACTTCATTGCCCCAGGAAACCGGATTTCGTAAATAGGTTGGTGTCCCAGTTTCTAATCCTTGGTTTTCCCCAGCCTATTCCCTTCCATTTGTAAAATGGGAGTTAGAATTTTTTGGCCCCTTTCCTCCTTAATTTTTGTTTAGGGGTTTTGTGGGGTTTTGTTTGAGGTGTTGCCTTTTGGTGTTTTCCATTGGGTTTTTTCTTTTTCCTTTTCAAGTTTCCAGAATGTGTTAGGGAGAGTTTTGAGCATTGGTTTGGGTTTAAGAACAAACCCCATGCCAATGGCCGCCTAAGTCCCCAGCCCTGTTTTCCGGCCGGGAGAGAAAGCCCCCCAACGTCCCCCCAGACCCTCCACCTTCCCATGCCTGGAACGCTCCCTTCTTGCCCTTTCCCTCCCTCTTCTCCTCTTCCCCTTCCTGTCTTCTTTCCCTCCCTTCCCTCTCCCTCCCCTCCCCCCAGCTTCCTTCAGGTCTCTGGAGCTCATCCGCCTGTTGTCCGCCCTCCCTGCCCCTGCCGCCATTGGAGGGGGAGCTCTCTCACCCCACCGGGACCTCAGAGAACACTTAACAGATGCTCATTGAGTGATGGGAGCTTAGTGACTAGGAACAAATTAGGAGCCTCCTTTTCCTCATCCAGAGAATGGGGCTAATGAACCGTTTGAGGTTGTTGGAAGCAGGTTTGGCGGAGCTCAGGGCAAAGGAAGAGGCCGAGGGAGCTCAGAGACCCCCAAGTCACCCACCAAAGCCATGGCCTAGTTCCCCCAGAGAAGCCTGAGCTTGGTCCCCGAAGCAGAGGGCTCCCAACCCTGTGGTTTGGGGCCGTTTCCTCCAGGTCTCCCCTCGGAGGGTCAGGAGCCCCCCAGTTTCTCACGGGCCGGTTCCCCTGAGAGCCGGTTGCTTTCTGAAGTGTCCTCGGCACTTAATCTCCCTTTTCCCAAAAGAAGGCCGCCTTTGATCTCCCCGGCTCAGGGGAAAGATAAGAGCGTTGTGCCCCGAGAGCCGCTCTGGAGCCGGCTTTGGCACTGGGGCCATTAACGGCATTCAGACTGATGGTGGCGGCTGGCGCTCTCAGGAAGAACCTGCTCGGGCTCCCCTAACGAGAAAGCGTTTCTCCTTACACACATCAAAAAGCAGGAAACGCTCGTTTTATCAAGGACTTTTATAAAATCTCTTTAATGCAGGCGAGTTGGACGGCCCATGGCTTCTCTGTCCTGCGGGGCCTTTGATGAAGCTTGATATACAGCGTGTTGGACAATTCTGCACGCACACACATGGGCGGCCAGCTGTGGCCAGCAATCCGCCAGAGGGGAAATGCGCTAACTTAAGAGGGACGGCTAAATTATGGAGTGAAATAGTAGGAAGTGGGGGGGGGAGACTCAGGGCCCCCCACCCCAAGGTGTTGGTGCTCACCAGCCGAGATGAAAACTTCTGACACGAGTCAGAAAGTTGAGGCCACTTGGGAGGACTTGGGATTTTTGGAATCTGCCCAAGACACTTAAGAATTGGATTGTCTGGGAGACAGGAGGGAGTGGAGGTGGGGGAGAACCCTGGACTACAGTCAGAGGCCGCTTGAAGAGAAAGAGGGGTTCAGTGAGAAAGGACTAGGAAGAAGGGCCCCTTGTTCAGAAGGGAGAGGAGTGGGAGAATCATCTCAGACCCAAGGGGTATGTGTGTGTATGAGTGTATATGTGTGTAATGTTTTGGATAAGTGTAGAAATGCATATGTGTGTGTGTGTGAATTCATATATGTGCCATGGAGCTAAATACTCCAGGACGGTTTTGGACCCTCACCCTCAATGGTCCCTTGTTTTTAATAATGCAGTGGACACAAGTGAGCGAGAAGAAGCAGTGATGGCTTTGGTAAACCTTGGCTTGGATAAAGGCAGAAAAGGGAAAATCTCCTGGTAGCATTTTAACTTTTTCACCATCTTAGTCTGCTTTGAAAGGCCTGAAGAAAGCCTGGGGTTCGTGGGGCCCCAGAAGGGAACCACAGGGCAGTGGAGGGAGGAGTGTGAAATACTGAAACTGACTATGAGTAACTGAAAATGTAGTTTTTAAAAAATGAAACACAAGAGAGAAAATCTTGAAAATTAGGAACTGGAAGAAAATGGGGGGGGGGGGGGCGGAGAGAAGAAGAGCTATAGAAAAGAAAATAAGAACCAAAAGTTGATTCTTCGAAAATACAAAGGAAACATTCACTAACCTTCCCCCGACCAAAAAAAGAAATTGATGACTAAAATATAAAGTGAATAAGGTAAATTCACAAGAAAGTATAAAGAATTACTCAAATTGATTGTACGCAATTAAATTCTTGTGAAACTGGCAACCTAAAGGAAATGAAGAATTCCCGACAAAATATTAAATCCCCAAATCACAAAAACAAAAAGTCCTTAAACAACTGGGTGCCAGAAAGCTAAATTGTACTTTAAAAGAAGTTCCAAAGAGAACAAACAGCAAGGCTAGTCCACACAGATTTAGAGCATCTATCCAATGTTGTAGGAACGTTGTCTCTGCTCCCTGATCCTTTTTATGAGACAAATGTGTCTCTGAGATTTAAACCAGGGAGGGATAAAGCCAAGAAAGAGAACATCAGACCAATGGCTGCACTGAAAATGGATGCAGAATTTCTTCATAAAATATTCACAAAAAGACCACAGTGTATACAAAATCTTCACTATGGACAAGTTGGATTTATCCCAGGGACGCTTAGATGATTCAACATTAAGAAACAATTAACATAATAAATCATATTAAAAAGAAAAACAACCCAAAGCTAGTGCTACAACTGATGGTTGAAAAGAGAGCATTATTTATACTCACTCAACCAGTGTGCCATGACACGCACAAAAATTATCTTTTGGTAATGAATTGACCAGATGTTTTGGTATTGGGTAGACTGAGCCCAAGCATAAAGTAGAACCCCTGTCTGTCTGGTTTTTCATGCACACCCCCCCCCCCCCCGCAATAGTAAACTGTGTGCTCTGTTTTAATGTTCTCATCCTTGGGCTATGTAGTGTTTAGAGTCGGGCTTCCATGTTGCTTTTAGGAGCTGACACCGCTGTGGAGCTCAGGCCTCTGAATCTCTTTTCCACTGACCATCTAGCCTGTACATCCCAGAATTTAGCTTCAGAGGTTTTACCCCTAAACTCAACCAAGGCACATCCCAACCCTGGGCCTCCATTTCCCCATCTCTGAAACAACCGTAATGGAGTATGAGCCTAATTAACTAACGAGCACTGACAGATGATTGGAGCTTATGTTTTCAGAATTTATCATGGGGAAAGAGCCTCACAATGCAAGCTGGTTTTAGAGATCTATCCATCAAAAATGAAACATTCCTGGAAGTGTCCTCAGGACTGGTTGTGGATCCTGTCTGCTCTGTTTCTATTCCCTTTAGGACAGCCCTAAGCCTTGGCCAGATCCCTAAGCATTTGGGCCACCGAATTTCACCAGCCAGATGCTGGAAGGAAAGTTCTTCAGTTATTCATCCCCTATTTTGTAGATGAGGGAATGGTTCACACAGAATTGGATCTCTACCATTGGGGAATTCCTTTTCATTCTATACTCCAAAAATGGGATGGAGCGGTTCTAGTTCTACCTGCCCTACAAGAATTTCCCTAGAACAGAGTTGCCAGAACGAATCCTGTTTAGCCTGAGACTGTGGATCTTGACCCAAGAAGACTTGGTCCTTCCATGGATCTCCATCACCTTATTCCATAGCCTAAGTTTTGATAAATGGAGGTCCCAAGTAGTTCACAGCCTTGAAGATGTTTTATAAACTGACCCCAGAAATTCCCTTTCCTAGACTAGATAATCGCAGCCTTGTCGCCTTTCTTAATCCAGTGAGCTCAGTGCTGAGGAATCTAAGAGTTTCCATTCTGCTGGGGGATGACTTTATTGTGCTGAGAGTGAGAATGCCGACCCTGGAAGGGATCTTGTACAAGGGGACACGAGCTGAGCCTTGAAATCGGAAGCCCAGGATTCTGCCACAGAGGAAGGCTTGGTGCTCTGTCTGTGCAAAAGCTCACAGCCTGGTGACTGGAACAGAGAGCGTCCAAAGAGAAGAATAGGAATTAAAAAGATTGAAGAGAAGCTGGGAAGGGCTTCATGTGCCATGTGGGGAAGAGTCCAATCCTAGAGGCAGCGGGAGCCAGTGGGGATTTTGAGCAAAGTCAGTGCTACCTTCAAAAGGAGGAATTGTTTTGTCTCTCTTACCTCATCTGCAATATCCAGCAAATGGCGGCTGTGGACAGAGCAGATAGGAGGCCGGGGGTGAGACCTGCCGGAATGCAGAGATGCAGTCGGATGGGAGAGCTCACGTGGAGACGTGCTCAGAAGTCACAGCTCCTAGCCCAAAAATCACTTGAGTGGTTTTCCTCCTCTTTCTGTGGAAGCCCTGCCCTGGACATCTCGGTCTCTGTGTTCGAAATCTGAGGAGGCTTCTGGGATCCCCACAAGGTAGTGGCAAAACAGTCATTGGAGTGAGGAAGGCCATTTGCCCCCGGGAGCTCCCCCCTCCCGTTCTAAAAGCGTCTCTTCCCAGGAGATCCTATGAGGGGTCTCATTTCTAGGAATGAAACGGTTTTTTCCAAACCCTGAAAACCATCTCCAAATTCCACCTCGGATTTGCCGACACATTTTACAACCATCTTCTTGGGGGCTCTGGTGACCTCGTAATTCTTCCAAGACCCACGGGAATGCTTTTGAACTGGAGACTTCAGAAATTCCCTGGCTAATCAAAGACACTCGGAGGAACAAAGACGGGTTTATGAGACCCCCAAATCGATCCACCTGCGGGGCTGTTTTATCTTCCTGAAGCCCAGATCCTTTCTCTTCCCTAACTCCTCCCCCCCAACTTTTAAAAATAGCATTTTGTTGCTCTCTTTTGTTTTTTGCCACCTAAATACCCTATTGTATTCTTTGCCAGCCCTTCCTCATCCCTTATAGTAACAAGAAGAAAAACACGTCTGTGACATATTGCAATCAAAAGCCTTTGGAGAGCGTAAGCGTGAAATAGAAAAACACCCGACGTGGAGCCTTCTCTAGCTTAGCTTAACCTTCCACTGGGAGTCCGAGTTCTGTCCAGTCAGTTGATGGAAGTCAAATGAGCTTTAGTTCGCGGCTTCCTGTGCACGGAGCATTTCGGAAGGAGGCAGACTTGGTGCGGGGATTCCAGGAATAATCACAGAGCTAACCTTGCCCATCGCCGGCCCGGCCGCCATTGCCGCCCGCTAAGGCTCTTGCTTCCCTCAGATACTTCTGCTATTGAAGAATTGGGGAGAGTGTGGGAGCCCCAGGGATGTTTTCAGAATCAGTGACTCAGGGGAGGGGAAGCTTTAATTAATCCTTGGAAATCCACTCAGCCCTCACCTGCCCCAGCAGGCAGTGAGGGTTTCACTAGCATTTATACGGTGCTTTAAGGCTTGTGAAACATTTTACAATGAGGAAACTGAGGCAGAAAGTGGTGTTTGTTTGGTTTTCTTTGGGGGCCGGGATCATACAGCTCAGAAGTGCCCAAGGCAGCATTTGAACTCGAATCCTCCTGACTCCAGGCCCAGGCCTCTTGCCACCTGGCTGCCGAGGCCCTCACAGCTCTTGCCCTCCTGCTGACACGAACTCTGGGGAAAGCTACCTCGGTTGGTTTATCTGTAGAATGGGAATTGTGTCTCCAGTACCTAATTGCTGTGAGAAGCTTCTCAAGCCTTCAAGCACCCGGAGGCATCGGCAGAACGGGGGAATTGATGAAAGCGCCAGCCCGTGCCCTGGCCGCCAGCCCCCACTGCCGCCCCTGGTTTCTCGTGTCCGGCTGACCATGAGGGTGTCCAGGGAAAGTGGTCATCCTTACGGTTGAAAGGGATCGGCCGAGGGGGAAACTGAGGCAACACAAATCTCCTAAGTGGGTTTTGCTGTATCGGGGCGGTCAGTGAGGGGCTCCTGCTTGTGCCTACCCCTCCTGTGTGGGCGGCAGCGCCCCCTCCCCTGGCCAAGCTCCTTTAATTTGCCATCTGTGCTCTCTCTCCCCAGCTCGACCCCCTCCCAGACAAGGTCTTGCAACAAAGGTCAAACGCCAACGCCATCCATTCTATGGAGAAAGTCATCGAGACCCACAGTGAGTACCCACCATGTGGCTCCCCGGGCCATGCCCGCAGGCCGGCCCCTCTGGGATGATGCCAGAGGCCCCTGGTCTTCCCTGGCAAACACCCCCCTCCCCTCCCCCCCTGCCCCAAGGCCTCGGGGCCCACCCTGAGGGAATTCAGAATCCTGGTGGTCAGGACCGCACCCCAGGGCGCAGAGGGCAAAGGCAGCCGGAGGAGTTGCCAACTGGGTCACTTGGAGACGGTCGACCCCGGGGAGTTAAGGGGACTCAGGAAAGGTTTCCGGGAGCAAGTGGCGAGAAGGGCCAGGGGTTAGAGGGGGTGGAGGCGCCAACTGCTGGGCCAGGCTTAACCCTCATGGCCTAGTGCGCAGCGGGCCCCCTGCGGGTCTGCCCTGTCCCGGGGCTGGAACTGGAGGGGCCGAAAGGAAGCGGGGCCTGTGCCCGGGAAGGTGTCCGTGAACACCACGGAGGGGTAGGTCCAGGAAGGCTTCGTGGAGGAGGGGACGTGAAAGAAATGGGCCTGGAAAGGAGATGAGGGTTCTTAGGAATAAGGGAAGGTGGCGGCCTGGGCCCTGCCTTCAGTCCCTCTCAAGCCCCCAGCCGGAGAGGCTGAGCAGTCACATCTGTCCCCACACTGGGTGGCAGCAGCAGGAGCCCAGTGCCCCCCCCCCACGGGCTTCAGAGCCCAGCTGAGCAAGGGGCGCTTGGTCTGGGGCAGCTTTCACGGCCTCTGTGTCCCAGCCGCCTGAGCCCCTGGGTGGGTCCCAACTTGCCTTCCCCCTGTGCCCTTTGCTGCTGTGCCTTCCCTAGGCCGGGTCACGGTGAGGGACAGGGGCGCCCCCAGCTGTGGCGGGGGCTCGGGGCTCCAGGTCCGGATTTGGTTTTAAGTGAAGTCTCGGGGTTGGTGGTTCCGGTGCTTGCAGGTGCTCGGGGAGCTTGGGGGCCTCAGCCCGGGCCGGCCCCAGGGACCCCCAAATGCCGCCCTCTTCCCTCCCCAGGCAAGTACTGGCGCTGCCTGCAGCGCTTCTCCTCCACCGTGGGCTACTCCCTGCTTGAGGCGCAGAAGTGTGAGAATGAGGAAGCGGAGACTGTCAGCGCCCTGGCCTCCCTGTCTGTGGGGGTCAAGCACGCCGAGAAGAGGTAGGTGCCCCGCACCCTGCCCCCTCCTCTGCCATGTGAGCCCCTGGGGAGGTCCCCAAGCTGGCGCTGGCTCCACCCTTTCTGTTGAGGCTGCTGCTCAGTGAGGCTGGCAGGAGGGAGCGGGGCGCGGGTCCAGGGGGCACCGGGCTCTCCTGGGGGGCAGGGGGCAGGGCCAGGGTGACAGAGGCCCGATCACTAACTGCTTCCAGTTGGGACACACTTAGAAATATGGGGAAGGAAGTTTAATCCAGAACAGATTGGCTCAGTACGAAAACATGGCTCCTGGGGGTAGGGGAAGCCCAGAGGGGAGAGGCCGGGGAAGGGGGCAGGCGAGCTGAGTGGCAAGAGATGCTGCTGGTCAGGAAAACCCAGCAGGTCAAAGGCTTATTGAGGGTCTGTGACTGAACCTGAACTGACATCTCTCTCTCTCTCTCTCTCTCTCTCTCTCTCTCTGTTTCTCCCCCTCTTTCTGTCTCTTTTTCTTTGTGTGTCTCTCTGTTTCTCTGTCTTTGTCTCTCCTCCCTTTCTCTCTGTCTGTCTCTGTCTCTGTTTCTCTGTGTCTCTGTCTCTGTGTCTCTCTATCCCTTTCTCCGTCTTTGTCTCTATTTCTCTTTGTCTCTATCTCTGTCTCTGTGTCTATCTCTTTGTCTCTCTCCTTCCTTCTCTCTGTCTGTCTCTCCGTATCTCTTTTTCTCTGTCTTTGTGTCTCTGGTATCTGTGTCTCTCTGTCTCTGTCTCTATCTCTGTCTCGGTCTTTGTGTCTCTGGTATCTGTGTCTCTCTGTCTTTGTCCCTTTCTCTGTCTCTGTCCCTTTCTCTCTCTCCCCCCCCCCCGGTCCCTTTCTCTCTCTCTGTCCCTTTCTCTGTCTCTGTACCTCCCTCTCTCTCTGTGTGTCTCTGCCTTTCTGTCTCTGTCTCCTCCCTTCCCGTCTTTCCCCCGCCTCTCCCCCACCGCTTCCTGCGGCCCCTTCCCCTCCCGTGACCCCGGGGTGAAATCCCAGGTCCGATGATGAGCCCATGGAAGAGGAGCCTCCCCTGTAGCAGCCAGCTCAGACCTGCTGGTCTCTCGTTTGTGCGTCTCTTGTCTTGAAGCTCTGCCAAGAAAATTCCTCCTGTTGCTCCTGCGTCCTGTCAGGGTGTTCTCCCAGAATACAAAGGGACGGCCAGGTGTGACGCAACCACAGGACTGGTCTTTCTGGATACGGAAAACGAGTCTTCTGCATCTACAGATATCTCGATAGACATATAGAAATATATCTACGTCCATAGATATATAGACGGGCGCGCCCACACCCCCCACCCGCAGACATCAACGACCCCTCCGCCTCGACGTGGCCCGCCGGTGAGCGCGACGCACGTGAGACACGTGGAGCCGGGGGCTCTTTCTCCGCTCCAAAGTGGGAACCCGTGAGGAGGAAGCAGCCAGTGGCGGCTTTGGGTCGACGGCCACGTTGTGTGGAGACAGACGGCGGTAGCCGCCGAGGAGACCCACGTTTTAAAGCTCTAATACTACAGAAAACAAACTTCATTAAAACTGGTGCTTAAGGTTTGATTACCCACAATTCCACAGTCTCCGTTGAAACCACTCGACTCATCGTGTAGCTCGTTTGTTTGTTTTTTTAGAAAAAGAAAAGGAGAAAAAAGAAAAGGGGGGAAAAGGGTTTTTATGACTCCGGCCTGCCCGGGAGTCCGAAATCTAATCTACAAACCCCCATGATGCGCGAGGGCGGGTTTTTTTTATCGGGAGGGTGGGGGGCTGAGGAGACTAATCCCTCTCTCTTTTTTAATAGAACAAAAAACAGGAAAAAAAAAAATCACGAGCGCCCCCCCCCCCCCCCCCCCGGGAGGAGTCGGCTTTAGCTTTTCAAAGCCGCCTGAAGATGAGAGTTTGTGCCTTTTTTTCAATTGATCCGATGGATTTGGTGTGGCGGATTTTTCAGAAGTTTGAAGGACAATGCCTTAAGTTGAAAAGAAAAGAAAAAGCAGGACTCTGCGGAGCGACTTCCTCTGGCTGACAGAGCCAAGACCTGCCAGCGAGCCCAGAGCGAGCAAGAGAGAGCGAGGGAGCGAGCGAGCGGCCCGTGCTCACGTGAGGACTGAAGGCAGCCGGCCTCCCTGCCTGCGGTGCCTCCGGAATTCTCTCCTGAGTTGGGGGGAAAGGGGGGGCGGTCGGTTCGGTTCAGTTCGGTTCGGTCCCGTTGGATTTTTGTTTGTTTTTTTGTGGTTCTATTTCATTTCATTGCTGTTTAAGACAAATTAAGGGAGTTGCCCCCGAAGTGGCAAATACGGTTGGGTGTTTTGAAGTCTGACAGATTGAGAAGGATCCGAGGCGTTTTCTTTCCGGCATCGATCACAGAACGGTCGAACACAGCAATTTGGTCGTCGACGCATGTAATAGATACACTTGCAGTTTTCAGATTGGGATGCTTTTCCCCGAGAGCAGACTAGCATGAGGTATTGCTTCAATTGTAGGTATAAATAGATATATATATATAGATATATATATAATGTATGTATAATGTATATTCCAAATGTACTCCAAGCTTAGAAACTTGATTCTTATGAAATCTTGATAAAAATATTTATAATGCATTTATAGAAGAAATAAAAAGGTAAATATAATAAATGCAGATTGTAAAAGTCACCTTTTCAAGGTTCCCTAGCGAATGGTTTTCCTTGTGAATTGGACCAGACCGGTGCTGAGGGAAAGGGAAAGTTAGAAAGGCTTCAGACCGCCAACACATTCGCCACTGGGCAACGACCTTCGATGTTTGCATTTTAATTTCAGGTTCTGTTTGTTATGTTGGGTTTCTTTTGTAACAGGACCTCTGTCCCCCCTCCCCCTCTTCGCACACATACACAGAGTTTTGGGGATTTTTTTTGGGGGGGAGGTTTGGTAGCGAGAACTAGAAAAACTTGTTGATTTTTGTATCGATATTTTTCAATCCCGAAGAAACCTCGTTTGTGTGGATTTGAACTTGTTTTCCACTGGGCAGTTTTCTGACTTGTTATGATGTCAAAAGGTCTTTCTTGCCTCGGTCCTTGCTTATACAGTTTTTAACCTTTAAAGGTCTTTTTTATTATTATTATTATAATTATTATTATTTGGGGGATTGTTTTGTTGTTTTGTACAGTCAGCATCTTTCCTCCGGGCTGAGGAGACATTACAATTTAGAGTCTGTTTTCAGAAACGGAGCGTTTAACGAAAAGAGAGCTCCTCGGCTCTCGCTCGTGGAACGATAGAGCCGAGGTCTCTTTCCTGAGTTTTGTTCTGGCAAAGACGGAGCGGAGCTGGGGTGTTTTTGACCTTCCATCCAGGGGGCCCCCCTCCGCTCCAGTCGGCACGCCGAGCTCCGCCGGGGAAGACTTGTCTGCCTTGACAAAAATAATTTCCAAAATTCTTCCCCGAGACACTGTTGCTCAGATAGAATTGTAACTTTTGTTCTCCAAAGACCTTAGGGGAAAAATGCTTTTGAGAATGTGGAACGGGGCGAGGAGTGTTGTTTTTCAATTTTTTTTCTTTCTGCCATCTGGTTTAGACCTTCACTCTGAAGCACCAGATGCTTATTACTGGAGCATGGGGCTGCAGGAGGCCGATTGACACATGTATTCCCCCCCCCCCCAAAGTATATAGAATAGTACAGTTCACTCCTCTGGACAACCCCTGTTTTCTCTCTCTCTCTCTCTCTCTCTCTCTCTCTCTCTCTCTCTCTCTCTCTCTGTTTCTATGTGTGTGTGTCTCTCTCTCTCTCTCTCTCTCTTTATTTTTTTTTTTTTTTTTGGTGACATTTGAAGTCACCACTTTCATTCCAAAATTGATTTAATTCAGACTTGTGGAAAGAATTTGAAGCTGTTGGGGGGGGGGTTGGCCCCCTCTCCAGAGAAGGGGCAGCCAAGGAATTTTCTAAGCTTGAGTCTAGTTTACAGTTCAGCTTTTCTGATCAGCACCAAGAGCGGGGAGGATTTCTTCATTTATCCTTGAGCCTTAGATCTGCATGCAGCCGACTGAGAAGGGCAGCCTTGGGTGCAGAAAGAAAGATCCCCCTTTGACCCAAGTGAGCACCCCTTGTTGTCCATGGGGCTAAAGCCTAAGCCGGCTCCTTGGGGTTGTTCCGACTGGGGTTGATTTTAGGGTCGGGGGGAGGGGTGGAAAGAATCCCTTTTTTTTTTCTCTTTGGCCCTGGCGGCATTGAAATGGCCACGGAACAGCCACCCATTCATGCCTTTTCTCAGACTTTTCCAAGCTGTCACCTGGAGCACAGCATTCGGTGTCAGCAGCAGGGGGGATGTTTTTGGGGCTCCCTCTTCACTGCAAGCAGTTATCGGAGACAAAAGAGTCGTTTGTCGTTTTTACAAGATGCTGGGGATAATCGGGACCTTTCTGCGGCCCCGTTATCATTTTTGGACTTTGTGCTATTTACTGCATGTTGCAAAGCCCCATCGAGTGAAATCCCTTTTGCTTTGTCAGCCTCCTCCGGCCCCCCGCCATCCGTTTAAAAAAATCGATGTTTCTCTTTGGTTTTTGTCTTTGGGTGGGGCTGGCCCACGCTCGGCCTTTCCGTTGTGGCTCCGTGGGGCTCCCCTTCTCCCGGGCCGACCACCACTCTCGCTGCCCCGTGGATGGAGCTTCGTTTTAGCTCTCCATTCTCATGCTGACCCCACGAGGGGATCCTTTCCACACCCCGTTTTTCACTTGCACCTTTGCCGAGGCTACTGGGGCATTTTTCAAATGTTGGTCCACAGGGTCGGTGAGTGAGCACTTTACTGGCTCCCAGGGAGAGGGATGGGGGTTGCCGGCCCTCCTGGAGCAGCTTGGGTGGCTCCGAGCCACTCTCCCCATCTGCCCTTTTCATTATCCCCGCCTCCCCCGGAGCCCAAGCATCTTTGACCCTCCAGGATGTGCCTGAGCTCCACCAGCAGGAGCGCCGAGGCTGCTCCCCTGGCCTGCAGAACCCGGCGGGCAGGGCTGTGCCCCGCTCCCCCCACGTTGGTGTTCGTGGGCCCTGGTTGGATAGGGCCCCTCCTCGAAGCGGTTTTGTTTCTCCCGTTGCTTCCCTTTTCTCCCTCGATCTGTCCGGAGAAGAAGGATGGTGGGTTCTTTCTTTCGGCGGTCTTAGACCCAGAATCTGCAAGGGGCAGGTATGAGGGCCTCCAGAGCCTCTTTTTTGGGAGGGGTCGGAGGGGGAGCTTCTTTTTCAGCTTTGTTTTTATTTTCGATATAGAACATTCCTTTGTATTCGTCACAGTCATGTATTCATTCCATTCCGCTTTTTGTAAACTTTGGGGCCCATGTGTTTTACGGGCATTGATATATATATAAATATATATAAATATATATGAATATATTTTTTTAAGTTTCCTACACCTTGAGGTTGCATGGTCTGTAAGGTCGGCATGTCTTTCTATTGTATACAGATTTTGCACGCCAAACTTGGCAGCTTTGGGGGGGAAAAAACAAAAACACGAAAAACAAAAAAAACCGGTTTTTTCCCCCCTCTCGTGGCATTTGCAGATTTTTTAAAAGGTGGGACATTTTCTGTAAAGCAAAACACGGAAGGAAAGTGGGGAGGGGGGACGTTTGCGTCTTACTGAACTTATTCTGAAGAATTTGTGCTTTTTATTGTAAGAGAAATAAAAGGACTACTTCAACCTTTGTCATTTTAAGGAAAAAGTTTATCGAGCACTTGTGACATACCAATAAGAGAGTTTATTGTATTTATGTGGAAACAGTGTTTTGGAGAAACTACTCCCAGCGCAGAATGGAACTGCCAGGGTCTCTTCAAAGAGTTTCTGTTCCTGGGGTGGGGGGAGGGGGAGAGACACGGTTTTTGTTTGGTTTTGTTTCATTTCCTTTCTGGGGGTGAGTGAATGCAACCCTTTCTCTGCCACCGGGCTTTGTTTGGACAAAAAAAATAATTAAATAAAAACCTGACGAGGAGCCTAAAGAGTTAACTTCTCAGCCTCCCTCCTTCCCCCCCTTTTTAAAGTGACTTTTAGACGACATTATCTATCGATCTCACGTTCTGATAAACAGTCACAGACTGTGTGAGCAACACTGTGGTTTAAAAAAATATCCTATCGACCGCATTGAAAGGAAACCCAAAGTTTCTTCATTGTTCCGAGGCCGAGCCGTTTGGAGGCCGGCTTCCTTTTGTCTTTGATGTTGATTTTAAAAGTATCCTATTGAAAGAAAAAGAAATCTAACAATTTTGTGTGTGTGCTCCATAGTGGAGGCGATATTTTCCATTTATGGGGATGACAAACTTATATATATATAATATATATATATAAAAGGGGGGGGTCGAAGCATTATTCGCCCGAGAGCTTATTACAGATATATAGTATCCAAAGCTGTAACTATGTTATATTCTCCTTTCTACCTATCCGTGCTCAGAACGACGTCACCATTGGTAGCAGCGACCACTTTGTTCTGTCATCCAGACACAATCTCCCTCTTGTATGGAATCTCCTCCCAGGAACGGCAGCAGCATTCTCTCTGCCGACCTCTGCCCGTGGCCCTTGCTCAGTGGATCCCAGAGGTCTGTCTGTCTCTCTTTCTCTCTCTTTCTACTTCTCTTCCTTCCTTCCTTCCTTCTTTCCTTCTTTTCTTCTTTCTTTCTTTCTCCTTTATTCCTTTTTCTTCCTCTCTCTCTCTCTCTCTCTCTCTCTCTCTCTCTCTCTCTCTCTCACCTCTTTATTTCTGGTTGCTGTTGTTGTTTTCTCATTTTCATCCTCATTTTGTTCTGGATCATTTTCCCCCACTGGCCAATGGTGTCTTTCTCTGACAGTACCGACTTCTATTGGAACTTTATTAGGAGTCCAGTATTTTGTACCACATTATGACAACTTGTTATTCTTGTGGTGTAAATAAAAAGAAAAAAAAAGCTCATTCTAGTGCCAGCTTCGTCTTCTGTCCACCCTCTTGTTATTTTCAATCTATTGAATTAATTGCGCGTTAGCCCCAAAGTCCAGTGAAACAGGTGGGACTCCGGGTGTTTTACAAACGGCCCCGGAAGCCGGAAAGCTCAGCTCACGCTCGGCCTCCCACCAGTCCCAGGGGGTCTGGAGACCTCGGGCTCAATATTACCCAAGTGACAGTCCTCCCTCACAGAAAAGGCCTAAAGACCTGAGGACTCTTACTGATGCTTTCCAACTTCCAGAGGATCCTTTCCTTTCCCCGATGTCAGCAGTGGCTGCCTCCCGGGGCCCCTGGCTAAGAGCAAAGAGGTAGAATGGATGGAAGGGCCCGGTCAGACTCCAGCCTTCCACCCATACTAGCTATGGTCGCCAGAGGCTGCAGATGACTTTATCTCTCTGTGCCCCAGCCCCTCTCTAAGACTCTGAGCTTGGATTGGTGAAGGAACTGTACGCACCAGGGATCCCATGAAATCCCAGCTGTTCTTTCCCCTCCTTCCCCAAACACATGAATAGCAAAGGCTTGTGGTGGTTCATCTTGATAGAGACGTGACCCTGATCCTGGAAAGCCTGGGCAGGTCCCACCAAACTCAGGACGGACCTGAATGGGACATGAGTGTCTTTTGGCTAAGGAGCCCTTTCTTCAGAGAGGCTCCTCCTACTGGTCTTGGGTCCCAGCAATCTAAAAGACCACTTTCAAGTTGCCAAAGGTTGTGGAGGGACCATCCTTTGTGATCAGGCCTTATGGCCTTGAAGGATGATTTTACTTGTGAATGGGGCTAAATACCTAATACCACCTGATGGGAGAATGTCCAATCTTAACCCAAGGGACTGGTTAGTAAAATAATCACATCCCGAAGGGGGACAGTGAAAGATTGAGGTTTGGGTAATGTTAGAAATTGAAATCTCCCCCTCCCATTCAGTTACGGGGAGCGTTTTGGAACGCTGACCACGACACATAGTCCCTGCCAGCTGTGCGTGGATCTAAGGCCCCTCTGTCAAGTACCCTCGGGGCCACCCTGCATTCTCCCGGGCCCAGCCAGCAAAGGGCCAGAGTCCCCACTGAGGTGTGTGGCGCCCCGTGTCGTCAAAGTCGTGTTCAGTGAGCTGGCGGGGCTTGGGAAGTTCCATCAGGGAAGACGTCCACCGTTCTGCCTTCTCCAGTCATCAGATCTCACAAAGGGATTCCTTTTAAAAATATCTTGCTACAACTGGGTGGGAACGTTTCCATTCCTCCTGAAAGATCTCGTGGGCCGTCAGTGGTGCAAGGAGAAGACGTGCAGAAGCTTGCTTTCCTTCATGCGCAGGAGATTTAAAGGGCTTAATGGAAGCCCCTGCCATGATCTGTTTAGAGGCCCATTAAAAATATATTTACAGTACTAAGTTCATTTTATTACCAGCATGCAATAAAACGCGATGGGATTTTTGGTGCTGGGGTTTCCTCCGGCTCCGTCCCCTGCCACCTGGCAGATCCGTGGTGACCTATTTTGGGAAGCAATGAAATTTAATAGTGTCTCGTCCTTAGGGTTAACCAGAGCCTTGCGGCAGAGGCGTTTGAACCGTATGGCTCTGCTAGGCCCGGAGAGAATTTAGCATTTCCCTCCACCTACCTTCCCCCCTCCAGGAAAGACAGGGACAGACTCAGAACATCGGAGAGCACGACTGCTGGACAGTTTCAATATTAGAGACCAAGCAAACAATAAGTTTTAAATTCATTCCTCTCCAGCTAGTCCTGTTTTTCTCAATGGTCCCAGCCCGTGGTTTTCTCGGGGGACAGAACTCCTTATTTGAGGGGACTTCCCTTATTAACAGTCCAGTTAGTTCATCAATTAATCATTTGCAAAAGCTGCTCAGGAGGCTGTGAGCCCCCCCACCCGGCCCCATACACAGTCAGAACTCCAGAGAGAACCTGACTTAGCCTTCTGATTGGACAGAAGGGGAAACTGGCCCTGCAACATCAAATGAGTAGAGTCCAGAGAAGTGACGCTCTGCCATAATTAAAACGCTTCCTTTGTGATCTAAATAATCAAAGGAGGGTTGGGAGGAAAGAGAATGAAGCTTGATCTCATGAAGTGCTGGGGTGGAGATTCAAATGTAGGTCCTGTGCTTCTGAGGTGGGCACTTGGCCCAGTGGACCACACTGCTTCCCTGCCATCTCAAACACTCACCAAACAGACTTTTGTGAGCCTTTTGCTTCCATTCTCTAACTTTATGCTGGGAAATTCGGGCGTAGGGAAGGATACAGCCATGGACAAAGCACTGGGAAGATCTGCATTCAAAGCTTGCCTCACTGTGTGGCCCTTTGTGTCGCTCCACCTCCGGCTCCCTGGGTTTCCTCAGCTGTGAAACGGCAGTCATGATAGCACCGATCTCCCAGAATTACAGGATCAGATGAAATAACACTGGTAAAGTACTCAGTATGCTACCTGGTACTGTAGGTACTTAGTAGATGCTTGTTTCTTTCCTTCCTTTCTCAGAATAAGGCCGTGATCACCGGTGAACCTGCAATGCCACCTGAGTGCCCTTGCCCAGGAAGTGCTGCTTCCTTCCCCTACTGGGGAGACAAAACCTAGTCCATAAAAATTGTCCATAAAATAAAATTCCACTGATGGAAACCCCATTTCCCTTCATCTTAAAGAGGAAAATTAGGCATTCCAGGACCCCAAATATTCCAATATCATATGTGTGTGTTTATATAGACACACACACCTATATATAAATTGTTGATATTTCAGTTGCTTTAAACAAAAGAAGAAGCTAGTGTGTAAGTGTAGAGGTCAGAGGGAGAGGGAAGCAGAGCAAATTTCTCACGGGCAAAGGAGGGCCGAGGTGGAGCAAGGCTGGAGCGCTTTGTCCAGGAAATGCAGAACTGCAGTCCTGCCATCCCTAGGACACCAGAAGCTGATCGGCCGCCCAGGCCAAGCGATTGCCTCGTTGCTTCTCGCTTTATTTTGCAAACTGCCAAGTTGATTTGAGTGGCCAGTCTTCCAAGTGAACCTTTCCCAGCCCAACGCTCTGCCGTCCACGGTGGAGATGCAAAAACCCACCTCCTAGCCAGGGCTTGCCTTTAGGGAGCTTCCATTCTCAAGGGACCCAGCTGGTTCCCCACATTAGCAGGGCTACTTGTTCCCCTGCTGAAATGACCGGTTACCAAGCTGGGTCAGGGCGAAGAAGCACGAAGGTGAGGAAAACGTGGTGGTGGGAAAGAACCTCCTGGTGACACAGCAGAGGCTCCTAAACCCTCCCAGGCAGGGGTGCACCCATCAGCAGGGGGGCTCTCACCTACGCACGGCCTCTTAGACTTACCATCCAGAGAGGAATTGACCCATACTGATGACAACAACAAACAAGCATCTGGAAAGTGAGCCCCAAGCAATTCTCATCCTCTCTAGTGAAAATCCATCAAGTCGGGGTCCACACACGGCAAGGGACGAACGTATGAGTTTGTGAGCGGGGGCGACGTTCCAATTCTGAAGGCAGTGACCACAATTGAAAGTGTGCTGAACTGGGGGCTCTAATCTCCCCTCAAACAGCCCTCACACATGTCACCGTGTGTCCTGAGAAAGGACCAGGCAGCCTGTCTCACTAAAAGGGCCAGTTCCTCATCCAAAAGAAATCCAGCCCATTCCCATTACAGGGGGAAGGTGGTCCCTTAGCTGAGGACTCTATTGAAAGACTTGGAGGGGACAGCAACAGGAGCGGCCGAGGGAAGGGGAAAGGTCAAGGACCAGCCAAGCTGGTCCCTAGAGGGATAGTCTGGGAGCATTAGTGATAGGACTGACTCAGGGCAGAGCCGTCCCCAGTGGCGACCAGGCCCAGCAGAGAGCAGCATGATGAGCTCACCAGAACACACCATGGTACCCATGTTCTCTGCACACGCCATTTCTTATATGTATGTCCTTCCATCCTAAGCAACAGACACGATATATTCGTGGGCAAGGATGTCTTGTGGGTTTGTGGGAGAAGTGGTTTGCACTTGCTACTTTTCTTTCAATGCTATTTCATTCAATGCCTTTATTTTGAATGAATCATCTCCCCCAATGACTAGCAAAAGCAAAGTTGTTGGTGGGAACCCTTGACTTATAGTTTAGGGTGGATGTGCACAGTACCTTGAATCTGGGAAAGCTTTTCCCACAGGTAGTCCCGGGCAGTACATGGACATAGGAATCAGAAGTTCAAAGCTTGTCTGCTGAGCCCAGCATTTCAGTTCCTGGGAAAGACTTTTCACTGTTATTTACAGCTCAGGCCAGTTATTTGGAGATCATCACTTCTCTCTGGTTGCAGAGGACCCTGGTCTTGCCCCATCTCCATCTGTCTCACCAATACGGAGTCTCACCAAAGGGCCCGACTTGGATGACGTCCATTTGAGGTAAGACTGAGCTTCTCTCTGGATGACTGAGGTGTGAGAAGGACACCGCCATGGGCATTTGAATATCACTTTTAAGAAAGGCAAGCAATGGTTGGCGTCAGAGGCCACTTGCACCTCCTGCCCTTTGGGGAAAATTAAAAGGGGAGGCCCTGGCTGGGCAAATTAAGAATGCCTCTGAAGCCTTTAGCTTGAATTATCATTGAGGCATCCAGGAGCCCTATAGACATTTCATTTTTATAACATGAGGGCACAGAACTTCAGAACCAGAAGGAGCCCTAGAGATCAAAGTCCTTTGGTTTTAGATTAGAAATCGGAGGTCAACTGAGTTGCCCCAATCTCCCAAAACACAGGAAACGAGTACCAGCCAATCAGGAAAGGGGAGTTTCATTTTTCACAGACACATTTACCGATGGTGTATTATAATATGTACTGCTACGAGTCCCCTGATCATGTCTGAACATGTGATACTCATACCTAGATGGGTGAAGAATGAGTAAGTGGAAAGACTTGTTAATTGCTGTGTGCAAAGGAGAAGCCTCTGGTTCTCCCTGAATGCCTTACTGCTCCAGCTAGCTTCTATAATATCAAGTTGGGGATAGTTTCATTCATATTGCAAAAATAAAGTGTTTTTAAGATAAGCGTAAGTTTATCGAATGGCTCTAGGTGTGAGATTAGGAACACCAATTTGAGTTTCATCTTTGCTCTGAACTTTATGACTCTTCCTCAGTTTCTCTTTAAGTTCAGGATGCAAATTCCTGAATCTTGACCTGGTACAAGAACACCTGTTCTTGGTCCTGGAGCTCCTCAAAGCTCCACTGATGTTCCATAATTATGCTCTAACCGCCCAACATCATCCTTTTCTGTTGTCCGTCTATGGCCATAGTGCAGCTCTAGGCTAATTAAAGTTGCCATGGGTCTTCCATAGGACAAGCCCAGAGGCACAATCAGTAACAAATGACCTCTCAAGAACTGACTCTAACATTCACTGGCTTTTCTCAACTAGGAGTCCTTTGTACTTAGTATTTTTTACTGAGTCAGAGCAACTTCATTTCAGTCACTCATCCCCTGTTTCATGGTGCTCCCATGGAGCGCCATCTATGGAGTATTTTAAAGTTGGGGACACATACTTAATGCCTTTCCATTAGTTTTTAACCTCTCCCCACCACCCCCTCCCATCACACCATCACCAATGGCTGGGGTCACGCAAACTACAACATTCAGTGAATCAATCGATGCTGTTAAGCATCAAATGTGTAATATTGTAATTTAGTAAATTTAGTATTTAGTAAACATCAAATGGTGTTGTATTGCACCACAATGAATAATAAAACACTTCTCTAAACAAGTGAAATACGGCAAATGACAACAAAACAAATAGATGATAATATTACTGACTTAATGCTTAACATGGACCACAGAGCAACAATCCCTGATAAACCAAAAGTGACTTTGCATTTACATGTTCTTAGATTAACACAATAACGAGCACCGCTGAGTTCAAGTGAAGCATAGTAGGTCTTGCTCCAACCCATCGTTTTAACTCTGAAGCAGACCTATCTGACTGCATGCTGGGACATCTTACTTGAGGACAGGGCTTCCCTGCAGACCCTGCCCAGGTAGCTGTGCCTTTCTCTGTAAAGCACAGTACTCTCCCTCCCTTTGGGAGGCCGTGACTTTTCTTCTCTACTGTATCAAATATGGCTATTTCTAGCTAAAAGGAAGAGGGATAAATAAAATGTTTCCTTCACTCTCTTTCCCAAATGGTCGTCTTACCAACTTGTGGCTGAAACTAAGAGTGCATTGATCTTGGGTTCTTGCCAGGCACGGAAAGTATACTATTGATTGCCCCCTGTTCTTCCCAATGGTTCTGGTAGCTCCAAGATAAAGAAACTGAGATTCAAGATGATACTTTGACTTTCCCACAGTCATACATCTAGAGAGAGGCTAGGGCAGGATTCTTTTTTTTCTTTTTTTATTATAACTTTTTATTGACAGAACCCATGCCTGGGTAATTTTTTTTACAACATTATCCCTTGCACTCACTTCTGTTCCAACATTTTCCCTCCCTCCCTTCACCCCCTCCCCCAGATGGCAAGAGTCCTATACAAGTTAAATATGTCACAGTGTATCCTAGATACAACATATGTGTGCAGAACCGAACAGTTCTCTTGTTGCAGAGGAAGAATTGGATTCAGAAGGTAAAAAATAACTCAGGAAGAAAAACAAAAATCCAAACAGTTTACATTCATTTCCCAGTGTTTTTTTTTTCTTTGGGTGTAGCTGCTTCTGTCCATCCTTGATTAATTGAAACTGAGTTAGATCTTCTTTTTGTCGAAGAAATTCACTTCCATTGGAATACATCCTCATAGAGTATCATTGTTGAAGCATGTAATGATCTCCTGGTTCTGCTCATTTCACTCAGCATCAGTTCATGTAAGTCTCTTCAAGCCTCTCTGTATTCATCCTGCCGGTCATTTCTTACAGAACAATAATATTCCATAACATTCATATATAGGGCAGGATTCTAAAGGCAGATCCTCTGACTCAAGCTCAGCATTCTACTACATCATGCTGCTCTCTAAGAAGGGAAAGGAGAAAAGGAAAGAAGAAGAAAGACCAGATCCAGAAAACAAGTTCTCCAGTGGGATATCTGGGGAGTTATCTAAAGTTTCAGGAAGAGAGAAGGAAACCAGGAAATGAAAAGAAGGTTGCAGTGGAGACTTGGAGGGGATGAGCTCAGGGACTATCAAAGGCACCGTCTGTAACAAGAGAGAGATTTAAAGGGAGACATCTTGGGGCCATTCTTAATGGAGAAGTCGTTGGGTGAGATTCAGAGATTTGGAGCTCTCAGTCCAGTGCCAGGAAAGGGAAGGCATGATGTCACCTTTTGGAGTAGGGGCAGCATGAGGTTTTTTGGAAGAAGCAGCCAGGGAGAGAAAGGTTGGCTGGACTCTGCAGTAATCCATTAAGGACAGCAAGGATCAAGACTGTTTATGGATTGTTTAGAAACCAAATGGTTGCTAGAGATGACTAGCTCAGAAGCGAAAGGGACCTGAACGCCGCATCCTGCAGAAAGAGCCCTTGTGCTGGTGGGGGACTGCAGGGACACAGTGAAGGGACTCAAAAGCAGAGGCAATTTTGACCTGAGGCTTTATGTGATTATCTGGACGTGTCCTGAAGGTAGATCAGCGCGGGTATGGAATTTCACATCACACACTCACATTTACACACACTAACACTCACACACCCCCTGAAGGTCTGAGAAGAAAGAAAGAAGTACTTTGGCATGACCAACTTATCTACTGTGGCAGTAGAAATCGATGAATCTATGAACCGTCTGAAGTGCCTACTGTGTGCCGAGCCCTTTGTGAAGTGTCAGGGAAATCACTCCAGTCCCTTAGCAGCATGGATACTGTGAGCAGACAACACATACATATGTAAGAACACACAAAATGCATCCCAAACTAATAAGAGCCAATTAGCTTGGAGGAGAAGATGCTAAGACTATGTACACACATGTGTTTATGTAAAACATGTGTTCATACATAGATATTTTGGGCAGAGGTATAGATATCAGTAAATGCAGTATTCTACACCCATAGCTCTCACCTCTGCAAGGAAAGGAGGGAGGTGCATTTTTTCCCAGCCCTTCTCAAGGTCACTACAATCACTGGGTTATTTTGTTTCTCTTTTGAGTTACATCGTGGCAGCCTCTGTGTGCTGTTCCCCTGTTGTTCTTTGAGTTACATTGTAGCAGCCTCTGTGTGCTGGTCCCCTGTTGTTCTTTGAGTTACATTGTAGCAGCCTCTGTGTGCTGTCCCCGTTGTTCTTTGAGTTACATTGTAGCAGCCTCTGTGTGCTATTCCCCCCTTGCTCTCTGAGTTACATTGTAGCAGCCTCTGTGTGCTGGTCCCCTGTTGCTCTCTGAGTTACATTGTGGCAGCCTCTGTGTGCTGTTCCCCTTGTTCTCTGAGTTACATTGTAGCAGCCTCTGTGTGCTGGTCCCCTGTTGCTCTCTGAGTTACATTGTAGCAGCCTCTGTGTGCTGGTCCCCTGTTGCTCTCTGAGTTACATTGTAGCAGCCTCTGTGTGCTGTTCCCCTTGTTCTCTGAGTTACATTGTGGCAGCCTCTGTGTGCTGTTCCCCTTGTTCTCTGAGTTACATTGTGGCAGCCTCTGTGTGCTGTTCCCCTTGTTCTCTGAGTTACATTGTGGCAGCCTCTGTGTGCTGTTCCCCTTGTTCTCTGAGTTACATTGTGGCAGCCTCTGTGTGCTGTTACCCCGTTGCTCTTTGAGTTACATTGTAGCAGCCTCTGTGTACTGTTCCCCTTGTTCTCTGAGTTACATTGTAGCAGCCTCTGTGTGCTGGTCCCCTGTTGTTCTTTGAGTTACATTGTAGCAGCCTCTGTGTGCTGTTCCCCTTGTTCTCTGAGTTACATTGTAGCAGCCTCTGTGAGCTGTTCCCCTTGTTCTCTGAGTTACATTGTGGCAGCCTCTGTGTGCCGTTCCCCTTGTTCTCTGAGTTACATTGTGGCAGCCTCTGTGTGCTGTTCCCCTGTTGCTCTTTGAGTTACATTGTAGCAGCCTCTGTGTGCTGGTCCCCTTGTTCTCTGAGTTACATTGTAGCAGCCTCTGTGTGCTGTTCCCCTGTTGCTCTTTGAGTTACATTGTAGCAGCCTCTGTGTGTTGTTTCCCTGCTTCTTCTCACTTCACTAAGTGTTTCTGATTGCTCTGAATTTTTCATGGCATTTCTTACAGCCCAGCTCATTCTGTCACCTCCCCATCTGTCACAGGAAGTGCTACCATGACCTCCTTGGAATAAACATTGGTCAGGATGTACTTTGGATCTTATTTACCAGAATTTTGGAGAACATCGGACCTCACAGATCTCATCAAGTGCTCCCTCCTAGGATGCAGGTGGCAGCTCAGAATATATCCTGGGACACTTGTTGCACATTTCCCCCCAGGGAGTCCATGCTTCCAGGAAGGCGTCTGCTTTGCTTTCTTCTGGCAGTGCAAGAGCACTACTAGTGCACCAAGGTTGCTCTCTCTGGCTATTCATTTTCATCACTTTCCCTGGGGTCACTCTGCTAGTTGCTTGAGTCCTTCACTCTCACTTTTTAGAGAGATGATGCCACGAAAAAACTGGCTTGGGCCCTCATCTCTCTGAGGTTCCTGTGCCACAAAAACTGGACCTTGGGGCTTGGTCTCGGTATCTGAAGGGATCAGGAGAGTATATATTTGGGTTCCCCAGGATGTGAGTTTTACAGCCACTCCAACATCAATGCCTCAGGGCACTAACTTTTCAGTCATTTATCTATTAGTGCTTAAAACTGTACCAAGAGTTTGGGGACAGCCTGAATGTGTGTATTGCACATATGTGCGTATATCATATATAGGCATGTAACATAAATATACATTTGTTATATACATATAATTTATGTCTATATTTGTATTTGGATGTTAAAACAGAAGGTATCAATAAAATAAAATACCTATTTTTATAATAATTATATTATAGTATAAAATTATATTATAAATAATATTTTATAAGTGGGAGCTATTAAAAGAAAATTTTATATTTATACAAGTATATTTAAATATAGCCTTGTGTCAAAACAGAAAGAATCAATAAAAATAAACATTTTAAAATGTGAATTATTGAAAAGAAAAGAAAAGAATTTAAAATTTGGGGTTTTCTGGTTCCGTGACCCCGGGCAGTCTCTTTCTACCGGGCTGAGTTTCCAACTATTTTCTGATGGGATTTGCTAAGTCTGATCGCGCCCTTAGGCCCTCAGCTCCGCTTGCAGATCCAGGAGGCTAAGAAGGGAGAGAGCCACAGAGCCGCCCCACCTTGCCCGTCCCGTGTCTGCCCCCAGGATGGCTGGCAGAGCCCCACCCTTGGCTCACGGAGCCCCCTTCGGGAGGGCAGGCCAGGAAGCCGAGAGGCCCGCTGAGAGGCGGCCTGCCCGTTGAGCCGAGCCAAGCCGACCTTGGCAAGCCCGAGGCCGGGCCCTTCCCAGGGCTGGGCTTTGTGAGGGCAACGGTCCCGCCACGTAAGGAGGGAAAGTTAGCCATGAGCCCCCCAGAGCCTGGGCCGCTCCTGCCGCCTGACTCAGCCAGAAAGGACGGAACTTGCTAGACTCCAGCCCAGCAATAAGCAGTCACACGCAGGCTCCTCGGGGACGCTCCGACCTAAAGCGATCGGAATGGGGTTTTTTCTTTGAAAACTCCACGTGGAAGTCCATGGCAGGCCAATTGCAGATTGGGACAGCTCAGCATTTAAAGCGCAGCTGTCTGGTGGCCTCCTAGGCTAGCCCGGCAGCCCGAGGCTGCTGGGCCAGAGGAAGGGTGGCCGGGCTCAGGGTCACTCCATCATACTCTTTCCTGGGACTTTTAACACTGGCAAGGTTTGAGCTTTGAGCCTGAAGAGGCAGGAGGGAGGAGACATTGGCAGCTTCAATCCCCAGCTTCCCGTCTCCTGCTCTAAAGGTGAAGGAAGGCTGAGTTCCTGCCTCCAGGTCAGGATTTTCAGCTGGAAGAGGCCTCAGGGACCTGGAGTCCAAGGCTCTCATTTTACAGATGGGAAAACTGAGACCCATTTCACAGATGGGGAAACTGAGGCCCAGGAGGTAAGGGGCTTGCCCTAGTTCCCACAGATAGCAAGGAGGAGAGCTGGGATTGGAACTTGGGTTCTCTGCCTTCCCATGTAGGAAGGTCACAGCCTGTATACATGGAACACACCCAACCAATGCTTTCATCTCTTAGGTGGAGATAGGAGGAAGGGCAGGATCTTGCCTGACATCACATACACAGCGTAGAGCTTTCAAATGAGCTTCTCTGGTGCCACATCTGGCCCCCTGTCCACTGGTCCTGGGGGGGGGGGGCTGTCCTGTCCGAGTGCCCTTGCTGGGCCTCGCTGCCACCTGGGAACTAGGAGTCTAAGCCTTGACATAGTGTTGTACATGAATGCCTCTGCCTTTGCACACACACGTATACCTCGGCTTTGCACATGTGGCCATCCCTTCTGCCTGGGCCACCCTGAATAGGGAGACATAAGAACTGGATTCTTCTCTCTCCTGTCCTACTCTGGGCCCCCGAGGGTGCTGCCCTGGGCAGGCTCTCCAAAGTCTGGTGCAGGAAACCTGGCAGTGCCAAGTGCGCAGGCTGGTGCCGATGTGGAGAACACTCCCCACTAGCCCAGAAGCCAACTGGCCCATAACCGGAGGTGTGGTTGGCGCGGTTGGCACGGTTGGTGCGTCTGGCAGCCAGTCAGCCAGAAGAGGGCTCAGACTCAAGCCAAGCCCAGGCCGGGGTCTCTGCCCCTGAGCACCCTGCAGCAGCTACAAGTTCTGGAGAGCCAAGTCCCACAGCGGGCGCGCTCTCACCCCCCCAGGCGTACGTGGCACAGCGTTTGGGATGCTGCCCTATTGCTTAGGTTCCTTTGCCCGCTCTCAATGCCGGGGGATGGAGAAACAACTGAATGGGTCCTCACTGAGCTCCTGGGATATGGCTCCGGTCGCTGGAGGGGTGGCGCCAGCTGGCCCCGGGCACTCTGGGGGTTTCTTAATCTTGGTGCACTTGACTGAAGGTCTGACACAGGCACAGTCAAAAAGGTGGCTGGGGGGGAGGGGGAGGGGCTGATTCCATTACGCTCAGTTCTTGGGGCTTGGGAACATTGGGACAAGGCATGATCCGCCCCGGAGGGGGGGGGGATGGAGGGAGGCTTGAGGGGCTCTGATGGGATCCATCCCGATGGACTACCTGTGACCCTCAGGCTAATGACTTGGCTACTGCCACCCAGACCGGGAGGAATGAGGTGTCTTACCTCTAAGACCCGGGGAGCGCGGCTCTGTCCGGAGCTCACTGTGGTGGAGAGCACCCACCCCCCCGGCAGCCTCGGGCAAGCCTGGCGCTCCCCCCTGCCGAGGGAAATCCGGGGCCCGCCGTGCCCAACGAGAAAAGCCCGTCGGCGTGCGGGGTCTGCCCCCAGCTCTCCTGACCCCACTTCAGGAGGGGGAGGAGCGAGCTCCTCAGGAATACTGGGAGATTCACGTTTCCTCACCAATTCAACAGGCAAATCAGTCCCGGAGGCTCCTGGCTGCCGTGAATGGGGACAAGATCAGTGGGTGACTTCCCCCTGTGCTCTGGGAAAAACAGGGGACTCTTGGGAGGAAAATGGATCAAAACGCTGCCATTGGTGTGTTCTCTGACCACAGGCTTGGGTATTTTCAGGTGCGCTTCGCTCTAAGAGCTCATGTTCGCTTCAGCCAGGGCACCCCCCACTGTGCTTCATCTCAGCCGGGGGACCCCCACCCCATCGGGCTTTGTCTCAGCCGGGGGACCCCCACCCCATCGGGAGAGGGGGCCTTCTCCGCAGGTCACAGTGGCGTTGGCCTTTAGGACGGGAGGAAGGCTGGCCAGCTCTTCGCCTCAGTCGGGATCTCCCAGCCGCGCGCTCCCTGCGCCACCTGCTGGCCCTGTCTGGGAAGCACAGCCGCCCTGCTGTCCCCGAAGAACAGGACATTGTCCCAGCGGTCATCGGGCCTTCCACAGAGAAGCCACTGGAGGGTCGTTGAGTCTGACCTTTCCCCTCCCATCAGAACAAGGAGAAGCTGAGCCCCAGAGAGGAGGAGATGCTTGTCCCAAATCCCCCGGGGAGCGTGGGGGTGGGACCTGAACCCAAACCCTGGTTCTCCCATGGCTGCCCCTCTCCCCCCCAGCCTCCTCCACAGCCTCTGCAGGAAGGAGAGCCGGAGTCAGGGGGAGGGGAGCAGCCCCGGGGCCCTGGAGACGGGGGCTATTATTCTTGCCATTTTACATAAAACGAAACTGAGGCACAGGAAAGTTCGGGATTGGGTCGCTGCTCTCTCTCTCTCTCTCTCTCTCTCTCTCTCTCTCTCTCTCTCTCTCAGTTCCTTCAGCCATAAAATGAGGGGGAGGGTTTAGTCAGTCTCTGAAGGCCTTGGCGTCGAGGAGCAGAATTAGGCTGGTGTTAATAGGGGGTGGAACATGGGAAGCATAAGGAGAGGCCAGGGCATGGAGAGCTTCCAAAGCCACAGAGGATGTTCTGTTTGGTCCCATGTAATAGGGAGCCATTGGGGTTTGTAGAGCAGGAGAGAGACAGAATTCACATTTTGTGTACTTGTAATCAATTCATCAGCACCCAGTGAGTGCGAGCACTGAGTTCCAGGACCTGTGCCAGGCAGCCCCTGCACTCAAGGGCCTTCCGTCCTCTCTAGGGAGATTGTAGACGTTTACGTGTAACTGGACTGGCCAGAGAGCGCCCAGGCCCCAGGGCGGCCACCGTACAGGAGACAGAGAAGTAGGAGGGAGTTACCGGGAAGTGTGGAAAGGTCAGCGGGTGGGGAACAGCCCAGACTCCGAGCTGAAGCGGACGCGGGGATTCTAGCAGGGGGAACTTTCTTGACAACAGAAATCCACAGTTTGCACGTCGCGTCCTTCCCACGTTCTTCCTTCACGCGAGTCCGAATTCTCATAGGGGGTCTCACAGTAGCCGCCACCAGCCCCACTAAAGGCCCTTTTGCTTGTCTGCAAGGAAACCTTCCATAAGATGGCGGGTGCAGAAGGGACCCATGGGCAGAGCCTTGGTCTCCAGTCAGAGGCTCTGGGTTCGAACCCTGCTCTAAGCCTTATCGTCCCTGTGATCTTGGGTAAAGGCTCCATCTTCTCCTCTACAAGGAGCTCGGTTCCAGCTCTGGATTTGGGCACCTTTTGGAATTATTGAACAAACCTGTCTCGATTTGGGGAGTCACAAAAAGGCCTGGGTGACTTCTCGGGACGATGAGGTCTGGGTGATGGGCCCAGGGGGCCAGTCCCCCTCTAGCCCCAAGCTTTTGGAGCGGAGGCAGGTTCGAGACCCCGAGGGCTTGGAGAACTGATATGGAGACGGCTCATTCCGTGGCCCCGGGGCCATGACGTATCCACACTTGGAGCCATGGGGGAGACTGGCCGAAGAGGAGGCGCCCAAGGAGGGGCTCGGAGGTGGCTGGGTCTTCAGGCCTCCACCGGGAGGCCCACCAGCTCCAGACAAAAGCACAAATCTTGGCAGAAACTGCACGCAGTGTCTGCAAGGGTGTTCCTTGGCTTCTCCCCCCAGTCGGAGAAACATCTGCGTCCCACCAGGCCACGGGATCCACTTGCTGCTCCATTTTGGGAGAGGAAGTGAGGGAAAGGCCTCGGTGGGGCAGAGGCTTGGCGCTTGCAGGGGTGGCAGAGCCTCCCCTGGTGGTCTGTTGTGAATCTTGGTGGGGTCTCGGGAGGGTGGAACAAACAGTCATGTGTGTGTGACTCAAAGTCGAGAAACGCCAGATCGACGCCAGGAATGTCCAACAGAAGAATGGTGTTGACATGATGGATGGGAGCCCAGTGTTCTTAGCCCACTTCTCCCAATTGTTTGGGGATAGACGAGAGGCCACATTTGTCACAGTCTCCCCCTGCCTGGCCGGTGGACTTCGTGCTCTCCTCTCAGTGGGTGTGGGCAGAGAACTCTGCCTTCTTCCACACGGCCTCCTCTGTCCCGCCATCACTGCTCTTCCGGAGGTCCCGCCGGACCCTTTCGGGGGCATTGATTGTCTCGCTCCGGCCACTTAACTTTTCCCGGGTCCAGGGGCATTAGCGGCACATTTCCACTGAGAACACAACTGGACCTGTGCTCTGTGTGGCCGGAGCGTGGCCCTCTGGCTTTGTCTGCTCTCTTGTCCCACGTGATCCCGGGACAGGAGAATGGGACCGGTCCGTTGTCTCTTTGAAAAGGCCCTTCCCTTTTCCACGAATCTTCCCTCCCCGCCTATGAGTTGTTCCAAATCTTTGTTATTTTTCTTTCCCTTCCACTTTTACTAGCGCCATGTGAAACCTGCCAATATTTTTTTAATATCAGTTTGAATCAGATTCACATTCTCCTTGAAACCCCCATAAAGCTGAGCTCGGCGTCTTGGGAAGGATATAAAGGGAATGGAAGTTTTGGCTCAGAGGGAAAAGTTGTTTGTGGTTTGAGTCACTTCATGCCTTTGTCTCCCTGGGCGGGGGGCTCGGGGCTAAATGTCCCTCCCCCTGCCCCACGCTGCCATCGTGCTGCCTGCAATGCCATCGCCATCGCAGCTCTCCTCTGGTTGGCCGACGGCGGGTTCCCAGGAGCTCACTGAGGATTGTGGAGAAGATTCAGGAGTCCTTATTGCCGATGGCAAGTGAAAATCGGTCTCCTTCTTTCGTGGATCAAGGGGCCGATCTACCCAATTGATGGAAGAGGAAACAGACCTGGGGAAGGTCTTGCTAAAGCCAACCTAGTTCATAAGTGGTGGGTTTGAAACCTCCATTTTTCCTGACAGCCTTCCTTTTGTTGGGTCCATCAGACTTCTCATCAATGGATCTATGATCTTGGCCAATCCTCAACTTCCTATCCTAAGTAATTCTCATCCAAAGCTTTTTTTTTTTTTTTTTTTTTTTTTTTTTTTTACATTTTTAATTTTATTGGTCTCTTTATCTGTAAAACAAGAAGCTTGGACTTGAGGGATCGGGGGTCCCTTAGAGTTCCATATTTAGGATCCAATAATCCCTCCCTCTGGCCATAGGATCCCATAGCTGTCATTAGTCAATCAATAAACATTTATTTTTTATGTTAAACCCAATATATGCAGACATATTTATACAATTATCTTGCCGCACAAGAAAAACCAAATCAAACCAGAAAAAAATGAAGCAAAATAAAATGCAAGCAAACAATAATAAAAAGAGTGAAAATGCTACATTGTGACAATAAGCATTTATTAAGTACCTACTGTGTTCCAGACATTGTAGTAAGCCCTGGGGATACAAAGACCATCCCTGATCGCAAAAAGCTCACCAAGGAGCCAACTACAACGTAATATATGCATGTAGACACACATACACATGTGAGTATCGAGTGTCTATACATATGTGTATATGTTTTATCCATTGTATGTCTGTATAAAATAACTACCAGAGGGAGGTGCTGGAATTAAGAGAGATTGGGAGAGGATTTGTGGAGAAGGTGAGATTTTAGGAGGAAGCTGGGAAGTAGGGAGGAAAAGGAACCAGGAGTTGGAAGATAGAGTGTCTTATGTGGCCGGGGGACCAGGGGACTGGAGGCTGTGTTGGTGATTTAAGGCACAAAAAGGTCAGCACATAGTGCTGACCTCAGACACTTCCTAGCTGGGTGATCCTGGGCAAGAGAGTTCATACTGTTTGCCTCAGTTTCCTCAAGTGTAAAGTGAACTGGAGAGGAAATGGTCAATCATGCCAGTATCTCTGCCAAGAAAGCCCACATGGGGTCATGGAGAGTCAGACTGAGCAATAAGGAAAGCCACAGAAGTGGGCCTTTCCCCCCTTTTTTGTACTTGTCCTATTGATTTCCCAAAGATCCCCGAGTTCCCATAATTCCATAAGTTTGTGCCAATTTACAAAAGGAGCCCTTATTGAGAGAACTCTCAGGGCCCACGAGATGACTGTCGGAGGGAAGTGTGGCCCACTCTCCTGGCTTGGAAGATGCTGGAGTGCAGGGAATGGCACCCCCAGGGAAGAGGACTGAGGAAGGCCAACCGCGGGACTTCCAACATATTGTTCTTCTCCTGGGACGCTCTATGAGGTCCCTGGGCTGGAGAAGGGGCTTGTCTCCCAACCTGCGGACTCCTAAAGGGATCTGAGCCACAGCTTCTGGGATGTGGAGCTGTGAGGGGTGGCAGAGGCCACACAATCCATTGGCTTCGGGTGCAGATCAGCAAGTAGATGAAGTTAACAGAAGACAGCTGGTGAATGTTAGTGGGAAGATTTGAATGCAGCTCCTCCTGCTCCTAATCCAGAGCTCTCCCAGCTGCGGCTGCTTCCGAGGGTCCAGGTGAGCTCTGGGGGAATCCTGAGACAAGGGTGTCCGGCAGCCCGGGGTGGAGGCTGACCCCCTCCAGGAGGCTTCTTTCCATGTTTCAGGGGGAAGTTTGACTCAAAGCAGGAGGGGACATGCCCCAAATCCCAGGAGGAGCAGCTGCGAGTGCTGATAATGGGGGTACGTGCCCAGAGCCTGCGGGTGCCTCTGCTGAAGATTTTGTCCTGCATCCCTGCTGGAAGGGGGCTCTTCCTCATGTGCTCCCCTCTTTCTCAGGGGAAGGGGGGAGGAAGGACAAAGATCAAAGCCGTGCCCTGCTGCTTTAGGCCCTGGATAGGTTTGGGGCAGGAAAGGAACCCTGATTTCTAAATTAGAGAAAAGCCCGTCTTATAAAAGACACAAATCGGGCCACTGGCGGGACGTTCCAACGCCCCGAGCCACGGAGAAGCGGCCCCTGGGAGCCCGGGGACAGCAGCCTGCAGTTCAAAGGATCATGGAAGAAGAGCAGGATGAGACCTCGGACCATTTAGTCCTGTATTTTACAGCTGAGGAAACTGAGACCCATGGAGGAAAAGGGCTGGCTGGCCTAGCTTTCTCAGGGAGCTCAGAGGCAGAACCAGGATTTGGGCCTGGATTGACAAACCAGGTCATTCCACGCTGGGGAGCAGTGGAGGCAAGTGGTCCCTGGCGAGGACTCAGAGTAATAGGTGGGTGCTGTCATGCCAGGATGGGGGCCACGGACACATACCGTGCCCCCCAGGGACTGCTGGTCAGCCGACCTTGGTTATGCATTAGCCTCCCTCCCCAGGGGAGTGAGGAATAGCAAGCCATTCCTGGAAGGCCCTGGCCAGTCCAACACTTTCCTTCCTCATCATACTCCAAGTCTCCAAGGCCGCGTTCTGGATGTCTCTGCAGGAGATCCCGGAGGCTGATTGAACCCAAATCCCGGCCCGGTAAGATAACATCTTTCCCATTTCTGAAGCCCGGATTCTGGCTGGTTGTGTGGGGAGGGGTCCCATTCCGTGAGCTTTCTTGTGTGACTCTAGAGAGCCGGAGGCTCCCGGCCCCCTCCCCGAGTCCCAAGACCTTTCTGCGGACCCCTGAGCGCGGCCACTGCCTTTGCTGAGCCCCAGGGAGGCCGCAGCTGCAGCCACCCACAGCTGGAAATCTCTTCCAAGCTCTGGGGGAGTTGATTGTGGGTGAAACGGAGCACATACTTCTGTCTTAAAATAGATTTTATCTGGGAAAAGAAAGCAGATGGGGATGGAGATGAAACGTGGGCTGGCTTGGGCTTGTGTGTGGTGTGGGGTTCAGCCACACAAAGGAGGCACAGGAAGCAGCAGGGGGTGAGGGGCTGTATCCCTTCCCTTGGCCTCTCCCCTTCAGAGCTGTCGGAAAACCTCAGAGCATCCCTGGCAGTGGGGACACTCGCTGGGAAAGCTTGGGCTTGTCAGAAGGAAGCCATGGGGGCCCTTTCAGGGAAAGAAAGCCAAAGGGAAGCTAAGGGTGAGTGGGGGGGCTCACTCTTGGCCAGACCATCCGAGGCCCGAATCTGAGGAAACCCCTAGGTCACTGGGCCTCGTGGGAATGCCCCCATGGGAGATGTCTTCATTGAGCTGGACTGGAAATAGGCTTTAGCGCAGGGGTGAGGCAAGGGAAGGAAAAGGACTCTTGGGACTCCTTAATGATCACTGGGGAGAAGCTCCCTTCAAATTTTATGAAGGAGATGAAGGGTCTTTAACTCCCTGCTGGGACTTGAGACCTGGCAGCCTGTAAGATCCTGACATTAAAGAGAGTGTCTACCGTAGGGTGTAAGTTCCCTGAAGGCAGGGATCATTTTGCTTTTGTTTCTTTGTATGGATAGATAGATGGATGGAAGGATGGCTAGATGAATAGATGGGTAGATGAATGAATGGATGGATAGATGGACAGAGAAGTGGATGGGTGGGTGGATAGATGGATAGAGACATGGATGGGCAGATGAATGAATGACTGGATGGATGGGTGGATGAATGAATGGATGGATGGGTGGATGAATGAATGACTGGATGGATGGGTGGATGAATGAATGGATGAAGAGATGTGGAAAAGCGATTTAGAAAGGCAATTTAAGGTGGTGGTTAAGGTGGTGGTGGCTAAAAGTCTGGACTTGGATTCAGGAAGACCTGGATCTCTGACATTTAAGAGCTCTGGGACTCTAGGCAAGTCACCCAACACCTTTGTGCTTCATTTTTGTTGATCCACCTATTACTTAGATACTCTTCCCTCCAGTCCAGCTGGCAGACTTACTGTTTCTCCTGTTTGATGTTCCATCTCTTGCCATCTCCTGCCTGTGTTTTCACCGAAGCTACCCCTTGTTCTCAGATGCCCTTGTTCTCCTCCTCTGCCTCTTGGAATCTCCAGCATCCTTGAAATCCCAGCTCAGGAGCTTTCTCCTTAGAAACTAATGCCTTCTCTCAAGGCCCTGAGCCATCAATGCTCCTTCTGTCTTTCTTTTCTTTTTTTAATAACTTTTTATTTACAAATATATGCATGGGTAATTTTTCAGCACTGACAATTGCAAATCCTTTTGTTCCAACTTTTTCCCTCCTTCCCCCAGATGGCAGGTTGACCAATACATGTTAAATATATTAAAGTATAAGTTGAATACAATACATGGATACATGTCCAAACAGTTACAAAAAGGGTCCGACTTTGAAATATGTACAATTAACTTGAGAAAGAAATCAAAAATGCAGGCGGCCAAAAATAGAGGGATTAGGAAGTCTATGTAATGGTTCTTAGTCATCTCCCAGAGTTCTTTCCCCGGTATAGCTGATTCAGTTCATTATTGCTCTATTGGAACTGATTTGGTTCATCTTATTGCTGAAGAGCCACGTCCATCAGAATTGGTCATCATATAGTATTGTTGTTGAAGTATAGAATGATCTCCTGGCCCTGCTCATTTCACTCAGCATCAGTTCCTGTAAGTCTCTCCAGGCCTTTCTGAAATCATCCTGCTGGTCATTTCTTACAGAACAATAATATTCCATAATATTCATATACCACAATTTATGCAGCCATTCTCCAAATGAGAGGCACCCATTCAGTTTCCAGTTTCTGCCATTACAAAGAGCTCCTTCTGTCTTGAAAACATTTGACCTTTACTTAGTTTTGTGCACAGGGGTCTCCTTAGGAGAAAGGGAGCTCTCTGAGGGCAGGGATTACTCTTTCCCCTTTCTTTGGTCTGTATATCCCAGTACCTAGGACAGTTCCTAGCACTTAAAAGAAGCTTGGATTTAAATTTAAATGGTGGAATTGAGTCAGAGGTGGGTGAGGAGGAGTTCAGAAACACCCCCCAAAGTGTGTGTCTGCCCCGGGGCCCATCCTCCAGGCTGCTGCCTGGCATGGGGTAGAGGTTGGCACAAGTCTGGGAGTCCCAGGAGACAGTGGGGGGGGGCAGGTTTGGGAAGCAGAGATAGGGCCCCCAGGTTGATCAACATCTACTAACTAAAACAAAAGTTGTCCATGGAAAGAAGCTGGATGACAAGCTCCCTATATTTATCTGGAAGGTCAAATCATTAGGAATATCATCTCCAATGAGAAAAGTAAAAATGGCAACTTGGGCACAATTCTGAGATCACCTGGGTAGGATTTGGATCTGGAAGGAATCTTAGGGCCCATCTGGACAGCTCGGTGGCAAAGATGATAGAGTGCTGAATTAGAAATCGAGACCCGAATTCGTATCCAACTGCAGACATTTATTAGAGTGTATCAAGTCACTGACCCTCTCTTAACCTCCCTTTTTTCATCTGTAAAATCAGGATAATAAGAGCAGCTGCTACTTCCTAGCACTGTTGAGCTAAAGTATTAAAGCACTTTGCCATCATATAATATTATCCAAATGTTAACTATTGTTATTATTATTATCTCTCCATACTAGTCCATTCATTTTATCCGTGAAGACCCCACAGGTAATTTGTTCAAAATTGTAAGACATTAGGATCTTTTTCTCTAGAGCTGGAAGGATTTTCTGAAGTCATTGGGCCCAAGATCCTCATTTTAGAACTGAAACCCTGAGAAATGAACCATTGGCCCATGACTACGCAGGCTATCCCGAGGTGCTCCTCGGGATAGCCTACTCTCACACTGGTAGTCTAGATGGCCTTGGTATCCCTTCTTAATTGCAGGGCTCTGGATGCTTTCGGCTGTATATTTCTTTTTTATTAAAGCTTTTTATTTTCAAAACACATACATGGACAATTTTTCAACATTGACTCTTGCAAAACCTTGTGTTCCAGGTCCCCCCCCTTGTCCCCCCCTTCCCTAAATGGGGGTGGGAGAAAAATCAAATCAAAAATGAGAAAGAAAATAAAATACAAAAACAAAAGCAAAAAGAGTGAAAAGGCTCTGTTGTGAACCATACTTGGTTCCCACAAGTCTTCTCTCTGGATGTAGATGGCTCTCTTCATCATCAGACCATTAGAACTGGACTGAATCAAAGCATCATTGAAAAAAGCCTCATCCATCAGAGTTGATCTTTGTATAATCTTCTCGTTGCCGTGTACAATGATCTCCTGGGTCTGCTCTGGTTGTGTATTTCCAAGCTCTTCAGAGACCCTCCAGAATCCTCACCAGAGGCTGACTTCGCTTCCTTAGAGTCAGCTCCAAATGCAGAGAGCTCAGACATGGAGCATGAAGGGGGAGGGAGGTTCTAGGGTCGGCAGCCAGCTGAGAGTCGAGGAATGCTTGAGATACGATGTAACGAGATTGGACAGAATCTCTGGTGCTCTTCTTGTGGAGGAAATGGGGAGATGCCCCCCAGGGTGAAGGACCCAATCAATAACGCTAATGGATTGATGTCCTCGTGGGCAGAGCTCTCTAGTGCAGTGCCCAGAGATCTGCATAGGATCCTGTGCTGCTTAATATTTTTATCAGAGACTTGAAGTAATAGTTTCATTCATTAAGCTCTTATAAGGTGCCTACTGTATACCAATGTATACTATGTATACAAATCTTAAAATGTCACCCAATATACTGATAACACACGGCTAGGAGCTGTAGCCAACACACTGAATGAGAAAGGATTGGAAAATAAATTGATGGACAACCCCCTTGGGGAAAATCTAAGAAGCTGCGAGTGACTGGGGATCAATGTAAAACCTCACTCGGCTTCAGAAAATCAAGCTCACAGTACAGGTCAGGCAAAGTGGGGCTAAAGAGTCAATTTGTCCACGATGGCTCTGGGGCTTCCAGATTCCCCCACTGCCTCAGACAAGTGGTCAGTAGCCCCTCTCTACAGAGCAGAGGTGGGGGGAGGTCTCAGTCAGGCTGGGGTTGGATTAGGCTGGGCTTCCCTCCGGCAGGGAGAGTCTGCCTTTCTCCAAGGGATGCGAATTGCCCCACGGAGTGGGAACAGGAGGGCTTTCCACTCGGTCCCAATTAGCCTCAGTTTGTATTTCCCTTTGCGCTCCAGGGGCATGTGCTTGCTGTGTGATTCTCAGGATCCTCTTGGCTTCATGAAGGAATGCACGAAATGCTGGCTCAAGAGCCACCCCAAAAGTGGGGGCCCTCAAGACTCAGGCCGTTGCCTGCCCCGCATTCCCACCCTTTCTCGGCGTGCACGGCATCTCCTATTTTCTGGGCAGCAGGCCCTGTGAAGTCAGGCTGGGCTGCAACGGCCAAATCCATCTCCAGTGACCCCTCCCACAGAGACCCCATGGTACCCCAGTGAGGAAGGAAAAAGTACTCGGTGGGAAGTCTGCTCCAAATGAAAATGGAAAGAAAAAAAATAACCTGACCCCACCTTAAACTCTTCTGGCAAAGAAACGAAATTCATGAGGACATATGGTATGGCCTGTGATTCTTCAATCTATGGAAGAAACATTATTGGGCCCAGGAAATGAGCCAGAGAGGAGCCGGGGGAATTTGCCAGAAAGGTGGGATGGAGAGGAGCAGAGAGCAGGGAGCTCTGGCGCTTCCTTTGGCTGAAAGGATTTCAGATGCAGAAAATTCCCGTTTTCTCTAGTGAATTCATCATGGAAAGCCCTCCAAAAGTGGTCGGGCCATCTCGCCTCTTCTAAATGGGTGATGGGCCTTAACTCATGGTGGACTTCCTAGAGTGAGCATTCGTTGTTTCTTGCTGCCTCACCCAAGAGCACACAGAGAGTGTGGACTTTCTGGATCCCAGGGCCCATCCCAGCTCACTCTGTCTTGGCCCAAGAGAAAGAATTCCCAATGTGGAGAACCTGGATTTGAATCCCAGCTCTTCCATTGGCCACCTATGGGACTTTGCACAAGTCAGTTCGTCGCTCTGATCCTTGGTTTCCTTACCCATAAAACAAAGGCTTAAGATTCCGTAAACTTTTTCCACATGATCCCTTTTTTGCCGGAGAATTTTTTACATGACCCTGGGCAAAGAGGTATATAAACTAGATACATAAACCAAACATTTACTGATACTAAATCATGATTTTGCAAACTCCCACATTCAGTTATGAGACCCCAGATGGAGTAGCGAACATAGGGATTATCTGACCCCCCAGGTCACTTTCACCTCTTGATCTGTGACCCTTTCAGATTCACTGCCCTTTTGGTTGAGGCTGCCCCCTAAATGAATTCGACCAGGAAAGATGACCCCAAAGGGAAATAAGTTCATTTCCAGCCCTGCCAGACCCTAGACCTCCCCATCTCCATCCCCCTCCCACGCCCATTTTTATTGTCTTTAGGGTTGGAAGGATTTTTCTGATGGGATGACTGAGCTGCATGGGTGGGGTCCTGCTGGACAGGAGTTGCTTCCTTTATATATTTATTTATTCATTTTGAAAAAAAAAAAAAAAAAAAACCCGCTTCCCTAAGGATCTCTTAGTGATTTCTTGAAAGTGTTTACAGGATTAATACTGGCAAAAATCAAATTCAGAGGCTGCAAGCCAAGTGATTACATCATAAGGCTAACAGACTCCAGAGCCTCTTGGATACATTCTGGAAAGATAAAAGAGTAGCTATCTGATTAGATTGGAATCCTATAGGGTTGCTTAAATATTTGGGATTTATAGGATTTGAGGTAAGGAGAGTGAATGGGGGTGGGGATACTCAGACCCAATGTCATAATTTGGAAAACCATAAGCTTCCAGCAAATAAATCCGTCGATGGATCAGGACCATGTTTTGCCTAGTAATTGTGGCTAGAAGTTACTCTGACCCCAGAACGAGAGCACAGAGACCAAAGTGGTCGAGGTCCAAACTCTGGAGCCAGTGCCAAGGGTTAATGGGGTGAGCGATGGCTGGTGTGTAAAGTGGGGGGTCTGCCCGGATCTCCCCTCTGATTCCTGGCATCTTAGCCTTAAAGCAACAATCTAGACCTGTCTTCTCCCTGAGGAGACAAAATAGAAAATTTGAGTGCATGAAAGGCCATGCGCAATTGAGCTAATAGAACTGGTGTGCTGCCTGGTGCACGGGGGCTGCTGTCAAAGGGACCACTGGGATTAAGCCAGCCAGCCCTGGACTCTTTCACTATCAAGAGCGGCGGGGGAGTCAACGGGAAGGAAGTGGGTGTAAAGAAATTTAATATGAATTAAAAAACCCTTGTCAACTTGAAAGAATACTGAACACACATACCCAGTTGGAAAGAGAAGATCTACACGACCCCCCACACAAAGTAAACACTGTGTCTGCCTGATTGATCTGGCCATTGATATAAAAAAGGGAGGAGGAGAATTTGGCGGCCCAACGTTTTCCAATCTAGGATTATTTCGAGGCGTGTTGCCTTCCATTGTGTACGTGTTCATTTTTCTTTCAAGAAAAGAAAATATACATAGTGAAATGTTCCTTTTTCCCCCAAACACAGACTTTCCTCAATCAGAGGAAAATTCTCTTTTAAAAAAAGTTATTAGGATAGTTTGTTTTCATTTCACCTTCATTTCCAAATGGCCTTCTCCCAAGAGTCATCCCTGGTGACAAAGAACTCGTTCAAAGAGAAGGGGGAAAGGCTGTTAAGCAAAAGTAAGCAACGGGTCAAAGAGGGCTGAGCATCCCCCAAACATCTACATAGGAGAGAAGGTGATTTCTTGGTGTATGCCCTCTTCTGGGTAGGTCCATCACTCTAATTATACTACACTTATATCGGGGTGTGGTTTTTGGTTCTGTTTTTTGGGGGAAGGAGTTGTTCCTGTAATTTAAGCTATCATTGGGACTATTGTGCCATCTCTGGATTATCATTTGCTTTATTACATGATGCTTGTCTGCATTCTTCACAATTTATGGTACAGTGATATGTTATTTAAAATTTAAAAATCTACTTTCATGAATGGTGGTGGCCAACAGAGCTATTTATTTAGCTTGTCCTTCCTAGATTTAGATATAAAAACTCTCTCTCACAAAAGGGGTTTTCTTTTTGAATTTTTAAGAATGAAATATAGTGTGGGTATTTTCTTTACATGTTTGGTAGACTTTTCTTATAAATCTGTAATCTTGTAAATTTTCTTGTAAAAACTGGGTTTTTTGCCTTTTGCTTGATCCTTTATGATTTGGGCAGTTTAATTTCTGAAATTAGATGCTTTATTAATTTAGGTGTTTTATATTTTTGTGAATAATCCTCAATTTCTTTTAAATCCTTGGCTTTTCTATAGCCTATATCTGTGGCTCTGATCATTTAAAAAACAATTTCTTCTGATTATTGTGATTTTATATTGTTACTTTTTTAATTCTCAGATTATAATTTTCTTTAGTCTTTTTAATTAGGTTAGCTTCATTTTGATTTTATTAATCTGCTTAAAGATTGACTTTTTCTTTTGTCTGCTATTTTATGGGCTTTTTGGTTTTTCAATTTACCTATGTTTCCTTTAATTTTCAAGATTTCCTTATTTTTGTTTGGTTTGGGCTTATGGTCAATTTTCTAATGTTTAAAAATCACATATGTTTATTAACTTTCTTTTCCCACTTATCAATATGTATTTTAGGGCTATATTTTTCCCTTTTGATGGCCTTACTTTTTTGATTAGCTTTTTCATGATTATTATCTTTTACAAAGTTTTTATATCTGTGATTTGTTCTTTGACCCACTTATTTTTGAGGATGTCATAATGAAGTCACTATTGTATTGATCCCCATCTCTTTGCTTTTAGAGAAGAAACTATGCTCCACCTTCTCTTCACTGGATATTCACTGATTTTTTTTTTCATTATTCAGAATCCAACTTCCTTTTAGAGATTTTTCCACTTACTTTATTATTGTCTGAGTCCTAGGCTTTTGAATTCTGCTTTTTTATCATCACTTTTGTGTTACTTTCTTGAAATCTCCTCTTTATCTTTGAATTCCTCAAAATCAGATTTCTTACTGCATGATCATATTTCATTAGGTTCATATATCATGGTTCCCCCCCCCCCCCAGCTACTCCACTGGATGGACACTCACCTTGTTTCCAGTTCTTTGCTATCCTTAAAATAGGAAGAGTTATGAATGGCTTGGTTTGCTTTTGTCTTTGAGCTCCTTGGGGTCTATGACCAAGTGTAGGATCTCTGGACCAAAAAGTATGGATTCCTTAGTGACATTTTCCAAATGGAAATCCAGAATGTCTGGATCACTTTGGAGTTCATCAGTGTCATGATGTAACATCCTTCCAACATTAACTCATTCTGTCTTTTCACATTTTAGTCTTTTGTGTAGTGAAAAGGAATTACAAGCACTTTCTGATTTGGCTTTCTCTTACATTAAATGATGTAAAACATTTCTGTATGAGATCATTTATAATTTGAAATTTTCCTTTCAAAAACTATTTATCCTCTGTGACTACTTCTCTACTAGAAAATGGTCCTTGGTATTATATAGTCTTATTATATATATACATATATATATATATATATATATGTAATATATGTCAGTTCTCTGTATATATCATATATCAAACTTTAATCATCCTGGATGTAGATCAAAGCAACAGCATCATGGTACGGTGATTAGAAAACTCCCCTTCGAACTAGGAAGACCTAAGTCCAAGCCATGTCTCTGATACACATGTGATCTTGGGAAAGTCAGTTAATTTCTCAATCTTTCCAGAAACTTTCTGTGATGATATTTAGACCCCAGAAACATTAGAATGCTTAAAAATTATTTTGTGTTTCTGGGAGAACATTGGGGTCAAGGAAAGAATATTGGGGTTCAAAGAGTATGGGGTTATGGATACCAATCTTTGCATACATTTTTAGACTTGGTTGCTAAGTTGATTAGCTTTGATGAACTAATTCTCTCTGCATCCCTTCACCATTTATTCTTTCTAATAATAGATAGTTCCTAGGATAAACAACATCTGGAATAAAGGTGAAGTAACCCCCCCCAAAAAAAGGAATAAAATTAAAGAAAAAACAAAGAACCCTACAGTTTCCCAAAGACAATTACGAATGTTTTCTTTTTTTAGTTCTGGATGTAGTTCCTTGTCCGTCTGCAATGTCCATCCAAAATACTAACGGACAAGCTGTATGGATTGTTCATCTGCTGTTTAGTCTGAAAAAGGAATTTTTCATCCACTGGGTTTTTAAGATATGCATGGTCCGACTGATTCCTTATGTGATGATGAATCTCATTTAAGGGATTCTGCAGTGTTCCAAAGCTTGGTGCAATCGGTACAATGTCATCCACAGACAGGAGCATCTGGACTCTGTCAATAAGCATTTATTAAGAACCTGTGCTCTAATTAACGTGCTAAGCAGTGGGGAGGCAAAGAAAGGTAAAAGCCAGGCTTTGCTCCTGAGCAGCTCACAGTCAGAGGGGGACAGATAATATGCAGATGACGATGTAAAACAAGACATATCCAAGATCAATTGGAGACCATTAAGAGAAAGAAGGCATCAGAATGAAGGGGGATTAAGGGAGGAATGGAAAAGGCATCTTATAGAGTTTTTGGATTTTAGCAAAGACTTGAAAAAAGCCAGGAGGCAGAAATGATTCCAGACATTTGGGACAAATGAGGGAAAGGAGAGGGTTTTAGGAGGGAAAAGAGAATTGATTCAGTTTTGGACATGTTGAGTTTAATATATCTGCAGGTCGGGATAATTCCATGAAACTGGAGGTGCAAGTATAGGAGTCTAGAGAGAGGTAAGAGCTGGATAAGGAGATGTGTGAATCATGAGCTTAAAGATGATAATTGAATCCATGGAATCCTGGATCACCATCTATGCACAGCACTTCAGCTTGGACTTTGTATTGGAAGGCAGCCTCGATGATGATCCACACCTTTGAACATTCAGCACCACTTTTTCTCTTTTCTGAATCTTGTGATTTCCTTCCCCCAAACTGAATTTTGCAGAATAAAATAATTCAGTATTAAGGAATATGTAAGTCCTAGAAGATAAGAAAGAAGTGGTAAATTAGAGGGGCATTCAGCATCTTGCTTAAGTCCGATTTCTTGCTCTTACCAGAGAATCTGTGGCCTAATGTTCAGGGTCTGGGTCTAGGCTTGGACAGGCTGGCTCCCTCCTTCTGCTGTTGACCTAGAGCAAGCTCTATAGATGCCCAATTTTCTCCTCTCATTGTCTCACATCAGAGATAGAAAAATCAACACTGAGGTGACTGGCACAGGTTTTGAGTTTGTGTAACTGAGGAATAGATCCCCAGTTTATCTGAGCTGCTCTAAGGCATGAGGGTCAGATAGTTCATTCAGGATACCAGGTTCTGGCAGATGTAGTTGGGTCCTGTCAGATGGACTCTTGGGAAACTGAGGCTGTTCCAGGCACTTGGAAAGGAGATATTTCAAAGAGACACAGATTCGAAGTGGTCTGGATAATCCAGAATTGAATTCTGCCATTTTTTTTCCACCAAGAAAGCAAACCTACTCAGTTTCAAATCATCCCTGTGATCCTCTCACCCTGAGAGCCTAAAATAGATTTGCATAGCTTGTATCTCCCCAAGAGAACTTCCGGTTTCATCCTCTTTTGAGAAAGACAAATGGCCCCCGATGTATTTGTTTAAGTCCTCACAAGGATACATAACCCTGGAGAAAACATGTGTCATCTCTATGATGGTTAGGAAAGTCTGTGGGAAGTTTCTGGACAAAGCACAGGTCTTCTATATTGTAATCCATGTTATAAGGCATTTGGTCCTCTAGAGAATTAAGCTCTTTTTCAACCCCCTTTGCTTTTTAATTTGAAATCTCTAGGGGTTGAGATTTCTTGCAGAATGGGATTTAAAAATCCAAGAGTTTGTTGGGATCCTTTTTGTATATTTCTGTCTTTTACACAAAGGTTGGAGGATTTCTCCTAGCACTGTGTTCAGCACATAGTAGGTGCTTAATAAATGCTTGTTGATTGATTTGTACATACCTTGAATTTATACATTCTTCTATACTCTGGCTTCCAATGTAAGTTTCTTGAGGGTGGGGTAGCATTCTTTTTGCCTTTGTACCTCTAAAATATAGCACCCTATCTAGGATCTTAGTATTATTGAAGACTGATTGATTTTTCAAACTTTGTATCCTTGGTACCAAGCAGATCACCTGGCAAATAGTAGGCACTTAATTAAGATCTACTGACAAGATCAATATAATTATGTACATTAGCCAGAGGCTTTGGAGACTAATGCTATGGAAAGACCCCTGGTTTACAAGCTTTGAGACCTGACTCTAATGCTCATAAGAGCAGAGATTTGTCCCTGAAAGGGTTTATAGAAGCCACAAAGTAAATCCCTTTCTCTGATAATTATTGACAGAAATTAGGTGACTTAGCCAGGGTCACACAACTAGTAAATGTTAGAGGTGAGATTTGTTTTTTTTTTTTTTTTTTCCTCCTTTTTTTTATTTAATAGCTTTTTATTTACAGGTTATATGTATGGGTAACTTTACAGCATTGACAATTGCCAAACCTCTTGTTCCAATTTTTCACCTCTTACCCCCCACCCCCTCCCCCAGATGGCAGGATGACCAGTAAGATGTTAAATATATTAAAATATAAATTAGATACACAATAAGTATACATGACTAAACTGTTATTTTGCTGTACAAAAAGAATCAGACTCTGAAATCTTGTACAATTAGCTTGTGAAGGAAATCTAAAATGGAGGTGGGCAAAAATATAGGGATTGGGAATTCAATGTAATGGTTTTTAGTCATCTCCCAGAGTTCTTTCTCTGGGCGTAGCTGGTTCAGTTCATTACTGCTCCATTGGAAATGATTTGGTTGATCTCGTTGCTGAGGATGGCCTGGTCCATCAGAACTGGTCATCATCTAGTATTGTTGTTGAAGTATATAATGATCTCCTGGTCCTGCTCATTTCACTCAGCATCAGTTCGTGTAAGTCTCTCCAGGCCTTTCTGAAATCATCCTGCTGGTCATTTCTTACAGAACAATAATATTCCATAATATTCATATACCACAATTTATTCAGCCATTCTCCAACTGATGGACATCCATTCAGTTTCCAGTTTCTAGCCACTACAAAGAGGGCTGCCACAAATATCCGAGCACATATGAGTATCCTCCTTTAGTATCTCTTTGGGGTATAAGCCCAGTAGTAACACTGCTGGATCAAAGGGTATGCACAGTTTGATAACTTTTTGAGCATAGTTCCAAACTACTCTCCAGAATGGTTGGATTCATTCACAACTCCACCAACAATGCATCAATGTCCCAGTTTTCCCGCATCCTGGAGGTGAGATTTGAACCAAGTCTTCCCGACTCTGAGTCTGCTCCATTCCCTATCCTGACTACCCTGGACTAGCTATGTCCCCAAAGAATCAGTTACTGCCTCTGAAGCCTCAGCTCCCTCATTTGTAAAGTGATGGAATGGCTCTAGCATTGTGGCTCCCAAAGCCGTTTGTCCCATAAATGTCTTTCAACAACAACAGCAAAAATGTGTTGTGAACCTCCAGGGCAATTTAATATCCTACTCCTAATATTCTTTTAGATTTTACTCACTGGGTACTTACAATTGCTACAATGATGATTTTCGCCTTCAAAATCTACAAAATAAAATTTATGTTATATAAATATAATTACAAACTGACGTTTTATTCTCCAAGTAATTATAAAAAGTTTGAATATGAAATTATAAAACTCAAATTATAAAATGATTATGAGTATTTTATGTGGGACATTATGTGGGAAATAGCAATACAGCCAGAACTCGTATGCTTACTATTATCTGCAAGACTTCATATTAATTTTTTTAATTTTACATAATTTTTGAATAGAAAGAACATTTTAATGAAATAAATGACAATATGGAAGATGTCTGACATTATATAATCATATGTAAACCCAAGTTCAATTGGACCTTTTTATTTGAACAGGGGTTTGCAATATTTGGCTCAATCTCAGTCGGACTCAGTCCTTGATCTGCTTTTGCGTTGAATGCATTTCTATATTTTGATTTAAAACAAGAATAAAATGAAAATGTTCATTGATGATAATCTTCAGAGTCATGGCATGGAGGAGCCTGTATGAGGAGGAGGAGGTTGCCCATACATGGAGTTAGGAATGGAGTGGGAATAAGGTTTAAGGAGGCTGGAAAGGTTGGGGGATTAAGATTAAGAAGGACTTTTGAATGCTGAAAAGTTTTTTGTTGATCCTAGACATGATAAGCAACCCCTGGAGTTTGCTAAATTGGTATTCACATTTGCATCTTAGGAAAATCAGTTTGACATCTGAGTGGAGGATGGACAGGAGGGAGGAGAGACTTGTAGCAGAGAAGTGTAAAATGAGGGATTATGGGTTAAGGTTAGAGAGAGGAGAGAGAAAACTTACTCTCTTGGTTCAGGTCAGAGCTTTATCTGAAGTTTCCAGTCTGAGGGAGTTGCTGGGATGCTGAGAAGGTAAGTGTCCAGGAGCACACAACTAGCATGTGCCACAGTGGGGCTTGAGTCTTCCCCATATCAAGGGATAAAGATCCTGGAGAATCAAACTACTTGTCTGCCTGCACCTCCTATAGTGGGAAATCAAAATAGGCTTTTCACAACCCATTTTCTAAAAGAGACGTTTGTAAATACAAAAAGTAAATGACAGTTAATAAAGTCTGTGGGTTTTTTTTTTTTTTTTTTTTTTTTTTTTTGTGAAAACTAAAACTAACCTTGTCCTAATTTTGATCTATTGGGCAAACAGATCATCCCAGGCCAAGTGGGTGATTGTTATTGAAAAGAGGATACAGTTCGCAAGAAACAGAGGAAATCATTGTAAGGAAATGAGAGAATGAATCTTCATCGAGAACAGTCCAAGATCGATTCTTCTGTAACCGGAGGAGGCCCCGCGAAGGTCTCGGCCTAGAGTGCGCCCATTAATCACAAAGAAACTTGTGTCATGCTGTTTCTATCTCGACCGAGGGAGCTTGTTTATTGGTTCAGTGACTAATGGGGCGCCCTCGCCATGATCGGAAGCCCAGCTGCCAACTGGAACAAGGTCCAACCCGGACGCTGGTTCTTGGCTGCATTTGTTTTGAAACAACTGGATTTTAATAGCCCAATAAAGCCCGGCTTTAGAAAGGATCATCAATACAAAGAGTCCCGCTCAATCTAGGTCAGGGTAGGTCTGCTGAGGGGGGGGGGGGTCGTCTCGATGATGGACAGTCATCGGCGTCCGGCACCTTGTGGGGCGGGACCCCAGTCTCTCTGGGAAGCTGCACGGAGGACCTTCCTTAGGTGGGGGGTGAGGACAGGACGGCCATGTGATCAGTGAAGAAGCATGTTTTATTTTGGGGAGGGAGAGACAAAGCAAAGAGTCTGGCTTTCCTGGCTCCCAGCTCTGCAGCTTGGTTCTTTGGGGATTCTTTTGGGTCTCGATTTTTCCATCTGTAAAATGAGAGGGTTGGAATGAGTGACTACAAGGTCCCCACCAGCTCTAAAGGTTGTGGTTTTTCACAGGTAAATGTGTCCCAGGTGATTTATGCATTCCACAAGTATTGATTGATTGGTTGAGAGGTGATTGGGGTTAAGTGGCTTACCCAGGGTCACACAGCTAGGAAGTGTCAAGCGTCCAAGGCCATATTTGAACTCGGCTCCTCCCAACTCCAGAACCGGCGCTCTACCCACCGGGCCATGCAGCTGCTCACAAAAGCATTTGTTAAATTAATGCCCACTATGGGCCAAGCACTGGGGGGGGGGGGGGGGGGGGGGGGGGGGGGGGGGGGGGGGGGGGGGGGGGGGGGAGCGAGGGACAAAACTGAAGGACCGATGAAGGAAACGATCCCTGTGTTTGAGGAGCTTACGCTGCCCATTAACAGCATGGAGACTAAAGACAGAAGTGGGAAGTAGATGGAAAATCTGTGGGGAGGCGAGCAGAATGAGGCATAGGGAGAAGCTTCCTTAGTCGGAGCTGCTGCTCGAGTCAGGCACTGGAAGAACCCACAGGTTCTCATACCCCTCCTTAGTGCCACAGGGAGCCGTGGAGAGCAGGGAGGAGTCACAAGGAGCATTTTCAGGCAAAGGCCACCTATCCCCGGCCTCCTGGCCCGCCCCGGACTCGGAACGTTGCTTTTTGGAGTTCAGATGTAAACATTTCTCTAGCCTGAGTTTGGGGGGTGAAGGCGACGCTCCTGCTGTTGTGCCTGTCCCGGCCAGTGACCGGAGAACCCGCTACAATGGGGGAGCCCTTCCTGGGGGGGCCACAGCCGTTTGGGACCAAGGTACGGCAGGTATCCAAAGCCCCCTTCGGGATGAAAGGTGGAAAACTTCACTCTTCTGAGCTCAGTCTGGGTCTCATGTGGAAGTCGTGGCCTTAATGCCCGTCTCACAAGGGGTTCTCACTTTCTCCAAGGGGAGCTGGCCGTGGCTGAAGGGCCCGTCCCGTACATCAGGCCTTCCCTAAGGGGCCTGGGGGAGCTAGAAGGATCTGTAGGGAGGCCAGAGCCTCCCCAGGGCCAGCTCCTCATGGAGGGTCCATTGAGGAATCCTGGCTTCCCTCAGACTCAGCAGCCTGAGCTCAGGAGGAGGAAACGTAAGCCTTGAGAGGCTAGAGGACCGGGGGTCCTGGCCGCACGCCTCTGGCTAAGTCACCGCGTCCCAGGCAATTCTCTAGGACTCTAAGTTCTGAAGTGTTGTCTGCCTGCCCTCAACACAGGGTCTGCCCTGCCCCTGTCTGGGACTTGCCAGAGTGACAGTGGTCAGAGTTCACCCCCCCCGGGGGGGGGGGAAATCAAGCTTGGCCAGTCTTTGGACCCCCAGGACCTCCATCGCCAAACTTCTCCATTAATGGTGGGTGGGCCCAGCAGACCCGTCTCCTTCAGGCAAGAAATCCTGTTGAGGGGTGAAAACCGAGTTTGTGCCGGGAGCTCCAAGGGTCGGGGACTGGGCTGGGCTGGGGTCAGATGGGGCAGGTGGACACTAAGCTCTGGGGAGAGAGAAGGAGTCCCCACGTCTGAGAATGTGTAGACCCTGTTTTGGGGTCACCCTGGATGAGTAGGGAGATTGGGAGAGACTTCCAGGAAGGGTCCCCCAGCCTGCCGCCTCCTGCTGGAGAACGGGGTCGTGAAGAGTCCAGAAAGAACTGTCCCAAACCAGGAGAGGCCTCCGGGTGTGGAAACTCCCTCCACAGATCCATATCAGCTCCCATTCTGTCAGTGGGAGGTGCCAGCCCTGGGGCCCAGCGGTCCTGACTCTGTCCATGAGACCATCTTCCCTTCATTCACGGGCTCTTGATTAACTGGCCGACCTTATTCTTCCGGCCTCTGGTGCTTCCTGAGGGTCCATCTTCAGAGCCAGCCATTGTAGCCCCCCAAGACCTCACCTCCCTAACATAGGGGACTTGGGGGGCTTTGAAATTCATTTGCCTTTGACTGGGGAAGGGAGATGGAGACCGGGGGTAGCTTTAGGCCCAGGCCTTGATGAGAACTATGGGAAGTTAAGAGCTCCCAGGTGGGGAGGGTCCCAGCCAGGAGGGAGGCCCTGGGAGACCTTGCCTTGCTGCCATGGGACGGGGGCAGGGAGGTGCTCCAGACCTTTGTCCCGGGGTCTGCCGCCGCCGAGCACTGGGCACAGAATCTCGCAGAGTTTATCAAAGGTCTGGAGTCATGGGAGTCACAGGGAGCTGGCTCAGGCTTGGGATTCTGTGCTTCCTGCCGGAGGGGATGGGGCAGGCTCCCTCCCAGCCCTGCGGTGGGTGGGGTCCCCTGGAAGCTCGTAAAATATCAGCTCCAGCTTATTCAACTGCCCGGTGTTGTCTCCAGCCTCTTTCCCCTCCATTAATTATTGTGTCTGTCATTCCGAGGCCAAAAGCAACAACTCTGGGACCAGGGCTTGGAGCTGTGGTCTCTCAGGGAAGCCAGCGGGACCGTCCTCCCCCGCCCCAGGCCCGGGGCCTCTCCCCCAATTAGTTCAGGTCTTGTAGAGATCTTGACCTGTCCTGTGGAGGCAAGCTTACCGCAGTATCAGTCTGTTCCTATTGATTTCTAGGGGCTCACCTTACTGCCCCTCCCCACCCCAACAGATTGTGATATCCTTATTTGCACCCCAGCTATGGCCCAGTGCTCAGCATACAGTAGGAGCTGAATAAATGCTTGTGATGGACTCTGATGGCCCTTCACCCCCAAACAGACTCTTCCATTTTTTTATTTGTATCCTAGCTATACCCAGTGCTCAGCATACAGTAGGAACTGAATAAATGCTTGTGGCAGACTCTGATGGCTCTGGCTTTGAGATCCTGTCCTTGCATCGAGGTGTGGGGGGTCTTCCTTTATCTTGCCACAACCAGGGGCAGAGCAGGTGGTTTCTGCGACCCCTTCCAGCGCCAGCTTTAGGATGTGAGGTTGGTAGAGGAGGCCGGCTTCCCGTAGGGCCGAGGCAGGACGCCCAGGGTGACCGAGCGGCTTCTGCTTCAGCCCCCTGGGGGAAGGGCTGCCGCAGCCTCCCTGAGACCCGGATCCTTCCCCCTCGCTCTGGCACCGGCAGGACCACAGGTTCCAGCCACAAAGGTGAGCCTCCCTTTAAAGCCTCCAGAGCAGAGACTCCTTTGCCCTCACGTAGGGTCTCTGGGAGGTCAGGTGGCCCAGGGCCAAGGCTGTAAAAACGTTGTGAACCCTCTCTGTTGCTCCTGGATGGCCACAGCCCCTGGGGCCGGGGGCAGACCTCAGTTTATCTTGGGGAAGTTCGGGAAGCTTGGCCACGAAATCTCCCCGAGCTCGTTAAGTTTGGCGCGTACCACCCAGGCTGGGGAGCCCCTGCCAAGAGGCTGGCACGTCGTTTTTATAAGGGAGCTAACAAAGGGCCCAGCTCCAGGAAGAGCATTACAACATTCGATTTTCCATTTTTCATCCTTTTAAAGGAATTCGCCCAAGTGTTCCATTGAATAAGCTCTTACTTAATGTTATGAAAAGAAAAACAAAAGAAAACCCCGCTGAACCCCGTTTTCAGGCCAGAGGAACGTCCACTGCTTCGCAGCAATGAGAGATCCCCGACCTGGGGAATAAGAGGGAGCAACTGGGAGTTGCTCGCTAGCAGCCCGGGGTGGCCGTTGTCCAGGCGTCTCGGGCTTGGGTCTCTTGGGTTCGGGGGAGCCGTGTTTAGAACTTACGTGGAGCTTTCCCCAGCCACAAGGACGCTGCAGCTTCTTCAAAAGGCCTGCGCCCTGGAGGAACCGGGGGGGGGGGGAGGCGTTCTCCACTTGTTTCTTCCCTTCTTCAGGGGTTTTGTGGGAAAAGTCAGCCAAAAACCCAACAAAGTAAAATGGCTCCCACTGTCCTTGCTGAGGGCTGGGGCCCCAGCGAGGAAGGAGTGGGCTCCGCATCCTGCCTCGAGACCTTCGAGGTTGGGGGGGGGGGCGCTCCAGAATTCAGGAGCGAAGACAGTTTCTGTCTCCAAAGTCCTCCCAGAGGATGGTCCCGGCCCTCTGGCCCTCTGGGCGAGGGAGCTAACGTCTAGTGAGCCTCCGCTAAGAATTGACTCGGCTTGATGGCGGCTTGAGTGGACATGGCCAGAGGAGCAGGAGTTCATGATGAATTCTGAAGATTCCATTGTGGATCCTCCTCTCTGCTGGGCCCACAGTTCTTAAGTGGAAAGGAGCATGGGACTCTGGGAGTGGGGCGGAGGGCTTCAGAGTCGGGACACTGAGGAGGCAAGACCTGGGGAATCAGGCCCGGGAACTCAAAGTCCAGCAGTTTGGGGCCAATGCTGAAGACAAATGAGTGTCACCTTCATGGGCCCCAGAGACCCTTCCTACCAGTCTGTGAAAAGCAGCCAAAGCTTCAGACTTCCATGGAATACACAAGTGAGAGGCGCCGTGGGACGGCAGCTGGGGGTGCCAGTGCCTAGAGTCAGCCAGGCTCCCCTTCCTGACGTCCGGCTTTGGACACTTCCTGTCACTTCTCCCCATTTGCCTCAGTTTCCTTATCTGTAAAATGAACTAGAGAAGGAATGGCGAGCCCCTCCAGCATCTTTGCCTGGAAAACCCCAAATGGGTTCGTCAAGAGTTGGTTGCAATTTAAAAAGGAGAGAAGCAAAAGATTCCCTCTTCTCCTCAAAAGAATATTGACAAGGAGAATACGCATTATTCCAGTTCTAAATGTGTAATTTTGGTCCTCCCTGTGTCAGTCTTCCTAGCTCCTCAGCAGGCCGTAAGCTCTGTGGGGGCAGGGACTGGGTCACTGTATGGTGCCGGGCTTGGTGCTTTTCCCAGAGCAGCCTGGACAACTCACACTGTCCCCTGTTACTCAATTCCAGGACTCCTAAGTCAGAGGAGTTACCCTCAGGTCTGGAAAACTGAGCTAGACCACAATGGGATTGGAGAGTGCTTAGGGCTAACGGGGGCCAGAATTTGATTCTACTTAGATCTGACACTATTGCTCCAGGTGAGTCTCTGTGGCTGTGAATGATAGCAGTGGTGGTCAGGATAAAACCAGAATATTGCCAGAAAACCCAAGAAACCGGGCAGCAACCCCCACCAGCACCAGCCTGGGGACAGCGCAGCTTCATAGACCGAGCTGCCACTCTCACTCAGGGTCACCATGGGGAACATGGGATGAACGGCTTTTTAAATGGTGTTATCATCCCCCAAGACACAGAATAACCACAGAGGCCCATTGTCGTGGGAGGGAGCGAGCTGTCGGGCAGAAGTTCTCCATTTGCTGCATCCGATGATCGTACAAATGATGGTGCAGTGGTGACCACGGAGAACGTTTGTTTTCTTGGCATTGACTGTAAGACCAAAATTAGCACAAGTGGCAGAGAATCAATGCATATTTGTCACATCTCAGCTTCAGAGGCTGCATTTGGTCCATGAAGAGCAAAAAGCCGTGCTCCTCCCATTCTTGTCTTGGAGTGTAGCCTTTTCCACTTAGATAATTTACCATTGGCGCAGTAACCGACCTTGACACCATGTTCGTCCCTACGGGAAGAGTCTGACAATATTGCCACAAACGTCAGGCTCAAAAGCATGTGAGTGGGCACACAGCCTTGCTCCACTCCACTGATGACTGGGAGAGCACGAGGGCATCGTTCATCATCCAGAACCCAGGCAAGCCTGCCGTTGTGGGACTGCTGTACGGTACTGATGAACTTCTCTGGGCAGACAGATTTTGCCATAATTTTCCACAACTCTTCATGGCTTTCATTATCAAAGGCCTTGGTCAGATCAATAAACATCATGTACACATCTGTTCTGCTTCTGGCAACTTCTCTTGGAGTTGTTGGGCAGCAAACACCGTATCAACCGCTCCTCAGTCCCTTCTGAAGCCGTATTGACTCTTGGGTAGATGACCATCCCTCAGGTGAAGGATCAGCCTGTTAAGGGAGACTGGCAAGAGTCTTTCAGGTAATGACTAAAAAAGAGAGGATAGCCCTATCCCCCAACCCCCTACACCCTGGTTGTCACAGAACACTATTTCTTTTACATTCATAGAGCTGGACAATGTAGTTATCCATGAATTGCTGGGGGGTAGCCTCCCTTTGCTACACAACCTGGAAACAATTTCTGTCAGTTTTCATATGAACAGTGGACCCCCTACCTTTTAAATATCAGCTGGAATAAATTCAGCACTAGGTGCTTTGTCACACCACAGGAGACTGTCATTCAAAACCTCTTCTTCAATTGCAATTTGGTTAGACATGTATCTTAACATATTTAACATATATTGAACTATCTGACAGCTAGGGGAGGGGTGGGAAGAAGGAGGGGAAAATTTGGAACAAAAGGTTTTGCAAGGGTCAATGTTGGAAGAATTACCCATGCATATGTTTTGTAAATAAAAAGCTTTAATTACAAAAAAGAATTAACTTCTTTTAACAGATTAACAGTTTAACTTCTATCTGAGGTATATGGTCAATGGCTTCAGCATTGATTGATGATAGTCTGTAGAGAACATTATGGAAAGTGTTCAGCCCATCTTTCTAGTATTATGTCCTTATCACTAATCAATGTGGCTTCATCAACACTGAGTAAGTCTTTGCCCATAAATAGCCTTCAGGCCATCATAAAAGTGTTTTGGATTGTTATTATCAGTGTAAAACTGAATTGCATCTGCGTTATTACTGAGTCAAGAATCCTATCTTATCAAGCTTATATCTCTAAGCTTCATGTGTATTTTACTCTTGATGGAATTAAATGCTGTCTCCTTAGACATAGGCATAGACCATTTTGCTGATAAACCTGTGGAGTTCTCATTTTTCATTCAGCAGCTTCTGAATTTCACCATCATTTTCATCGAATTAGCCCTGATGTTTGTGAGTGTTCTGGCCCAGATGAGCAAATGCAGCACTGTGCACCAAATCTCCAAAAGCTGCCCACTCCTTTTCTGCTCCTCTGCTGCCAACTGTGTGTCGGCTTTCCCTTCCCACAGAGATAGCAACAAACTATTCCAACTCCGAGAAGCTCTCTAATGTGTTGATATTAATTCTTCTGGCAGCCTTTTTGCCTTGGAGATGCCGCTTTTGTTGAATGTGAATATTTAGCTTGGAGAGGATAAGTCTATGATCAGTCCAGCACTCTGCACCACACATTGCCTCAGTCTCTCTCATGTCCTGTGTGTCTCTTCCCCTTACAATCATATAGTCCATTAAATGTCAATATTTGCTTCAGGGATGCATCCAAGGACGCGGTTAGGTAAACAGAAGCTAGTGTTAATGATGAGAAGGTCATGAGATGCACGAGCCTTCAGTAGTAAGTGACCACTGCTGCTGCTATTTCCAACACCATTCCTGCCAGGCCTCCCAGCCATGAATGGTAGTATATACTTACTCCTGCTTTAAAGTCATCCTGAATTATAAGCTTTCCTCTTTTGGCATGTGGATTCATGAGATTTTTCTTTGACTGCTCAGGGTTCATCATGGTGACAGCACAGGCACTGATGATTGTGGCTTGGCCCTTTCCTATGGGTGGCAATTGCATTGTCATGAGTTTGTGATTCATTTCTTCTGGGAGGTATAGAAGCTTGATGACTAGATTAGTTCTGATTTTTAAAAATTATGCCCACTTTATGACCACCCGAGTAAAATACTTATCCAGCTCTGATTTCAATAAACCAGCCTTTATCTGTCAGCCTTGTTTCACTCAGGGATGCTATTGGGATGGGATACCCTTGGAGTTCTCTCTCAAGAAGAGGTAAGAGTTAGGTACATTAGGTGGACACCAAAGGAGGAAAGAACCAGCCCCAAAAAGGGCTCAACAACTCTCACACCAAAGGTTTGTCTTCCCTGAACAAACCTACACCCTGGTGTGGCAATGACAATGGGGATGAAGGAACTGGTATATGTGACCTCACTAAGGGCAAGGATGACAGAAAAGGAAAATGGGCAGCTCATATTCTGAGCCTGAGAAACAGCATTAGAGTGTTCTTAATCTCCACAAAAAATAAGAGTAAAGACTCAGCACTGGGCTGGGTCTCTTGAGTCCCTTGAGTCCATTCCCTTCTTGGAAGAGTGAACAGGGAACCATCCATCCCATTGTGGATGAAGATGGCTCATCTGTGAAGACTTGGCTGAGATGGGACTGGGCTTAAAATAACCAAAAGTGTGGACTGTTCAGAGCCTATATGGACACAGCCCTTCTCTACTCACTGCGACTTGGATGTCAGGTTTTTACTTTTGCATTTAATTCATTTTTAACTTTTAAATTTTATTGCTACTTTTTGTTTGGATGTTCCACTTCCAAGTCAGTCCCCTCCCCACCATAGTTACCCTCCTCTTATAACAAAGAAAACCAAAACATGAAGCAGAAATCAGCCCATGGACCTCATCTGATGATATGTGCAGCATTTGATGCCCACAGCCCCCCACCCGAACAACAGAATGAGAGAAGCATATTTCCTCATCTCTTTTCCAGGGTCAAAATAGGTCATCATCCTTAATTTATGTCTTAGCCAGTGATTTCAGGGTCTGCCTACTTTAAGACCTTATTTATTGCTCTGAAAACGTTTCCAACACTTGCTTAGAACAGGAAGCATCTTTTAAATCAGCCAGCAAAGAATGACAATGGAAAAGCTCCATCAAAATGGTTTTCATTTTTTCCTTTGAAACTCTTGGGGCTTTCGTCTCCGAAGAGATGGATGACTCTCTGCTCACCGTTCCAAGAAGGGACTAACTCCTCCTCTCTTCCTCCCCACCCCCATCTTGCCTGGTCCAGGAGGGCTCTCCACCCTTCCTCCCTCAGCTCACTTCTTTATTTTTCACTTGATGATAGGCCCCACAGCATTTTTGCAGCAAAGGAAAAGACATAATGAGCTTAATTTTGGAATGACAAAGGTTATTATTATAATCACTTTCCTCTGAAGAACTGCAAATAATCCATTTGCCCAACTGCCCTCAAAGCTTCTAATTATGCTTTTGTGGCTACCCCTCCAAAGCTAGCCATGAGCCCATTGCAAAATCTAGTTTTTGTTTGTTTGTTTCTTTTAACTCTCTCTCCACTCAATACACAAGAACTCCACCCCCACTAGATTTTGGAGATTAAATTCCCTTAGTCTTTTCTTGGGTCTCATTGCAACATTTCCTCCCTCCCCCAGTGAGGGAAGGAGCAGAGGTTTCAGCATCGTATTTTATGGACTGGAGAAATCTGACTTGATATGTGGTCTCTTCTTTTACATCTCAAGGACAGGCAGCTTACAGATTTTTTATCCAGTCCGTGGCCCCGCCTTCAGGCAGAACCCCACCTAGATCATTCCAGACAGATGAGAATCTGTCGTGTTTTTAAAGCTCTCTAGAGGAGAATGCTAGGCAGCTTTGCCTGGCAACCCATTTCATATATAACAACACTCACTTATTCACTCACATTTTCTTAAATCTAGTTTAAAGCCCCCAGACTTGAAGCCCATTATTTCTTTCTAAAAATGGTTTTGGAGGAGGTTAAAGGATAATATAAATATCAGTAACTTTTATGTGTATAGTGTTTTTTTTTTGATCTAGTATTATCTCATAGAATGTAAGTTCCCTGAGAGCAAGTTCCTGGTTATGTTTTTCATCCTTATACCCTCAGCACCTAGGATAGTGCCTGATTTGTTTTGTGGTTCAGTCATTGTTGGTCTGACTCTCTATGACACCCCAGTGGGGTTTTCTTGGCAGATATACTGGAGTGATATGCTATTTCCTTGTCTAACACATTTTACAAGTGAGGAAACTGAGGCAGAGTTAAGTGACTTGCCCAGGGTCACACAGCTAATAAGTGTCTGAGACCACATTTTAACTCAGCAAGGCGAGTCTTCATGTCACCAGGTCCAGCACTCTGGGCACTGTACCGCTTAGCTGCCCACTGTGTCTGACTCACAACAGGGGCTTAATCAATGTTTGTTCATTGGCTAATAACAAAATAATAATTTATAAGAATAGCCTCTTTGAAAGCAGAGCTTATTACCTTCTTTTTCTGCATCTGTATTTTCAGCCTCCAGCACTATAACTGGCACATAGTAACAAATCCTTGTTTATTAATTCCTTGAAATGCTTAGGGAATTATAAACTTTTTCTAGGAAAAACTATTTTTGTTTTGGGTTTTTTTTTTTTTTTGGCTTTGTAAACCCTCCTTAATGCCATCAACTTAGTAAGTGCTTAAGAAATGCTTGATTGATGGATGAAATGCTCACTTCTTGTGGGAGACTGGTTTTTGTGGGGTTTTTGCTTATGAATCTGCATAGCAGCTCTAAGCACACAGGAGATACTTAATAAATGGTTTTTAAATGAAATTGCTTACAGTTTGCAAAGACTTTTGTACCCATTGTCTTGTTTGGCCTTCATAACTACCCTATAAAGAAGATGGAGCAGAGATTTATCCTTATTTTACTGGTAATTAATGTGGAAGTCAAAAATTAACTTCCCAAGAATAGAGTTATAATTAAATAACCCTTCAATTCCCTTGAAAAGGATCTAGGGGTCTGACATGGTAGCAAAAAAAAAAAAAAGGTTCATAGGGCTTCATTGAGAGCATCAGAATGTCCAGGGCTGGGGAGATGATGGTTGTTGTTGCCACAGTTGTTGGCTCTGGCCACATCACTCCTGAATGTTGCATTCGCTTCTGCAATGCAATCTAGAAAGGAGGCTGATGGATTGGAGAATTCCAGAGGAGAGAGGCCCCATGCTATGAGTGAGGCTGGGGTCTAGGCCCTGGTGAGCCTGCCCTGGTCCATCCACTTCTTGAATGAGACAAGGCACTGCTGTTGTGTGGAGAAGCAGCCGAACCAAATGCTGGGGCGAGAGAGGGTCATTTTGTTTCTACTTATACATTGTTAATCATTTAGGGAGAGTACAATGGAAAAGACAGTATCTCTGGAATCAGAAGACTGAGTTCACATTTCATCTTTTTTGAACTGTTTTTTAAATAAAATTTTGAGTTCCAATTTTTTTCTCTCCCTTCTTTCTCTTTTCTACGATGTAAGCAGTTGGATAAGATGATATAGGTACAATCATGTAGTACATATTTCCATAAAATTTCATTGTTTTCAAATCAAAGAGCATTTATTAAATTCCCATTATATGCCAGACCCTGTGCTAAGCACTGGGGATCCAAAACGAGGCAAAAGATGATTCTTACTCTCAAAGAGTTCACAATCCAGACGGCCAGCAAGCAAATATATACAGAGCAGCCTACATGTAGAATAAATAGGAGATAATTACCAGATGGAAGACCCTGGGATTGAAGGAGGGTTAGAGGAGGCTTCCTCTGAGAGGTTAGATTTTAACTGGGTCTTGAAGGAAGCTAGGAAGGAAAGTACTTAGGGTGGAGGAGAGAGAGCCTTCCAGGGTTGGGGGATGGTCAGAGAAAACGTCCAGAGCTGAGAAATGGTGTGTCTTGTTCATAGAGCAGCCAGGAGGCTGGGGTCAGGGCATCAAAGGGTTGGGGAGTAAAAGTTCAGAAGAGTGGAAAGGAAGGAGGAGGCAGGTGATGAAGGGCTTTGAAGGCTGAACAGAGCGTTTTGTATTTGATCCTGGGGGTGATAGGGAACCACTGGAGCTTATTAAGGACAGGGTGACATAGAGGCACGCTTTAGCAAAATCACTGAAATGGCTGACTAGAAGATGAGTTGAAGTGGGGAGAGACTGGAAGTAAGCAGACCCCTCCCCACCCAGCAGAGGGTAAAGGTAGAGGCAAAGTGATGAGGCTCTGCACCAGAGTGGAGCAGTGGCAGAAGAAGCGAGTGCAAACCAGAGGAGTGGCAGAGACGAAATCAACCTAGATAGTGCAGAAGTGAAATGGGCAAAAGATGCTGCAAAGGTGAAATTGGCAAGAGATATTGAAGAAGTGAAAGAAGGAGAGATGCTGCATAGATGAAATCAACCAGAGATAGTGCAGAAGTGAAATGGGCAAAAGATGCTGCAGAGGTGAAACTGATAAGAGATGTTGCAAGGGTGAAATCGACAAGGAATGTTCAGGAAATGAAATGGACAAGAGATGTTGCAAATGAAATCAACAGGTCTTGGCACCATGTGGGATACGGGGAGGGAGAGAGAGCCAGGAGTCGGTCTAGCAGGATTCCTGGGTGACCAGCCTTTTTAAGTTAAATAGCCTTGGGCAAGTGCCTTTACTTCTCTGCTGCTCAGTTCCTTCGTCTATAAAACAAAGGAGTTGGCCTCTGAGATCTATTTCAGCTTCAAATCTATGGTCCTTGGTCTTCAGCTCTCCAGGAAAAGGAATGTTTGTGTCAAAGGAAACATTTTGTGGTCATTTTGCTTTACTAGTTTACACTTCAATGGGTTTGTGTGTAGCTGTCTAGGACATTTCTGAGCCTAGTGAACAATCTCTCTCCAGCTCTTGCTCTCATCTTTTGGTGAGTCATGGTTCCCTTTGACAGTCTGATACAATTTATGACTTTTTCTAAGAATAATGTTTTAAATGCACAAAATAAAATATACAAGATATTAAAAAATTCATGCATTTAAAAAATAATTTCGTAGACTAAGGGAGAATCTCTGATTTAGATGGTCTCTAAGAACCCGTCTATCTCTGGGGAAACATTCAGATTTGGGTGTTTGTTGATTTTCTATTGCTAAGTAGGAGGCAAAATCGAGTTTGCAGCTTGGTCTCCTATCTCTGAATCCAATATTTTCTGTCTCCCATCTATCTGAGAAAGAATCCACTACACTTTTTCTAGGTACCATCAGCTCTCAGTCAGGCACGTGTTCTGAAGAAAATTAGGAACGGTCTTGTTTGTATTTGATCCTTGCTCTTGGGCTGAATTGTCTTATAGACCTAGTCTAGTCTTCCGAGTTTTTGAAATAAATACTTGTTGATGGATTGATTTGAGATAAGATGAGAATTCCCACTTGCTCAGTGGCTGAGGCCAGGAATCAGTCATTTGGACATGATGGGCTGGGAATAAGAATGAATGACCCGGGATCATGTCAAAGGCTAAGATGGTTCTGGTCTCAATTAGGCTTCCGTGTTTCTTGGACCACAAAGCCAAATCTTATTTGTCAGTCTGTAGGAAGGGAGGGGAATACGTGTATCCTCACTCTTCTATGTGTTTCTTATTTCTCTGTGTTCTATATAAATAGAGAGGACAATCAGCCAAACTCAGAATAGAAGAGAAGTTGTCACTAGCCCTCGTGAATAGGTTCATAGATTTGGAGCTGGAATCAGAACCCCTCAAATCTAGCCCTCCTACCTCCCCATTCTACAGAGGAGGAAACTGAGTCTCAGAGGGGTCATAGAATCAGCTAAGTGTCTGAGGTGAGAGCTGAATCTAGGATTTCCTGACTTCATGTTCGGTGTTCTATTTACCACATAGTCTGTTTCAGCTCTAAATCTAAGGTCCTAGGTCCTCGACTCTCCAGGAAAAGGAATATTTGTATTAACAAAAACATTTTTGTGGCTTTCTTGCTTACACTCAATGGGTTTGTGTATAGCTATTATCTAGGACATCTTGGATCTGCACTTGGGGTTTGAGCACTCGGGTATTGGAGGGGAGTCGTCCTCCTTAGGCTCTGATTGTTACTTCTGCACTCCTGGATGGGGGGATGCCAATCAGTCAAGAAGAGAGGATTCTGGCCGGAAGCCTATGTGAAGAGAAGAAGGTGCTCCCAGGCAAGGGGAGACGTGGTGGGACCGGAACAGAGCTTGTTCCACAGGAAGGAGTAAGGTCCCAGATTTCCTCAAGTTGGTTTCCCCAATTAGTTTAATACAATTGTAATCCTATGTATTTTATTTTATGAATTAAAAATATGGTTTTGAAAGGACTCCATAAGACTTCCCCAGCTGATGGAACGGGTTCAAAATATCTAAAAGGTTGAAAACCCCTGATCTAACCCAACAATCAAGGGGAATGGCTGCCCCAGCAGGCAGCGGGTCTCCTCTTACTGGGGGTCTGAATACTGGCTAGATGATCACTTGTAGTGGGGCTGGACTCAAAGACCTGGGCTTCCTTCCATCCCAAGGTTCTCTGAACCTGCTGACATCCGGCTTCATGGGAGAGGAGATAATTTCTGGTTCGGGATCCCTGGGACCGGGTTTGCTCTGGCTGCCCAGAGAGGCGGTTGACTATATTGTTCTGTACAAGGCAAAAAGGAATAGGAGGAGGGAGGGAGGGAATAGCCAGTGATCTCGGCAGTGACAAGACCGCCATCTTGGAAGCCTCTCTTTAGTCTGGATCAGCTCATTCAGAGTTCTTCAAGTTTCTCTTAATTATTCATTGTACTCAGGTCTTGGGGAGGGGGGGGGCAGACACCACATTCCCCATTGGTGGGAACCCTCTTATCTCCACAAAAATGTTTCTCTGGATTTGTAGGTGATCAGATCTGGGCTTTCATGGGCGTCCCCTGAAAGAGTTCCCTGAGGGCCAGGATCCCACAGTCAGTACATGTCAGAGGCAGCATTGAGTCCAAGTGTTCCAGACTTGGAGGACGGCTTTCCATCTGCTCGGCCAGTTCTCGGCTACGGAGCCTTGTGTACGTCCCGGCTTTTCTTTCTGCCTTTGCATTTCTGCAGTGTCTGGCTGCTGCTTCTCACAACGAGGCCCAGGGGAGTATCAGGAGCTTGATGTATGCAATTAACACTAATTGCAGTCCAGGTCAATTCTTGGATCTCGGGGCTTTTCCTTTCAACCCAGATCTTCATTTTTCTTTATCTGAAATGATTTTTATGTCATCTCTGTCTCTTTCCAAATGTTTTGTTTCCACCCTGAAAATCATTCAGGTCCTTTCTTGGAATCCATGTGGAAAAAAAACATGTTTTTTTACGTATCAATTACACTGAAAAATTAAATTCCCCTTTTACAAGTCAAGGGCTTGACAGTGGCCGGTCAGGCAGGGAAAAGGTCACTGGGATCGGACGCCAGGCGAGGCAGAGCAGCCATGGCCAGGAGGCTGAGGGAGTGAGTACCTTCCCACTGTGAACAGCAACCTGGCCAGGGTCACTTGGAGCCCCTCTGACAGGCCAGCAGGGACTCCCATGCGGATGGGCTGGAACAGAATGCTTCACAAACAGGATCCTCTTGGTCCAGCTGAAGGGAGTAGGTAGACAGTGGAAATCCCATGGAAAATCATGCTTAAGCGCGCTGGCCCAAACTTCAGGGAGGGAGCAGAGGATTGGGGTCAGGCGGCAGGGGTTTAGTCCCATGTGGACTTCTTGTCACTACGTGACCATCTTGAGCCTCAGTTCCCTCCTCTGTAGAATGAGAGCGTTGGACTAGGGGACCTCTAAGGCCCTTGCCAGCTCTCGAGTCGTGGAATCTTGGGACTTCTCTGGGCCTCAGTTTCCCTCTCTGTAGAATCCTTGTTCATAATGATCATTTGTTACAGAACAGTAACAAAGATGTCATTAAGATGCTTAACAGATGGCCCACTCATGGTTATACAGTGAGCAGCAAGGCTGAAATTCTAACTGGAACCTCAGTTTCCCAAACAAATGCTTTTTCTTACTAATAGCTGAAAATCATTTGATTTTTCCATCTAAGACTTTAACCATATCTGATAGCCACGCTGGGACAGAGGTGATGTTATGCCCATTTTAGAGGGGAGAAAAACTAAGACCATTTCCCCGGGAGATGTAGATAATAAGGGGCACATGTGAGACCAGACTCAAATTTAGTCCCACGCCCCCTGGTTCTGGAGAGAGCCCTTGGCTTAGCCTCAAGGTCGGGGTGATGGGAGTTGCAGTCCCACCTCCGCTGTAGGTTAGCCCTTAACCTCTAGGTCCCCAAGCAGCCTTGGAGACAGAATCAAAGAGGAGCCGCCGAATGACATCAGTGGAGGAATTGGACATACTGCGACACCCCCCCCCCAACCATGTGATGAAATCCTCCTTTCCTGCCCCCAAATAAACTCTCTCTGTCTCTGTTTGTGTCCTGTGAGCCCAGAGGTGGAGCCGGCTAGCAGGGCGGCCAGAGAGAGGTCCTCGCTCAGGAAGAACCAAGATCAAATCTCCGGGCTGAATCACCCCGAGCGTGGGACATTGGGCAAGTCACTTGTGGTCCAGGCAGTTCTGAGGCCGGCAGCCGCAGAGGAGCCACCAATTGTCCTGGAGAGAGGGAGTTCCTCCATCCCACGGGCCCCAAACAAACATACAGAGATGAGCCCCACGTCTGCCTTCTTGGGGACCCCAGTCTGGTGGGGGGAGAAGACACAAGAGTTAAGCAGACGGGGAGCCCGAGTGCTGGCAGATGGGGAGGGCGGGGGGGGGGTGACTCACGCATGAGTCAATGGCCTTTCTTTGACAACAACAAGCCACCGTCCTCCAGCAGGAACCTGGGGACAGCTCTCCCATCATCCAGTGATGGGTGTGACAGGCCCGAGTCCCTGCCTCCTTGGGGAAGATGCTGGGCTGCCTTCCCGTGATCCCTCGGAGTCCGAACGGGAGCCAGGGCCTGGGTGATGAGCACGGGGCAGTTTGTTTTCCTGCTTACCCTGGGAACAGCGAGCTGCCCTTTACCGGCCCTGAGGACTGGCTTCAGGAGTAGGGGTCGGGGGGGAGGGCGAATGTTTGGGCCTGGGAGAAGAAAAAAGAAGCAGAGGAGAAAGATGAGGAGGAAGAAAGACAGGAGGAGAAGAAGGAAGAAGAGAAGGAGGAGGGAGAAGGAAAAGGAGGAGGAAGGGATAGAGAGAGAGGAAGAAGAGGAAAAGGGAGAAGAGGAAGAAGAGAAAAGGGGGGATAAAGAGGAGGAAGAAAAGAAAGAGGGAGAAGAGGAAGAGGAAGAGGAGGAGGAAAAGAGGAGGGCAGGGGGAGGAGGAGGAGGCAGAGCAAGCGGGGAAAAGCAGCTCTAGCCTCCTCTCCTGCCCTGAGATGTTTTTCCAATAAATAATGTGAAGCTTCAAATGAAATACAAACCCTGTGCATTTCTCTCTCTCTCTCTTTTTTAAATCTCCTTGGAATCCAGGAATATTTCAGGATCTGGACAGGATCAGGAGCCTCTGAGGACTGGCCCTTCCTCCTCCTAGGGGAACACTCCTTTCCTAATGACATTGGGGAAGTTTGCTCCTCTCCTCCCTCCCTCCCACCTCCATCCCCATTGCTCCACCCTGGGCTAGAGGCCGGCCTTTGAACTGTTATTATTATCTTGGCACTATAATATGACTAATCTCAGTTTGCATGATAGCTCCTCGCCTCCCCCCCTTCTTGGAAAGGGAGGGACCCATGCTGTTGAAAGAGCCTGGGGGATGAGCTGGCCCTGGCAGTCAGCTGCAGCCTCCCCTGCCTCCCGGCTAAGCTGGCTCCCCCTCTTTGTCTTAGCCTGTCCTGCCCCCCCCTCCCAGAAACTGCCCATCTGCAGGCTTCCTGCCCATTGGTGTGTGGAGTGGGCAGAGCCTTGAGTTCCAGTTCCAAGAATTCAAGCTCTAAGTCATCAGCTTCCCCTCCTTGCACCTCAGTTTCTTCCTCTGAAAAATGACTGGGTTGGCTTCGATGAGCTCCCCATCCCCCAGGATCTGCCCTATGATTATGGCTTCTCTGGGCTGGAAGGGCCTGAGTGCTCTCTGGGGTCCCTTCATGCTGGTTTTTTTTTTTTTTTTAACTCAGATTTGTGTGAGAGTTTCCAGGAACATTGTTTTAGATCATTCTAAATCTACCTGTCCAAACCTGTTCGTTTTACAGATAAAGAAACTGAGGCTCAAAGAGTGTGACTAAGTTGGCCAACATCCCAGAGAAGGATTTGAAGCTGAAGCGTCAGACTTTGAAGCCCAGTCTCTGCCCTGCCCATTGTTACATGCCCTGATCTTAGCCCTGGGAGATAGGAATAGCTCCAATTTATAGTCCCAGACCTGAGAGTTCAGAGAGGTCAAGATGCTTTCTTAGCATCACACAGCAAAGGGATGGCAGAATTGAATCCAGAGTTTCTGGCTGCCCTGGGTCCCAGAAGCTCTCCATTGCCCTCCCACTGCCCAAGGCTGGGAGCTGGAGAGCACTCTAGGTGCTAATATTTGGGGACTTTTGGAGTTTGTGCTTCCGAGACGCGAGGATCAGGTCCACATTATTTTGTGCTTTTTGAACATTATTTGGAGGGCATTTACCTGGTTTTACATGTTTTTACATGGCTCTCGGTCGCATGGCTGCTTGGGTGGGTGGCCAGACTGGATGGCAGCTAGCTAGTTAGACAGACAGACCAGGCAGGGAGAGGGATGAATCTAGAGTACTTACTGGGCCAGGCATTGTGGGTGTTCACATTCTGAGCAATGGCAGCATGGAAGGAGTGAAAACGGGGTTGAGAAGAGGTGGAAAATATAACACAGAGAGGACCTCGGAGGGAGGAAGAGGCTGGATTCCGGGCAGGGCAGGCTGAAAGCGCAGCCATCGGAGTCCCATGTGGTGCTGGGGGCAAAGGCTGAGATTCTGCGGCGTTATTGCCCTGAGCTAAGATGGAAGGGTACGGACATGGCCGGGAAGAGGGAGCCACTTGGGGGCAGGGCAGATTCAGTCATTGGATGCCCAACGTTTTGCACGGTGCTGGGCACATAGAAGACATTTAAGAAATCCTTGCTGATTGGTCAACTCATCTGTATTTGCCTTCTGTTCCCTGGTGGAGGTAAATTCCTTGAGAACAGGGATGGTCTCATTCCCCTGCTTAGTATATAGTATATATACATACATATACTATATGTATATACATACATATACTATCTATATAGCAAATGTACTATTGTATATATAGCATATATGTTTGTATAATATCTAGTATATAGCACTTAGTAGAGTGACTAGCATAGAGTCAGGAGTTAACTAATGCCTACTGAGGGGAAGTGAATGTGGGAATTCCCTTGGTTGGAATCGTAAGTCATCTGTCCCTCCTCATCCAGTATGAATTCGTATCCTACCACACACTGGGTAAATGTGAAGCTTGTTGTACGGGCTGCCCATCCATTCTCCGTTTGCTCTTTTTGGTTTGTTCGTCTCTTGGGCAACATCCTCCAGGTGATCTCTCCCCCCCAACCCAGATTCTCTGTTGACAGCATTATTTGATAACTAATGCCTTTTAAATAAATAACAATAGCTTTTTATTTTTCAAAATACACACAAAGATAATTTTCAACATTCACTCTCACAAAAAAAACAAAAAACAAAAAAAAAACAACTCCCTCCTTTCCCCCTCTCCCCTTCCTTGGACAGCAAGGAATCCAATATAGGTTAAACACATACAATTCTAATCATATTTCCACATTGATCATGCTACACAAGAAAAATCAGATCAAAAAGGAAAAAAAGAAAAAAGAAAAACACAAGTAAGCAAGCAACAACAACAAAGGTGAAAATATGATGTTGTGATCTATATTCAGTCCACATGATCCTCTCTCTAATTGCAGATGGAACTTTCCATAAGTATTGGAATTGACCTGAATCACTTCCTTGTTGAAAAGAGCCACATCCTTCAGTTGATCAATACATAATCTTGTTGTTGCTGTATATATTGTTCTCTTGGTTCTACTCATTTCACTCAGCATCAGTTCTTGTAAGTTTCTCCAGGTCTCTCTGAAATATCCTGCTGGTCATTTCCTACAGAACAATAATATTCCATAATATTCATACACCACAATTTACCCAATCATTCCCCAGCTGATGGGTGTCCACTCAGATTCCAGTTTCTTGCCACTACAAAGAGGGCTGCCACAAACATTTTTGCACATGTGGGTCCCTTTCCCTCCTTTATGATCTATATAAACCTGATAGAGACACTGCTGATCAAAGGGTATGCACTGTTTGGTCGCCCTTTGGGCATAGTTCCAAATTGTTCTCCAGAATGATCAAATCAGTTCACAACTCCAGCAACAAAGTAGTAGTGTCCCAGTTTTCCCACATCCCTTCCAACATTCACCATTATCTTTCCCTGTAATTTTAGCCAGTCTGAGAAGTGTGCAGTGATACCTCAAAATCGTCTTAATTTGTACTTCTCTGATCAGTAGTGATTTAGGCCATTTTTTTCATATGACTAAAAATTTCTTCATCTGAAAATTGTCTGTTCCTTTGACTAATTATCATTTGGAGAATGACTGGTATTCTTATAAATTTGAATCAACACAACACTCAACCCCTTGTTTTCCTAATTTGCTTATAATATCACCCTTTATATTTAAATCATGAACCCATTTAGACCTTGTCTTAGTATAGGATGTTAAGTGTTCGTCAATACCTAGTTCCTGCCATTCTATTTTTTCAAATTTCTTTGCAATTTTTGTCAAATAGGGAGTTCTTATTCCAGAAGTTGAAATGTTTGGATTTATTAAACACTAGATTAGTATAGTCATTGACTATTGTGTCTTGTGAACCTAGCCTATTCCATTGATCCAGTATTCATTTCTTAGCCAATTTCAAATGGTTTTGTTTATTGCTGCGTTCTAATATAGATTTAAGTCTGGTACAGTTAGGCCACTTTGTATTTTTTTTTTTTCATTAACTCCCTTGAAATTCTTGACCTTTTATTCTTCCAGATGAATTTTGCTATTATTTTTTCTAATCTATAAAATAATTTCTTGACAGTTTGATTGGCATAGCACTGAATAAATAGGTTAATTTAGTTAGGATTGTCATTTTTATCATATTAATTCGGCCTATCCACAAACACTTGATATTCTTCCAATTTTTTAGATATGACTTTATTTGTGCGAACTGTTTTGTTATTGTGTTCCTATGGTACCTGGCTTTGTTTTGGCAGGTAGACGCTCAAATATTTTATATTATCTACAGATATTTTAAATGGAATTTCTCTTTCTGTCTCTTGCTGTTGGATTTTGTTGCTAATATATAGAAATGATGATGCTTTATGTGAATTTATTTTATGTCCCACAATTTTGCTAAAGAAGTTATTTCTAATAGTTTTTTAGTTGATGCTCTAGGATTCTCTAAGTACATTATATCATCTTCAAGGAATCATAATTTTGTTTCCTCATTACCTACTCTCATTCGTACAACTTTTTCTTCTCTTAGTGCTAAAGCTAATATTTCTAATACAATGTTGAATATTAATGGTGATAGTAGATAACCTTGTTTCACTCCTGATATTACTGGGAATGCTTCTAGTTTATCCCCATTACATATGATGCTTCCTGATGGTTTTAGACAGATGCTACTTATCATTTTAAGTAAAACTCCGTTTATTTCTATACTCTCTAATGTTTTTAGTAGGAATGGGTGTTGTATTTTGTCAAATGCTTTTTCTGCATCTATTGATATATTCATATGATTTCTATTAATCTGGTCATTTATGCTAATAGTTTTCCTGATATTGAACCAGTTCTGTAGTCCTGCATAAATCCTACTTGGTTATATAGTATATTATCCTAGTGATAAGTTGCTGAAATCTCTTTGCTAATATTTATTTAAGATTTTATATATTTATATTCAATATTCAGTAGGGAAATTAGTCTCTAATTTTCTTTCTCTGTTTTGGCCCTTCCTGGTTTAGGTATCAGTACCATATATGTCATAAAAGGAGTTTGGTAGAACTCCTTCTTTCCCTATTTTTCCAAATAATTTGCATAGTATTGGAATTAATTGTTCTTAAAATGTCTGGTAGAATTCACTTGTAAATACATCTGACCTGGGGGATTTTTTCTTAGGGAATTGATTAGTAGCTTGTTTAATTTCTTTTTCTAAAATGGGATTATTTAGGTAATTTATTTCCTCCTCTGTCAATCTAGGCAATCTATATTTTTGCAAGTATTCATCCATTTTACTTAGATTATCAGATTGATTGGCATATAATTAGGGCAAAAAGCTCCTAATTATTGCATTAATTTCCTCCTCATTGATGGTATGTTCATTCTTTTCATCTTTGTTGCTGGCAATTTGATTTTCTTCTTTCCTTTTTCTAATCAAATTAACTAAAGGTTTATGTATTTGTTGGTTTTTTTTCATAAAACCAACTCTTAAGTTTTATTTATTAGTTCACCAGTTTTCTTACTTTCCATTTTATTAATCTCTCCTTTTATTCTCAGAATTACAAATTTGAAATTAGGATTTTTAAAATTTGTTCTTTTTCTTTCTTTTTTAGGTGCATGCCCAATTCATTGACCTTCTCTTTCTCTATTTTTCTTAAATAAGCATCTAGAGATATAAAATTTCCCCTCTTTACTGCTTTGTCTATCTCCTGTAAATCTGGGTATGTTACTTCATTATTGTCATTTTCTTGGATGAAATTATCAGTTGTTTCTATGGTTTGTTGTTTCACACTTATTCTTTAGGATTAGTTTATTTAGTTTCCAATTAACTTTTGATCTATTTTTCCACAGTCTTTTATTACATGTAATTTTTATTGCATCATGATCTGAAAATACTACGTTTAATATTTCTGCCTTTCTTGTGAGGTTTTTATGTCCTAATATATGATCATTTTAATCTAGATTCCAAGTACTGCTGAGAAAAAGATATATTCCTTTCTGTTCCCATTCAATTTTCTTTGCATTGGGTGGGGGACGGGAGGCATTCTGTAAAACATTTCTCCTATCTATCTATCATATCTAACTTTTCTAAAATTCTATTTACCTCCTTAATTTCTTTCTTGTTGGCCAAGAGATCATTATATACTTCAACAACAATATTATATGATGACCAGTTCTGATGGACCTGGCCATCCTCAGCAATGAGATCAACCAAATCATTTCCAGTGGAGTAGTAATGAACTGAACCAGCTATGCCTAGAGAAAGAACTCTGGGAGATGACTAAAAACCATTACATTGAATTCCCAATCCCTATATTTTTGTCCACCTGCATTTTTGTTTCCTTCACAAGCTAATTGTACAATATTTCAGAGTCCGATTCTTTTTGTACAGCAAAATAACGGTTTGGTCACGTATACTTATTGTGTATCTAATTTATATTTTAATATATTTAACATCTACTGATCATCCTGCCATCTGGGGGAGGGGGTGGAGGGTAAGAGGTGAAAAATTGGAACAAGAGGTTTGGCGATTGTTAATGCTGTAAAGTTACCCATACATATAACCTGTAAATAAAAGGCTATTAAATTTAAAAAAAAATTTCTTTCCTGTTTATTTTGTGATTCAATTTATCTAGTTCTGATAGAGGCAGGTTGAGATCCTCCACTACTATAGTTTTGCTTCTATTTCTTCCTGTAACTGGCTTAACTTCTTCTCTAAGTATTTGGATGCCATGGAGTGAGGATTTCAAAAGATGTTCATTTGGGGGAGTGAGAGCAGCCAAGGCAAAGTCTGTAAATGATAGTGGAGAGAAATTGGACAGCTGCCATCTGTCTTGAGCATATGTGTGTGAGTGTGTGCATGTGTGAATGTATGAGGATGTATATGTGTGTGTTTGTGTGTGCACATGTGTGTATATTTAAATGTGTATATGTTGAATGTGTGAGTGTGTGTGTGGAAGTGTGGTGTGTGTATGTGTGTGAGTGTGTGTGTGTGTGTGTGTGTGTGTGTGTGTGTTTGTGTGAGTGTGTGTGTGTAATGTAAGCAGGGGGCAGAGTGGGAAGAAGAAATGGCCGGCACTGGACAACATGGTCCAAATGTGGGAAAGGGAAAGGTCTGGGATAAAAGTCAAACCAGCCTCTTGCATTCTCTCATCAACATGGCATTTCTCACCTCCATGCCTTTGCCTAAACTGTCTTTGAGGCTGCTGGTATCTTACTCTGAAACTACCTTGTAATAATTTTGCCTGTATTTGCCTATATAAATAGGCAATATAATAAATAAAGTTGCCTATATTTGGATTCATATCGACTTCTCTGAGCCCATGCCCTTTCCCCCAATTCAATGTGCGCTCCCACCACATATTCAAGGGGGTAATATTTCATTTTTGTCAGTGTCTCCTCAGTGCTGGCTATACCAAAAGCATATAATAAATGCTCAGGTAACTGAGGTACCTCCCTTAGACTTCTGTCTCCTGCCAGGCTCCTCAGCACTGATGCAGGGATGGACGTGCAGATTCCAAGTCAGCATCAGCCACAGGGACCGGTCCTTGCCCCAAAGTCAGGATTGCTCAGGCCTCTGTTTACCCTCCATTGATGGCCTTGACTCACACGCTCTCTCTCTGTGTCTCTCTTCTTTCTCTCTCTCTCTCTCTGCTTCTCTCTCTCTCTCTCTCTCTCTCTCTCTCTCTCTCTCTCTTTCTCTCTCTCTCACACACACACACACACATGAATACTAAATTAGCCTGATTTAGCTCATTTCCATTTAAGCAGAGTCAGTCCACACATGTAGGTGTTTGGAGAGGAGTGACTTCGCAGAACAATATTTAAATCTTCATTTGTGTCCAATCTGATTCAATATTTGCTGAGTGTCCCATAGGAGCAGGGCACTGTTCTAGGAACAATTATTTAATAATAAATCATTAAGCAATATCATTTATTTGCACGCACATCACAGTTTATATGACAGAGAGGGTGAAGAGGCAGTTAATGGCTTGGGGAGGTTCCATCAGTGCGGGGAAGGCTCCGTCATCCCCTTGGGCAGGACAGTGTCCCAGGCAGGCGCGGCTGGGTGGCTCAGTGGGGAGGGTGCCAGGTCTGGAGTGAAAGAGACTTGGCTTCTTGGGTTCAAATTCGACCTCAGACTCTTTGACTGGGACCCTGGGCAAGTCATTAAGGTTCTCATTTAATTTCCTCCTCTGTCAGATGAGATGATTAGCATCTTCCTTCCCAAGTATTGTGGGCTTTGAGGCTGGGAGGAAGAAGGGCATTTAGGAAGGAGAAATGTCTTACAGAGTGGCTCCCATCCCCCACCCAATGGGTGGGGTGAGGGGCGGGGAAGATGGAAGGGCCATGGCAGGCTGGTGGTCACAGGGACCACCCCGGGCTGCCTCTGCCCTCTCCCATCCTCTCCAGATGTGTCCAGGGTCCTCTGCTCTATTGGCCTGGGGCAGAATCGGATCCCGGGAAATGGAGGCACCGCTGGGCAGTGTTTGCCCGGAGCCCCTTTCCCCTTCATTAGGCCTGGAGTCACCAGGGGTGGGGTGGGTCAGGCCCAAACTCACTGGTTTCACTTTTTACAAACTCATCGGTCGCCGACCTTTTCCTCAAAGAACTTGTCCCATAAATTCTCATTTTAAAACCCTGCTTTTCTTTCAAGTTACAAACAGGGATTCATGGGCTGAGAACCAGGAGATCAAATGGTCTTTCTAAATGTGGGGGCAGATGATGACCCGGGCTGCCAGGCACTAGTATATGCCATAGGAGGAGAGCCTTTATCTAGCACCTCAAGGTTACAAGGCCCTTCACAAATACCTCGTTTGATCCTCACAACCGGGAAGTGAGTGCTACTATTATCCCCATTTCACAGCTGAGGAAACTGAGTCAAATGGGTTTAAATGACTTGCCCAACGTCATATAGCTAACCCAACATCCAAAGCTTGATTGAATCGTGTTCTTCCTAACTCCATCAGCCGAGCCACCTTTCTCTGCTCATTCAAGCACAAGGGAGAGGGACAACATGGCATCTGATACCCCTTTGTCTTCATTAAAACACCAAACTCTTTACAACGCTTAGTCCTTAGGAGAACTTGTCAGGAATCCGCCCTGTCCTGCCTCAGGCTGCCTCACCATTCCAGTCTGCAAAATGGGCGGGAGAAGGCCTGGACTGGCTATGTCGTAAGGTTGCTGTCGGGTTGGGCAAACTTGAAAGGCTTAAGCAGCGCAGGGGTTTCCAGGGCCGGAGGGCAGGAAGGTCCCAGATGGGCGACTTCATGCCGGGAGGGCCGTTTCATTGCAGACAACTTTAGCACTTTCTGCCCACCCACCCCCACGGGCCTGCGCCAGCAGCGGGCTCCCCAGGGCAGCTGTTTCTGTTGGCATCCAGGCTGCGGCTGAACTCCCTCCCGTTGCCAGTGGCTCACGAGCTGGGAGAATGTGGGTCAGGAGGAGGAGAAATCCCGATTCTTGCTGTAATTTATGGGGAACGACTGTTTTCTCTGTGAAGCAGAAGCCTAATAGACTGGTCGATAAGTAATTAGAGGCAATGTGGCAGGAGCTCTGCCCGGGAGCTGGGAGAGTGCGCCCTCCCCCCAGGCCCGGCCTGGGCTCCCCACTTCCTAGCCGGGCGTCCTCCCTGTCAGCCTCAGTCACTCAAATGTCAAATGGGCAGGTCCTTCTCCGTCATCAGGACTTGGGCCATGTCCCCCCCCGGAGTGCTCCCCTCTGTCTCTCCTGTGGCCAGGTGGGGCTCCCCTGCTCAAGAAGGCACTGACTCCCTCCCTTCTGCCTCAAAGAGCCAAGGAAACCCCTCTTTGGCACTGAGCCCTTCCTGCCCCCCTGTTCCCATGGGACACTTCGGTGATGACCCCTCCCCCCCCCAACCCCAGCCCCAGCGGCCTGCGGGTCCTTCCTCATATCAGATGCTCCGTTTCCACCCTCCTTGCCCTTGCCCAGGCTGTGCCTTGCCTGTGTGCTCTCCCTGCTCAGCTGAGCCTCCAGAGCCCCTGCAGATCCCTCAGTCATGGCTGTGCCTTCATCTCATACATGCTGGAGGGCGGAAACCGTTTCGCTCCTATCTCTGCCTTTCCTGGGCCTGGCACACAGCAGGTGCTCCATAAGTGCTTGTCGCCGGGTCATCCAGTTATTAGTGTTGCCTCTCTCTTGGTATTGAGTCGGCGCGTCCGAGCTGCGGCTCTCGGAGAGGGCATCCCCCTGTGGCGGGGCCGGGTACTTCCAGCACGTCTGGGTGTGGAGTCTCCAGTGTTGGAAAGAACAACTCATGCGCCAGAATTCACGGGAAGACTTTCTGGAAACAAACAAAAACAAATCAATAAATAGGCAGCTAGATGGTGTAGTGGTTAGATCACTGGGTCTAAACTCTGGAAAACCTGGATCCAAATCCAGCCTCAGACTCTTAGTGGCTGGGTGATGTTGAGCAAGCCGATTAACTTCTCTTTGCCTCAGTTTCTTTATCTGTAAAATGAGGCTACCTACCTCCTGTGGTAACTGTGAGGATCAAGCGAAATGCTATTTGCAAAGCATTGAGCACGTGCCTGGGCTTAGTCAGCATTGAATAAATGTGGGTCTTTATAATTAAGTGAGAAGAGTTTTTTTAAATGTCCACAATTGAATTTTAACTTTTAACCCAGGGAGGAATCCCTCTATTGCCAAGGAAGTCAATAAAAAAGAGAGCGCGATTAGTGCAGCCCCAATAAATGGCGACCGACGGATCGCTTGATCTGGTTTGGAAACTGGCATGTGTAAGAAGTGCCCTACAAGGGACACAGGCTGTCGGCCGGGCTCCCCCAGAGTTCACTAAGCCTCTACTCAGCTGCAGGCTCTGTCTCTGTTTCTCCCTGTCTCTATCTCTGTCTGTGTGTCTGTCTCTTTCACTGACCCTCTGGGTGTCTCTCTCTCTGTCTCTGTGTCTCCATCTCTGTTTCTCTCTGTCTCTATCTCTGTGTATTTGTCTCTTTCACTGTCCCTCTGGGTGTCTGTCTGTCTCTCTCTCTCTCTCTCTCTCTCTCTCTCTCTCTCTCCATCTCTGTTTCTGTCTCTGTTTCTCTCTGTCTCTATTTCTCTGTCTCTGTCTCTTTCACTGTCTCTCTGTGTGTCTCTGTCTCTTGATCTCTGTCTCTGGGTGTCTCTGCCTCTCTTGGTCTCTCTGTCTCTGTCTCCATCTCTGTTTCCGTGTCTGTCTCCGTCTCTAGTTTTCTCTCCCTTCAGGGCTTCCTCTCTTTACTATTGACTCTGCTTCCAGAGGGACCCTCGGAAACCTCCAGCCCTCGCTGCAAAGCCAAGTCTGTTTGTGGGACCCTGAGCTTGCTTTCCCTGCTCAAATCATTACCGGGAGAAAGCCATCCCAGAGCCCGGCACCCAGGGCAGCCAACTCGCTGACGTTCTGGTAGCGGGAGGAGCCCAGAGGGCCCCAGCATCGGAGGGTCAGCTGGCAGGGGAGCCGGGCTCACAAACACCCGGGTCTCTCATCTGCTGTTACAGTTAATATTTGAAACGGGCCCGCGCGGGGAGCTTGGGGAGACTCCGTAATGGGGCCGGGCTTTCCTCGAGCATTAAGGGGTCGGAGCGGAGTAATTTTGTGGTTAGGAGACTCTCCCATCGCCTGACTCTGGTCCTGCTGCTTCTCTGTGTGGGAGGGAGCACCGAGGGGGGGTTTCTGAGGAGGCTCAGAGGCTCTGTGACTGAAGCCAGGCCTTGGCTGCACACGCGGCTCTTTGGCCGTACCTTCTGCCCAGTGACCTCTAAACCTCGCTCCCTCCTCGCAATGACTCTTCTCCGCAGTGGGATGCTCAGCAGCTGAATAGGCTCCGTACGGTAGGGAGAGGGGAAGCCGGCCAGGGTGACTCCGGCCAGGCTATAACAATCCAGGTCCAAATTCAGTGTTTGTTCCACTCTCAAGATTTTTGTCCGGAGCCTGAGAAAGAACCAGGTTTACCTGGGTCCTAGCCAGGAGTGCTGGTAAATGTTCAACAACCAGCTTTCTGGGAGGAAAACTGGACACAGGACACGCTTTAAAGATACATGTACATTGTTAACATTTTTCCACCTCTTTCTTGAGTCCAGAAAAATCAACAGAACCATAAATCAATCCCAGATTCATAGAGTTTGCCAATATCCAAGGTGAAAATGCTCACAATGAAAAATTTAACAATCAGCTCCTGAGCCTGGATGAGGTGGCTTTGGCTCCAGCCTTGCAATAATACGGATCCATTTAAAACTTAAAAGGATTCCCCCAAAGTCACTTAGTTTAACTCCTGAATTTCACATAGGCAGAAACCAAAGGAAGGCCCTAAAAGGAAACAGGGGGTACAGCTTATTTCTTTTCTGTATCCCCTGTCTAAGAACATTCAAAAGACCCTCACAAAGCACCTACTCTGTGCTCCATGATGGGGATGCAGAAATAAAAAATGACAGATTACTCTAACCAAGGGGCTTATGTTCTGTATCTGTGAGGGGGGGGGGCTAAAAAGAGAAAGGGAGAGAGAGGGAGAGGGAGAGAGAGAGAGAGAAGAAATAGAGGGAGGGGAGGGAAGAAAGGAAGGAGGGAGGGAGGGAGGGAGGGAGGGAGAGAGAGAGAGAGAGAGAGAGAGAGAGAGAGAGAGAGAGAAGAGAGAAGAGAGACAGAGGGAAAGAAAGAAGAGAGGGAGGGAGAGAATAAGGGAGGACACATTTTATATCACTATCACACACACAGCAGAGCTTGATGAGAAGACAAGTAGGATGGAGGTCAGTGTTCTGAGACACGCATTTCTTCCCTGTCTTACTCCTTGCCAGCCTGGAGATGCACAGATCTCAAGGAGTTTCCTCTCTGCTGGTGCATAAATATCTTCTAGGACCAGAAGCCCCTCTTGGGCATGGGGGAAGGAGTCAGAGGGATCAGAAGATCAGTGTCTGTGGATTTGCTGGCTCTGAGCCAGCACTCACAGCACCCACAGCCTGGGGAGGAGTGCAGGAGGTCCCTCCCTCTTGGATGGAGCATGAATCACAACATCTGATCTGCAAACTAGGGGGAGATTCTTCTTCTGCCCTGTTTGGCCAGTGTGTGTGTGTGTGTGTGTGTGTGTGTGTGTGTGTGTGTGTGACCAGATTGAGCTCAACTGCCACAGAAGTTGGCTTCAACAATCTATGGATCATGGGGAATAACCTGCAAAAATTAATCAATAAGCATTTATTAAGCACCTGCTGTGTGTCCCATATGGAGTTAAATGTTAAAGATACAAAGACCCAAGTCAAATAGCTTGACTTCAAGGAGTTACCTTCAAGAAGTCAGAATTATGACTTCCTCTCTCCCTCATTCCCTTCTTTTTTCTCTCTTGTGCTCCTCCCCTCCCCCATAAAAGTATTGCCTTATTGAGGGAAAGGCCCTTAGAAAGCATTCAGCACCATCCCCCTTGTGTCATCAATGAGGAATGATCTGGAAAGGCCAAATGATAGCTTCAAGGTGGCCATGATGACCCTGGGAAAGGGACTGGATCAGCAGGGAGGGGTGCGTTGGCAGAAGAGCTGAACTGGATTCCCCTCTGCCGCTGGCTAAGTTCCTTCAGCAACCTGGGTCCTTTCAGCCATTCCCAAGTGACCCCCAAATGGGGCAAATCATAGTCTCTTTGGAAGTAGCATGCACTGATCCAAGGGGACTACTTTGAAAGGACAGAGTGTCTGCTCTGATATTTTAAAAATATCCTTATTCTTAATATTCTCCCATATAAATGCTCATGGATGTGTTCCTGGGTGTGCTCCTGGGCGTGCTCCCGGACGTGCTCCTGGGCGTGCTCCCGGACGAGCTCCCGGGCATGCTCCCGGACGTGCTCCTGGATGTGCCTGGGTGTGCTCCTGGATGTGCTCCCAGGTGTGCTCCCAGGTGTGCTCCTGGATGTGCTCCTGGACGTGCCTGAGTATGCTCCTGGGTGTACTCCTGGAGTGCTCCTGGATGTGCTCCCGGGAGTGCTCCTGGACGTGCTCCCAGGCGTGCTCTTGGACGTGCTCCCAGATGTGTTCTTGGGCATGCTCCCAGACGTGCTTCTGGGCGTGCTCCCAGATGTGCTCCTGGGCGTGCTCCTGGACGTGCTCCTGGGAGTGCTCCTGGACATGCCTGGATATGCTCCTGGGTATGCTCCTGAGTGTGCTCTTGGACGTGCTCCTGGGAGCACTCCTGGATGTGCTCCTGGGAGTGCTCCTGGACGTGCACACAAGGTGCTGAACTGACTTTTCCCAATAACGTCACTACTCATAATTGGTATTTCTGTAGCACAACATTATGTGAATTGGAGCTTTCAGGGATCATTCTCCACCTTCTAATGCAGGTTTCACGTCAAGTAACTTGTCGGGACTCTTTCCATGACAGCAGTTGATGCAAAGATATGTGTTTATGTATATATGTATATAGATGAATTCTGAGTTTTGCTTTTTTATTGCAGAAGATCAAAAGGGGTGAGAGCTACAGACGGAGATGAGAGGGAGACTGGGACATTGAAGGGGCTAAACTACAACCATTTATTCAACCTTCTACTTCCCTATTCTTCCCTATTTCTCTCTCTCTGTTTCTCTGTCTCTGTCTGTCTGTCTGTCTCTCTCTGTCTCTTTCTGTCTGTCTCTGTCTCTCTCTGTCTCTCTCTTTGTCTCTCTCTCTCTCTCTCTCTCTCTCTCTCTCTCTCTCTCTCTCTGTCTGTCTCTTTTTCTCTCCATCTCTCTGGCTTTCTCTCTCTCTCTCTTTTGAGTTAACTACCTCATAGAATATTGGAGTTGTAGCTCAAGGGCCACCTAGTTCTAGGAGCTATTCAGGAACCTTCTCTAGAAAGCGCTTGTTAAAGGAAATTCAGCCTTTAGATAACTGTATAGAGAGATGAGTGGGGAGATAAAACATAGACAGATGGATGACAGATGCAGATAAATGGATGTGAGGACACAGAGAGATGGCTGGAAAGGTAAAATGGGGAGATGGATGGTTGGATAGACAGAGAGATGGATCAAATGACAGAATGAATGGATGCACACATAGGATACATACAATGGGCAGACCGCTAGATGGGCCAGGCACTGTGCTAAGCCTTGGAATATAGAGCCAAGCAAACCGGGCGCCCTCAGGAAGCCTCCCTTGTGATGTGGTTGCCTTTGCTTGAACACCTCCAGTGGGAGAAGGCCATCCCACAGGACCCCGTGGCATTTCCAGGAGAGGCTTCTGGGATGCCAGCCCTCAGTCGGCCTCTCACTAGCTTCCCTCTCTGGTTCCTGGCTCTTCACCTGGGGCTGAGCAGAATGAGTCTTATCTCTGCTCCACGCAAATCACTCTTCAAAAATGAGGCTTTTCTTTTTCAGGTTAAACACTACTTTAACCTATCCTCACGTGGCCTGGAGTCAAGGTCCTGGTCTGCTCTTCAGCAAGCCCAGCACCCGCTTTGGCTCCCACTGTCAGCCTGGCCTCTGGGCCACCCTGCTGGGCTTCCCCTGAGCTCTCTCCAGCTGATGGGCATCTTCCTAAAATGCGGCTCCCAGTCCCAGCAGCGACCAAACTGCCCTGGAAGTTTTTGTCACTCACGTGACTCTGCCACATAAATTTCACAGATTTCCACCAATAAGGCCCCAGCGTGCTGAGCTGCCATTCTTCTTCTGCCCAGATTCGGGAGATGGGGATGGAAGGGGTGGGGCAAACCCCGACAGGGAAGTCGGCTGGGGGGGCCCGGTGGAGCGATGGAGACACTTGGAGTCTGGAGTCCAAGGTTTGGGTCCCAGCTTTGCCACTTTCTAATTGTGTCTCCTCCCTGGGCTGGTTTTCAGGTGTGAAGTAACACCTGCCCTGCCTGTTTCACAGATTTTACACAGCTATCTCAGGCTTTGCAACCGGTAAAAGCTTTAGAAAGGTGGACTGCTCTCACTGTTCAAGGCTCCATTGAGCCCCTGATGGGGAGTAGCCTAGAAGTTCAGAGGTCATTGCCAAGGAGAAGTGAACAGAGCAGTTCTGGAGCACGTGGGGAGGCCGTCACGTGGCCTGGAGATCTTGGAGGGTGTGTTTTATGGGGAGGGGGTGGCCGGGAGAGAGAACTGGGAAAACAAAGAGAAAAAAATGGCCAGAAACAAAATAATGAAGAGGAAATTGCCACAGAGAGAGGGAAGGGGGAACTAAAAGCCAAAATATGTGGGAAATCGCAGACGAGCAAGAAAGAGTGGAGAGACAGAGACAGAGACAGACAGAGAGAGATAGAGAGAGACAGAGACAGAGAGAGACAGAGGCAGAGAGAGAGAAACAGAGAGAGAGAGACAGAGACAGAGAGACAGAGACAGAGAGAGACAGAGAGAGACAGAGACAGAGAGAGAGAGAGAGAGAGAGAGAGAAGGAAAAAGGAGAGGAAGAAGGGAGGGAAGGAGAGAGGGAGGGAGGGAGAGAGCAGTGACATGGATTTGTCCCTGTGCCAACAGGGGTGGGGGTAACCAGATGATATCTCTTCCTGAGTTTAAATATGTAAGATAGACCAATGCATTTTACCAGAAGACACCAAAGTTAAAACAGCAAATCCCAAGGCCCTAATTACTGTGAAGAGGCGGCCGATGACTCATCCTGGAAGAAGCCCAAACTGACACACATGCTTGCAAACACACACTCACACACACACTCACACACTCACTCTCCCTAATCCCCCCAAACCAACTGGCCGTGCCCAACGGGGTCACCTTCAGATCCAGGTAGTTCAGAGTGAGAGCAGAAAGATAAAGACCCTCTGGCACGAGTCTCCAAAGGAAAGATGCATCCAGGTGCCCCCGAGAAGGCTGGGACCGAAGCTCTTTGTCTAAGGGTAAGGTGTGGACCAGCTCAGGTCTGTGAGCTTCCTACTTCCCACTCTGCCCTGCGATGGAGCCAATGGGAGGCAGCTCATGCATCGGGCCCGTCCTCACCCTGGGCTTTCTTTGGTCAGAGGGAGCTTTGCTCTGGAAGACTAGGCTGGGAGGGGGAGATAGCAAGTCTCTATGTTCTGGGATGTGACGAAGAACATAAATACAGAAGAATGTGTTCTTTGTCGGGCTGGGACCCAGCAGGATTTCTTTCTCTTTGTTTTTAAAAGTGGGCGAAACAACGTTTCTCACCTCCTATGTAACTGGGGCCCTGATATTGCTAATGAAACTGGGGCACGATTAAGAAAGCAGAAAGGCCCAGGAAAACCCTGATTCCTGTGTCTGGTCACAGCTGGTGAGGGCCTAAGACTCAGACTTGTTCCCTAGATGTAACCCCGAGGTAAAATTGCCTCTTGCCTGCTAAACTCTGCTGGTATGAAGGTCAGGAAGACCCTCCATGGGAGGAACCAAACCGTGTTTCCTGTCCCGGACTTTGTGTCCAGCCCTTGGACGATCCCCGCGCCTCCTCCCTGAGATTTGACTTTCTGTGCTTGGGCTTCTTCCGTTGAGGGAAGCTCCCCAAGGGCAGGGACTGTCTGTCAGGCTGGTCAGCTGCTGAGCACTTTGCCTTCCCCATTGTAAGCTAAAAACAACTCCTTATTAGCTTGCCATGGGTCCTGCCCAATGTGGAATAGAAAGGTAGCTCTGTTAAAAACCAGCTTTGGGCCAAGAGCTCCCTGATGGTCACAGATCTGGAGCAGAAACGGGCTCAGAATCCAACCTCCCATTTTATGGGGGAGGAAACTGAGTCAAGGAAGAGCGACTTGTGTTCACTACTCTCCCCGACCCCAAGTGGTGGCTGGCACCGTACTGGGCAAGGCACTTGTAGGGCCCCCTTGTTACTGCACCTAAAGAAGAGTAGTTGAATATTTTCCTATTCCTGCGGTTTGCCACGATCATTGGCAAACTGTGCCCCCCAGGACTGGGAACCTGTGCCGGAAGAAACGATTCCTGGCCCACGTTCAGCCACCTCCTGGAAAGGGCCAACTCACAGCCCTGGCATTTGACGGGGCTCAGGGAAAAGATAAAGAGCGTGGGCTTGAGGGGCTCTCTCTACAGACACGGCTCGGAGGGCGTGCCCCAAGGATCTTGGATCTAAATTTCTAGCCACGTCCACATTGTGGTGGGGACACAGAGACCTCTGCCCATACCTGGAGCTCTGATCAATTTTGGTTTTGGGGAGGACAGGGATGGGCTAGAGCAGATCCCACATTGCGGGGGGGGGGAGGGAAGGCTTGGGATTCAGGTCATCCCAAGATCAGTTCATAAAAGCTGAACCTGCCAAAGAGAGTGCTCTGGGGGAAACTGAGAGCTGCCTTCAAACTGAAGAACTGTCACATGGAAAAGGGACTAGATGTGCTTGAGTCAGCCCCGGAGGGACCCAGCCGAGGAGAGATACAGGCCGGCTCTTATGGACTGAGTTGGGGAGAAAAGCTTTTCGTGAAGATGAGGGCTGCCCCCAAGTAGAATGCCATGCTGGAGGTGCAGTAGTTTCTCTCTCACTGGAGACCTCTTCAAGAAGGCTGAGGAGCCTTGGATGGAATTGAGAACTGATCCTCTCTGAGGCATAAGTTGGACTAGGTCATCTCTGAGAGGGTCGGGGCTGGGAGCCTTCCAGACCTATACAAACCTGAGAGGGCTGGCCCAGGTCAGCGGCCAGTGATGGGCCATGATGCCCTCAAGTAACATTCCCCCTGTCATTTCCCCAACAGGAGAAAGCTCCAGCAATCTACAACACAACTTTGCTGACCTTGGAATGCCCTTGATTGCCTCTTTACTCAGAGATTCATGGCTCCAGAGAGACACAGAGATCAGAGTAGAGATTTAAGGGGGAAGCACAGAACCGGGCTCTGCAAGGCAGAGGAGGAGTAAGATAGTCAGGTCAGACCCCTGTTTATAGAGCTTGGGGGGAGCTCATCAAATCCATTTGGGAGGCTCTTGCTGGGGTTGTGTAAACAGCATGATGGATGGGCTCATGGGCTCATGGTCCCAGGTTGGGGCCCCAGGGGGCCCTGATAGGCTGCACCTTTGGAACAAAAGTAGTTACAAGACAATCTTGCTGCAGGATTCACCACCGATGAAGCAAAATGGAAAAAGAATTAGATTGGATAAGAAGGGGATCTTCCTTTAAATCCTCAAGTCTCTGACCCGGTTGGGGATGGGAAAACAGGTGTGGTTAGAAAAGAATCCCCTTGTGTGCTTCACATGTCTAAGACCTGCTTCAGCTCCCCTCCCCCAAACCCATGGGAAGCTGGGAAATGCAGTGGAGAGTGTCTGCCTTGGAATCAGGAGGCTTGTAACTCAGAAACTTGCTAGGTATATGGCTTGCACACATCATTTAATCACATTGTGCCTCAGTTTCCTCACATAGAAAGTGAGCCTGATGAGAGCACCAGCCTCACATTGTTGTGAAGATCAAATGAGATAATCCGACAACAGGCTTTGTACATGTTAGAACACTGAAACTGCTTGTCATGATTGTATCTTGTGCCTGCATCACCCTGTGATGTCATTGGTCCCTTTCTAAAATGAAGGATGAATCTTGCATCTCTTCCCAGTTCACACAGTTTCAGCTACAGGCTCAGTGCTGACATGAACTATTTTCATAGCTTCCTCCCTGGTCTTTTTGCCTCAGTCTCTCCTCTTCCCAACCCAATTTCTTCACTGATTCCAGAATCACCTTCCCGTGTGCCAGCGTCTGACAATGTTGCTCTCCTGCTCAAAATCTTTCAATTACTCCCTTCACTCTCCAGGATAGCATACATATTCCTCCAGATGGCATTGAAGGACCTCGGTGTGATTGTAAATGAGATAATATTTGTAAAGCCCGTTGCACAGTAAGTAGCATGTAGTAGGCAGTTAATAAATGTCTTCTTTCCTTTTCTTCTTTTGGAGATTTATTTCTTATTTTGCCTTTTTTTTAATTCACAAAAAAAGTTTTCTCTTCTTCTACTTCCTCCCTACCACCACCATGAGGGGCTAGAGGAAGAAAACAAAACATTCCCACAAATAGGAATAGTCAATCAAAACAAGTTTTCACATGGTAAGTGTCTGGAAACATCTCTTTCATTCCATACCTGAAATCTGTCTCTCTCCTTAATGATGAAGTAAGTAGCATGCTCAATCATTGATCCTCCATCAAGACTGGTCATTCACTGATTAACATTTTTAATTTTTTAATTGAACTCTTTACTCAGAGTTTTGTTTTTTAAAGTGTTTTCCCCCTTTAATAATAATGTTGCTATTGTACAATTTGTCCTCCTGGTCATATGGACTGCCATTTAGCCATTCTGCCATTTTATCCAAACCACTCTAAAAAAATGTAAAGTAACACAGGGAGCATCATTTCTATTTCAGACATCATATCCTTGTGTATTCCACAAAAGAGCTTTCAAACTGATAAGCCATTAATAATAATCGAATCATTCACTTCTCTCTGCAGCAGTTCACCCAAGTTTTCCCAGATTTCTCTAGAACGACGCTTTTCACAATTTATTTTTTTAATTGTTTCTGTCATGTCCAACTGTCTATAACCCCATTTGGGACTTTCTGAAGATACTGAAGATGTTTGTCATTTTCTTTTCCAACTGATTTTACAGATGAAAGAAATCAGACAGAGTGAAGTGATTTTCCCAGAGTCACACAGTGTCTGTGTCTGAGGCCAGTTTTGAATTCAGGAAGAGGAATCTGACTGATTCCATGTTTAGCACTCTATCCACTATATCACCTAGCTTTCTTTCATAATTTCTTATGGTATGATAATATTCCATTACATTTATATAAATGTAATGTCAGCCAATCTCTGACACCCCTTTAATGTCCAGTTTTGGGTTACTATGAAAAGATCTGTTATAAGTATTTTTGTAAATAGAAGTCATTTTTTTTCTTTCTTTGATCTCTTTGAGATTATAGACCTAATAGAGGTATTGCTGCAGTAAAAGCTATTGACTGTTTAATGCCTTTGAGCTTTATCCAAATTGTTTTCCAGAATTTCATCAACAGTTGTATTAGTTTCATCAACAATGTATTAGTGTACTTGTTTCCCATAGCCTCACCAATATTTATCATTTTTCTACTTTGTCATTTTTGCAAATTGGTTAGCATAACACAGAATTTCAAAGTTGCTTTTATTTTAATTTCCCTAATTATTAGTGATTTGGAGAATTTTTTTTATATCGCTATTGATAACTTGGATTTCTTCCTTTTAAACTGCCTATTTATATCATCTGATCACTTATCAATTAAAGGATGGTTTTTATTCATAAAAAATTGAATCAGTTCCTTGTGTATCTTGGGAATGATAAAGGTCAAACGATACAATTTTTCCCCCAGTTAATTGTTTCTCTTTTAACTTTAGCTGCATTGATTTTATTTGTGCAAAACCTTTATAATTTTATTGAATCGACAGGGTGGAGCTAAAATGTCAGAGAAAAGCCAGAAAATTGCCTGAACTCTCCCCAGTTTCCCTCAAAAACAACTTTAAATTAAGCCTCTGAACAGATTCTAGAGTGGCAGAGCTACAAAGAATCAGAGTGAAGTAATTTCCCAATTTAAGATCCTTTGGAAGGACTTCAGGAAAGGTCACTCTTGCTTGGTTGAAAGGGGAGTGCAAACCAGCATAGACATTGTCCAGACAAGCCATAAGGAGAGTTAGGCACCACACAGACTAGCAAACAAAACTTTATGGTACTGGCTTACATAGCACAGCACAATAGCACAGCAGATCAGAGATGGAGCCTCTAGCCCCAGTGCAGTGAGCAAATCACCAAATACTTGAGAATACAATGCTCAAAGACTGTGACCCTGCATAAGAAGCTTGGGAAAGCACCCCTGTATCTCAGGAGCAAAGCTCAACTTTAAAGAAAAAGTACCTTGACCATAGAAAACTAGTAATTTTCTATGTGACAGGAAAGATCAAAACACCAGTTCAAAAGAGAACAAAATGCCTACATGCAAAACCTCAAAAGAGAATATAAATTGGTCTCAAGTCCACAAAAAACTTATTTGAAGAGCTGAAAAAGATAGTTGAATAATTCTTAAATTTCTCTGCTGGATTTAAATTGCAGGTCAGTTGCTTTTCCATTGAGGTATTTTACATTTTCTTCTACTTTTTTCATTCTTCTTATTTTGTTTGACTGCTTCTCATCGTCTTATCACCTTTTCCAAGCTGTTGACTCTTTCTTGTATACCTCTCATTTCTTTCCCCAATATTTCTTCTATCTCTCTTATTTGACTTTTAAGATCCTGGAGTGAAAACTTCAAGAAATATTGTAGCTAAATTCCAGAATTTTCAGGTCAAGGAAAAAATAATGCAAGTAGTCAGAAAGAAACAATTCAATTATTGAAGAACCATGGTCAGGATTGCCCAGACCTTAGTAGCCTCTCTAATAAAAGATCAAAGGACCTAGAATCTGATAGTCTTAACAAGACAAAGGGGCTTGGATTGCAACCAAAAATCAATTACTCAGCAAGACTGAGCATAATATTTCAGGGGAAATGACTGACATTCATTCAATGAAATAGGGGACTTTCAATAATTTCTGATAAAAAGAACAGAAATAAAATTTGATCTTCAAATACAAGACTAAAGAAGCACAAAAATATGAACAGGAAAGAAAAAAAGATTTTTAAAGGTTAAACTGTTTACATTCCTATATGGGAAAACAACAACTTGTAATTCTTGAAAATTGTATCTTTGTCAGGAAAGTTAGAAAGGGCATACATAGAGGATGTGGGTACAAGTCGATTTTGATGTGATAAGATAGAAAGCAAATTAAGGAGTGGAAAAGGGATTGAATGGGGAGAAGAGGAAAGGAAAGGTAAAATGGAAAAAGAAAAGGGAAGGGAAAGAGAAGGGAAGGGATGGATAGAAGGGAGGATAGAAGTAGCAGGAGAAAGGAGGAAAAGAATGGAGGAAGGATTGTAAAAAAGAGGGCAGATTGAAAGAGGTGGTGGTCAGGATTAAAACACTGGAGAAGAGGACAAGATGAAAAGAGAGAAAGAAGTATGAAAAAGGAAGAAAATAGTATTGAAAAAATACACAGCTGGTAATCATAACTGAATGTTAATGGGATAAACTCTCCATAAAAAGGAAATGGAGAACAGAATGAATTAAAAACTACAATCTTGCAATATGTTGTTTACAAGAAACACATCTGAAGCAAAGAAATACACCTAGAGTAAAGGTAAAAGGATAAAACAGAATATATTATGCTTTAGCAAGTAAAAAAAAAGCAGGGATCAGACAAAGCAAAAGTAAAAATAGATCTAGTTAAAAGAAATAAGGAAGGAAACACACCTTGTTAAAAGGTAGCATAGACAATGAAATACTATCAACATGAAACATGTATATACAAATGATATAGCATCCAAATTCTTAGAAAAGAAGTTAAATGAGTTACAGGAAGAAATAGACAGCGAACTTATACTATTGGGGGATCACAACCGCCTTCTCTTAGATTTAGATAACTCTAGCCACAAAATAAACAAGAAAGAAGTTAAGGGTGAAAGGAATTTTGGAAAAGTTAGACATGATAGACTACTGGAGATATTTTAATGGGGATAGAAAGAAACACACTTTTTTCAGCAGTACATGGCACATATAGAAAAAAAAGACCATATATTAAGATATAAAAACCTCACAATCAAATGCAGAAAGGCAGAAATGTTAAGTGCATCCTTTTCAGATCATGATGCAATAAAAATTACATGCAACAAAGAGCCATGTAAAGATAGACTAAAAACTAATTGGAAACCAACCATCTAATCCTAAAGAATGAATGAGTCAAACAACAAATCATAGAAACAATAATTTCATTTAAAAGAATGAAAATGTTGAGACAACATATGAAAACTTATGGGATGCAGCCAAACCATGCCTCAGGGAAAATTTTGTATATCTAAATGCTTACATGAATAAAATGGAGAAAAGAGGAGACCAATGAATTGGACATGCAAGTAAAAAAAATTAGAAAAAAACAAATTAAGGAAAAAACCAAATTAGAACCTTTGAAAATCAAAGGAAAAAAAATTGAAAATAATTGAATTAATAAACAAAACTAAGAGCTTATGTTTTTAAAACCCAACAAAATAGGCAAACTTTTGGTTAATTGGATTAAAAAAACAAATTACTAGTATTAAAAATGAAAAGGGTGAATGAATCACCAATGAAGAGGAAATTAAAGCAATAATTAGGAGCTATTTTGCTCAATTATATGCCAATAAATCTGACAATCTAAGTGAAATGAATATTAAAAAATAAATTGCTCAGATCAACAAACGAGGAAATAAAATAGTTAACTCCATTTAAAAAAAAAAAGAAAGAAACTGAACAAGCCATCAATGAACTCCCTAAGAAACAATCTCTAAGGCCAGTTCGATTCATAAGTGAATTCTACCAAACATTTAAGAACAATTAATTCCAATTCTATATAAATTATTTGAAAAAATAGGTAGAGTTCTACCAAATTCTTTTTATGACAGAAATATGATGTTGATATCTAAACCAGGAAGAGCCAAAATAGAGAAAGAAAATTACAGATCAACCTCCCTAATGAATATTGATACAAAATTTTTAAATAAAATATTGGCTGCTGACATTTATCACCAGGATAACACAGTAATACCAGGTGGGATTGATACCAGAAATGCAGGACTGGCTAAATATTAGGAAAATTATCAGCATAGTGGACTATATCAATAATAAAATCAACAGAAATCATATGATTATCTCAATAGTTGTTATATATATATATATATATATATATATATATATATATATATGATGAGTATAAGCTAGAAGCCATCCCCCAGTAAGATCAGGGATGAAGCAAAGATGCTCATTATCACCATTTTCTTTCTTTCTTTTTTTTTTTTTTTTTGTTTGTTTGTTTGTTTTTTTGGTTTTTATTTAAGAGCCTTTTATTTACAGGATATATGCATGGGTAACTTTACAGCATTAACAATTGCCAAACCTCTTGTTCCAATTTTTTACCTCTTACCCCCCCACCTCCTCCCCTAGATGGCAGGATGACCAGTAGATGTTAAATATATTAAAATATAAATTAGATACACAATAAGTATACATGACCAAAACGTTATTTTGCTGTACAAAAAGAATCAGACTCTGAAATCTTATACAATTAACTTGTGAAGGAAATCAAAAATGCAGGTGTGCATAAATATAGGGATTGGGAATTCAATGTAATGGTTTTTAGTCATCTCCCAGAGTTCTTTTTCTGGGCATAGCTGGTTCAGTTCATTACTGCTCCATTGGAAATGATTTGGTTGATCTCGTTGCTGAGGATGGCCTGGTCCATCAGAACTGGTCATCATATAGTATTGTTGTTGAAGTATATCATGATCTCCTGGTCCTGCTCATTTCACTCAGCATCAGTTCGTGTAAGTCTCTCCAGGCCTTTCTGAAATCATCCTGTTGGTCATTTCTTACAGAACAGTAATATTCCATAATATTCATATACCACAATTTATTCAGCCATTCTCCAACTGATGGACATCCATTCAGTTTCCAGTTTTTAGCCACTACAAAAAGGGCTGCCACAAACATTCATGCACATACAGGTCCCTTTCCCTTCTTTATAATCTCTTTGGGATATAATTCCAGTAGTAACACTGCTGGATCAAAGGGTATGCACAGTTTGATAACTTTTTGAGCATAGTTCCAAACTACTCTCCAAAATGGTTGGATTCATTCACAACTCCACCAACAATGTATCAATGTCCCAGTTTTCCCGCATCCCCTCCAACAATCATCATTATTTTTTCCTGTCATCTTAGCCAATCTGACAGGTGTGTAGTGGTATCTTAGAGTTGTCTTAATTTGCATTTCTCTGATTAATAATGACTTGGAGCATCTTTTCATATGACTAGAAATAGTTTCAATTTCTTCATCTGAGAATTGTCTGTTCATATCCTTTGACCATTTTTCAATTGGAGAATGGCTTGATTTTTTATAAATTAGAGTTAATTCTCTATATATTTTGGAAATGAGGCCTTTATCAGAACCTTTGACTGTAAAAATATTTTCCCAGTTTATTGCTTCCCTTCTAATCTTGTCTGCATTAGTTTTGTTTGTACAAAAACTTTTCAGTTTGGTATAATTGAAATTTTCTATTTTGTGATTGGTAATGATCTCTAGTTCTTCTTTGGTCATAAAGACCTTCCCCTTCCACAGGTATGAGAGGTAAACTATCCTGTGTTCTTCTAATTTATTAATAATTTCATTCTTTATGCCTAGGTCATGAACCCATTTTGACCTTATCTTGGTGTACGGCGTTAAGTATGGATCAATGCCTAGTTTCTGCCATATTAGTTTCCAATTTTCCCAGCAATTTTTATCAAACAGTAAGTTCTTATCCCAAAAGCTGGGATCTTTGGGTTTGTCAAAGACTAGGTTGCTATATTTGTTGACTGTTTTATCCCTTGAACCTAATCTATTCCACTGATCAACTAATCTATTCCTTAGCCAATACCAAATAGTTTTGGTAACTGCTGCTCTATATATAATTTTAGATCTGGTACAGCTAAGCCACCTTCATTTGATTTTTTTTTCATTAATTCCCTTGCAATTCTTGACCTTTTGTTTTTCCATATGAACTTTGTTGTTATTTTTTCTAGGTCATTAAAATAGTTTTTTGGGACTCTGATTGGTATAGCGCTAAATAAATAGATTAGTTTAGGTAATATTGTCATCTTTATTATATTTGCTCACCCTATCCAAGAGCATTTAATATTTTTCCAATTGGTTAGATCAGACTTAATTTGTGTGAAAAGTGGTCTGTAATTTTACTCATAAAGTTTCTGATTTTCCCTTGGCAGATAGATTCCTAAATATTTTATATTATCAGTAGTTACTTTAAATGGAATTTCTCTTTGTAACTCTGACTGTTGGATTTTGTTAGTGATATATAAGAATGCTGATGACTTATGTGGGTTTATTTTATAACCAGCAACTTTGCTAAAGTTGTGGATTATTTCTAATAACTTTTTAGTAGAATCTCTGGGGTTCTCTAAGTATACCATCATGTCATCGGCAAAGAGTGATAATTTGGTTTCCTCATTGCCTATTCTTATCCCTTTAATCTCTTTCTCAGCTCTTATTGCTAAAGCTAGCGTTTCTAATACAATATTAAATAGTAACGATCACCATTGATTTTCAATAGAGTGTTAGCAATATTAACTTTAGCAATAAGAGAAGAAAAAGAAATTGAAGGAATTTGAAATAAAGCTATCATACTTTGCAGATAATACAATAGTATACTTAGAGAATCTTGGAAAATCAACTGTAAATTACTTGTAATAATCACAAATTTAGCAAAGTTGAAGGATATAAAATAAGACCACATAAATCATCAGCATTTTTATAGATTACTAAGAATGCCTAGTAGCAAGAGATAGAGAAGTTCCATTTAAAATAACTGTAATTAATATAAAACATTTGGGAGTCTACTTGCCAAGACAAATCCAGTATCTATCTAAACAATTACTAAACACTTTTCACACACAAAAAAGGCAGATCTAAAATAACTGGGAAAATATCAACTGCTCATGGGTAGGCTGAGCTAATATAATATAATATAATATAATATAATATAATATAATATAATATAATAAAAATTAGTTCTTTCCATTTCTGGCCTCAGAGTGTTTTTTCTTCAACAGAATAAGCTTTCTGAGGGCAGACATTTTTCCTCTTTTGTTTTTGTATGCCCAGAACCTGATGGTGTCTGTGCCCAATTCATTTTTGTTAAATGATTTCCCCTCATATAGGAGTATCACTAACACTAACACTATTGTCATGCTTATTATTTATGGCCAATATTTTAAAAGTATTAAAAAGAAAACTCTTGTTTTGGATCAATGAGAGGATGGGGAAGAGGACAGAAGAAAGATTTTACTACTATTTAACAATAACTCACATTTTTTCTATAACCCCAAGGTGGGCAGAATACTTCTCACCAAAACAGAGTTCTGGATAGTGTGATTACTACTGTACCCATTTTGAAGAGGAATGTACCAAATCTGACATAGGCAAAGCCACAGGACTCCTTGGTGGTAGAACAGGCCTTGGAGCCAACTAGTTTCCCTGAGTCTTGTGCTTTATCCACCTCGCCAAAGTATTGCTAGAAAGTGAAAGTCTTTTGCAGAGGAAGTAGCTCAGGCCCAGAGAAGTCATTCTTTGTGCCCAATATCACACAGCTAGTTTGTGAGTAGCATCCAGTTCTTCATGCTTTTTTCCTCTCTTCATCTTTCTGCTCTTTAATTTATGCTGAGGTTTAACCTTCTCCATAATGAACTCCTTAAATTGGCTAGTTTTGAATGCTTTGGCTGACTTTCCCCCAGAATTCAAGAAAACACAGATGCTTTTGTAATGAGCGCCCGTATCCTTGACCAAAGGACGGCACAGTCTGCTTAGCTTTAGAACCGCTGCTGACAGAGGTGTGGGGAGTCTCTGGAGGTTTTGGGGCTGGTGTCAATGAAGAGAAAATGGGGAGAGATTTGAGTGGAAGCCGTGGAGGATTCAGCAGCTCATAAGTGGTGTCTCCATCAATTGCTTGCCGTGAGTCTCCTCCTAAACAGATGCTTACCATAAAAATAGGAATGATAGGATGCAGGGGAAATAACCTGGGACTTGGGACATTTCTGTGGAGGCTGGAATGTGTGCACATCTGCAACACTAGGCAGGGAAACAGGGCCCTCAGAGGGATTGGTCCATTCTGGGTCTGAGCCCTGCCCTTCCTAGCTTCTTCCTTGGGTTAAAACCAAAAAAGTTCTTCTCCCTTCTTATGGTGGAATCACAGGTTTAGACAAAAAAGGGACCTCAGAGGAGGCAAGTCCAAATCCTTCATTTTATAGATGAGGCAAAGCAGGGTTAGGGGAACTGCCCAGGGATTTCAATCCAGGTCTTCCTGATTCCAAATCCACTTCCCTATCCCCAATACTCTAATGCCTCACAAAGCATTTGTTCCTTTTGCTAAAGTCTTAAAGGGGGGTCCTTAGGCCCTTGTGCCCCTCATGGAAGAGAGTGAAATATTCCTCTCCCAAGCTCATCCCCTTCTTCCACTGCCATCTTCTCTTTAAGTACAAGATGCTTCCATTTCTGGCCAACTTGCATTCCTCCCTCACCTATTTGGACTTCAACACCGAGCCCTTCTCTCCCCAGCCCTTTTTGGCTTCCTTTTTTTATGCTGAGGCAATTGGGGTTAAGTGAAGTCACCCTGAGCCCAAGGTCACACAGCCAGGAAGTATTAAGTGTCTGAGGCTGGATTTGAACTCAGGTCCTCCTGACTTCAGGCTGGTGCTCGATCTGCTGCACCCCTAGCTTCCTCTTTAGCTCCCTTTTAGGGACTGCTTCTCTCTTGAGAATGAAAGCTCCTTGAAGACAGGAGGTGTTTTTCCTTTTTCTTGTACTTGTAATTTCAGGACTTCTCACAGCCTGACACACCATAAATGCTTATTGTCAGCGAGCCTCCCTTTGTGACTGAAAGAGCTGATGGAAAAAGAAGAAAACAGATTGTGGAAACCAGCCCCAACATGTGATTGGATATGTGGCGTTCTCTGCCTCCTGCCTGCCCAATGACTGGCAGCACGTACATAGATCAAGCTTTTCTGGAGGTGAATTTAGGCCCGGTCACGACACTTGCCATTGGCAATGACTGGCTGGTCCTGTGCTTCATGGAGCGGCCGTTGTCATAAATCTTCCCGCGCTTCTCCGAAACCCTCCATGACATTCCCACACCAAGTCACGCCTGACCATGTTCAGGGGAGCCATCATCTGCTCTGTTTCCAGTTCTTGGCTGCCACAAACAGACGCTGCTCTGACTGTTCCCTTGTATACGGAGTCTTTTGTTTAGTCTTTGATCTCCTTAAAGTCTGTCTTGGGCCGAGCCAAACGCTTCAGGCTTGATGTTAGAATGCAACGAGATACTTGTAAATCATAAAATACGATGAAACATGATTTAACTAATAAAGAGGCGAGAAGTTAGAATTTCTATAGATAAAAAGGAAGTAGATCAAATTAAAGCTATTCTCCTTTACCTCCTCGTTTGCCAATGTGAATTGTGTTACTGGACATAAAATTGTGTTAATGGACACAATAGATCAGAAGGCTCTTGTCCCTTGTCTTGTGGGAAAGGAAGGAAGAAAAAAAAGGAAGAAAGGGAATAATCACTTATTAAGTACCTATTATATAAAATACGCCAGGCCCTTTACAAATAGCATCTCATTTAATCCTCACAACACCCCTGTGAAGTAGGTGCTGTTATGATCCCCATTTTATAGTTGAATAAACTGAGGCAGACATAAAATGACTTACCCCCAAAAATCCAGTCTCAAACATTTCCTAGTCACATATCGAGGGGTAAGGTTAGAATGGAGAGACACATTTAGGCTGGATTTTTTTGGGTTTTTTGGCTAAGCCATTAGGGTTAAGTGACTTCCTAGAAGCATATAGATAAGTATCTGAGGCTGGACCCCCTGACTATAGAGCCAGTGCTCTCTCCACTGTACCATCTTGCTGGTCCTCTGAGACTGGATTTGAACTCGGGCTTCACGCCTATTGTTGTACTAATAAACATTAACATTTATATGATGCTTTAATATGCTCTCATTTAGTCAGTGGTTTCCTATGTATCTTGGGCACAAGAGATGGGATTCAAGAAATTTTGCAGCCAAGAATCTCCCTTCGGATTGTGCCATATTTGTTCCTCATCACATCATGAGTTTCTACGGAGAGAGCTAGAACTCTGAGCCGGACCTCCAGTCTAAACATTCTACTTGTCAGGACCTGGAGGAAGGCAGCTGAAAGCACTAATTGGGTCCAGCTGGGTGAGTGGTACTGACAGCCTCCATCAGGCCAGAAGCAAGAATCCCCACGTTTACTAGTTGTCGTCATGACTGGCTGCCTGGCTGGGGTCAGAGGGACACAGGAACACCAGGGACCGAGTCTGAGGGGCAGAAACAAGTGGAGCCAAACCGGCGATTTGGGGCCAATTCCCCCATAGTGTAATATGAAGAGGAGATGGCTCAATTGAGAAGGACCGATGAAAGGCAAAGCTGAATTGGAGGCTGCCTGGGCCAGAATCAGAAGGAAGAACAGTGGGAGCTGTGAAGATAGGACATGGAGGAGGACAGCTGTTGAGTGACAAGGTCAGACTGTCTTAAGGCTAATCTGATGCCCTTGTGAAGGACTGGCAGACTTCTCTCTTGGTGGGATCCATCTATTTATTTATTGTTTGATTTTTATCCCATAATAATTCCTCCCTTACAGCAACCTCAAATGGCCTCCCATTGCCTACAGACAGATGTTCAAAATCCATCTTCCAGCTCCAGATGAACTTTCCAGACTTACCTCCCATGGCTCTCGTTCACAAACCTATGCTCCAGACAAATGGGATTCCCTCACCATTTTTTTTTACCACATCTTGAAATTTCCCACCTCTGTGCCTTTGCTCATATTGTTCCTTCTCTCTCTAATTCCCTTTCTCACTCTTCCATTTCTATCTACACAAATTTTACCTACTGTTCATGGGCTCCATCGAATGCCACCATTTTATTGGAATTTTCTTGATTTCCCCAAAAGAAAGGAATTTCCTTCACATCTCTGCTTTCTTCACTTGCCTTTCCAAAGTATTTATCCAAATCTGTACCACGTTATAATTAACTATAGGATGTAGAAGTAGCTAAAGGAGAGGCAATCTGGTGTAGGAGGTAGAGAGCAGGCTTCAACCAGAACCATTCAAGAGCCAACTCATGCCCTCTGGCCATAGGATCCTAAGTGACATTTCATCTCTCAGAGCTCCAAGTAGTTCTCAGAGAAAACTTTTTTTTTTCCACTTCCACTTAATAATATTTTATTTTTTCCAATTACATGAAAAGATAATTTTCAGGATTCACTTTTGTTAGATTTTGGATTGCAATTTTTTCCTCCCTCCCTTAATGTCTTTCCCCTTCCCCAAGATAGTGAGCAATTTGATATAGATGATATGTGTATAATAATTTTAACATCTTTCCATGTTTGTCATATTGTGAAAGAAAAATCAGAGCAAAAAGGAAAGCCATGAGAAAGGGGAAAAATGAAAATAGTATGTTTTGATCCACATTCGGTCTCTATCGGTCTCTCTCTGGATGCAGATGGCATTTTCCATCCCAAATCTACTGGGACTGTCCTGGATCTGTGTTGCGGAGAAGAGCTGAGTTTGTCATGGGTGATCATCACATAGTTTTGCTGTTACTGTGTACAATGTTCTCTTGGTTCTGTTTACTTCACTCAGCATCGGTTCATGTAAGCCTTTCTAGGCTTTTCTGAAATCAGCTTGCTCTTCATTTCTTATAGAGCAATAATGTTTGAAAAGAACTTATGAAAAAGCTCTTGTTTATTAGCAAATGGATTTCCTTGAGATCTGATCTCTCTTTCCTTCACAATAAAATCCTGGTGAATCATGCTTTAAGTGGTCTAAGGTTTCTAAGAGCTCTAAATCTATACCTTTTTCTGTTCTACTGGACTGAAAAATCTTTTAGGGTAGGGGCTGCCTTATTTATTTTTTAATCCCCCAGACAACATATACTAGGTATTCAATAAATCTATTGAATAGAATTAAATGTGTGAAGAATGATTATTATTCTAATTCTTCAAGGGATATTTTCTGAAGACAAATAAGACCCTTAGAAATAAAGATGAGGTATAAGGCAAGCCCATGATATGATGAGCATGATATCTGAGGTCCACACTGGAAGATTCAAAGGTTTCCTAGATTCTTCCAAGATTAGAATGTAAGAAGAAAGATTAGGATAATAAATATTACAACTTTCATTTATTTTTTTAATTATTTTTTTAATCAACAAATTGATTCAATCAACAAAAACAATCCACAATTAAAAACTAGTTTTTTATTTCCTATCTAAAACTATCTAAAAACTATCCTATTTAAAACACATGATTAAGCAAAATAAATTATGGCATCAGTCATGTCCAAAAAGTGTGCACACACAATTACACATCTCATTTTGCATGGAGATTTTCACTTCTCTATTAGGAGCTGAATAATTGGGAGCCATCAGTATATTTCTGGAATCATGGGTGATCACACTGATCAGAGTTTCTGAATTTTTCAAAGTTATTTGTCTTTACACTATCATTATCATCGTAGAAATTGTTCTCCTGATTCTGTTCATTTCATTGTTCATCAGTTAATACAAGTCTCTCCAAATTTCATTGAAATGATTTCTTTCATTATTTCTTGCAGAAAAGTACTATTCTATCTCATTTATTCTCTCATCCTAATTTGCTTAGCTGTTGTCCAATTGATGGTCGCCACCTCAGATTCTAGTTCTTTGCTACTTCAAAAAGAACTATAAATATTTTTGTACATCCCTAGCCTTTGCTTTGCTTGAGGTGAATACCTCCCTTAATCTGCCTTTTCTCTAATTGCTCCTTCTCCCTTTTCCTTCCTTTTCCCCATTGATGGATTTCCTTAAGAGGAGGCCTTCTGTGCCCAAATCTGTGTGTTCCTTCTTTTGACCAATTTATATGAGTATATGATTCAATTCACCTGCTCCCTCATCCCTTCTTCCTTATTTGTATCCCTTCAACCAAATGGGCTGTCCTTGTAGCAAAGACTACCATGGTTAAACAAAACCAGCAGTAGTATGACCAGGTGAGGCAGCATAGTCAGTATTTTATAGCCTCCTGCCTCTCCAATGAAGAGAAGGAGGCATTTTGGCTCAACTTACCCCTAGTGCCAACCTTGGTCACTGGGATTGCAGCCATGGAGGTTTGCAGTGGGCATTGTTTTCCAGAGCTCTGATAGTCCTTGCAACAGCCCAGGCAGGTCCTTCTCATATACCCATTCCCCTGTGCCAGTGGACTCAAAGCCCTCTCATCCCAGAACCCCCATCTTGTTAGACTTGGGAGACCAACCATCTCTTTTCTCACCCTGGACTTTCTGGTGTCTCCCATGGGCGGCACCCTCCTTCCCTTTCCTCCCCCCAACGTTTCACCTTCTTCCCAATAAAGTGTGAGCTCCTTGAAGTACCAGGGGATGGAATCTGAGTCCAAAAGGTCTCTGGAGCATAAACATAGGACAAGATGAATACAATGCAGTGGAAGAGGGATGATTAAAGCCTCTTCTTTGGGTTTAAAAATCACGTTGTAATTATGAGATCAGAAAGTCCTGACTGGCCAGCTGGGTAACTGATAAACATGAGGTGGAGAATGGGGGGATGGAGATGTAGCCACATCAGTGGGAGGCAACAAAGCGAGCCAAGGAAACAAGAGTGAATTCAGGCCGTGCTGGACTAGGAGGGTCTTACTATCTAGCGAGGGAGGAGTAAAGTGTCCTGAGGGGGCATGTGCAGGGTGCTGCTGCATTCAGTTCTGGGGGCCACGTCACTGGATGCCCATTGATCATAGAGAGCCCCAAATGGGACGATCAAAATGACTTCGAGATAATCTTGTCAGGATTTCCTGACGGGAATGAGGAGGACGAGTCTGGGGAAGACGTAGGGGGCTCTGACAGGGGTCTTCACATACAGGAAGGGACATTGCCGGAAGAATGAGCTGTGCTTCTGCTTGCTTCCGGGAGGCAGAACCACCAGATTCTCAGGACAGAAACTTAAGAGTCAGTGGATTTAGGATTGACGGAGACACTTTCTAATAATGAGAGCTGTTCAAAAATAGAACAGGCTCCTGGAGGAGATGGTGGTGGCCCCTCCCGGGAGGTCTTGAACAAGGCTGGAGATACCCCTTGCCAAGTGGGGAGATGTCAGACAGTAAGGATCCTTCCAGCTCTGGGATTCGATATGATTTGGTAGTTTTGATGTTGTTATTCAAGGCTCTGGCAGTGAAGCTCAAGTCTGTATATGTCCCACCCCATTCTGAGAAATGGGCTGGTGTTGAACTATATTTCTGTCACTGAAGGAGGAACCTGGCCAGGTCTGGAGAGTGGAAGGGTTGCAGCGTGAATCAGGGAAGAGAGATTTTTCCACAAGAAGTCATGGCTTATTCAAAGCCATACCAACTCACACAAAGTTCAGAATTGCCACCCTGTGAACAAGTTAGTGTTAAGTTCTTTTTACTTATGGGGAGACTGAGGCCAGAAGGTCAATGGTTTACTAGCGTCATGCAGCTAGTATGTGACACCGCTGAGATTCAGACCCCCATATTTCCCAATTCCCAGTCCTGCACTCTTTGCCCTATTCCCTGGGACTGGGGAGTCACAACGTGGTCATTGAGAAACAGATTTCTGACACCAGCTTTGTTGCTCAAATCCTCTCCCTCCTCCCAAGTCCATCCAACTTCTACCAGGACCAGGCAGGAAATGGAAGCAGAATGGGAACGGCGGGCGGTGCAGTGGCGAGGGCACTGGCCTTGGTCTTTAACTCCCACCTCGAGCACTTAATAGTTGTATGAGCTGGAGCAAGTATTTCCATTTTTCTGGGCCTCAGTTTTCACACCTGCAAAATGGGAGGTGGGGTTGGACTCAGGATGCTCCAGGGCCTTTCCTGCTCTGACCCTGGGATCCTGTGAATGCTGAAAGTGGTAGAAAGTCCTGTCCTTCCCTTCCATTGCTCTGAGCCTCATTGCATTAGCCTGGGAGCTCCATGAGGGTCAGGCCTGAGTTTTTGCCATTTTAAATAATCTCCAGTATTTATGTAGCACAATGTCTGGCACATGGTAAACTCTTGATAAATGCTCCTTGACCGACTGCTGGTGACCACAGCTCCATTGGGCTTCCCCAGCTTCTGAAAGGGACACCGGGGGTGGTCATCGCCACCCTAGTGCTTTTTCTTCCTTCCTTTAAATGAAGGCCACAAAGATCTTTGAAGAGCATCTTTTTTAACCAAAAAAAAAGAGACATAAATGTTTTTGATTTTTTTCCCAGAAAACGGATTGAGCAAGTATTACGTGTTAAAGGAGACAATAGTCAGATTTATGTTTTTGGCATTCAAAAAAAGTACCCCCAATAAACCTAATCCCATTTCAGAAGCTGAGCGGAGCCAAGTCCCTTTGCTGGAGAGCCCTGTTCTAGCCAACCCTTCGGGCAAGAGCACATTCGTGGACACGGGGGCCTTTGCCTTGGGAGGAGGGCATGTCCCCTGACAGCAGGCTGGCTCCCAGGAGCCCTCGGGGTGGCACGGAGGCCCTTGGCCTGGCCAGCATCAGCACTGGCATCCCCGGCAAGGCCTGGCCTCTCCGCAAGTGCAGGGAGGCACCGAGGGTGTCAGATGAGAGGCGTTCTCCTGGAGGCCATTTGAGCTGGAACTCCTGGCTGGTGTGGGAAGGCACGAGTCCCCCTCTCCCTTCTCCCCTGGCTTGCTTTTAAGAGCTCTAATTAAATGTATCCATATATTGGATTGAACATATATTTTAATACATTTAACATGTATGGGACTGCCTACCATCTAGGGAAAGGAGCAGAGGGGGAAGAAGGGGATAATTTGGAACTTTGCAAGGGTCAGTGTTGAAAAATTACCCATTCATATGTTTTGTAAATAAAAAGCTTTAATAAAATGTTAAAATAAAACAAGAAGCGCTCCCATTAAGAGCCATACCTGCAGATGCCCATTTGGTCTCTCTGAGGGATGATTACCAGGGCAATCAATCAGATGCATTCTCTCCTTTGACTTACCTTTGACCCGGCACTTGGGTTCTTCCAGCATTAATATTCCCATCTTACAGGGGAGAAAACTGAGGTGCAGAGCTAGGAGGGGTCTCGGGAGTCATAGAGTCCAACCCTCTCTTTTTATGGAGCAGTGAAATGGCTTGACTGAGGTCACATGGTGGGAGAGTGTCAGAGACCAGAAGCTACGTTTCCTTGTTTGGGGCCCCGGGACCTTCAGCTCACTTCCTGCTGCCCCCTGGCCGTTTGGGACATGAACACCATCCTCGGAATTGATGTTGTCTTATTTGCAAGATATATGCATGGGGAAAGAAGGAAAGGAAGGAAGGAAAGGAAGGAAGGAAGGAAGGAAGGAAGGAAGGAAGGAAGGAAGGAAGGAAGGAAGGAAGGAAAGAAATTGATGTTCTGCCCCTCATCCTTCCTAACTGCCAGGGTGGCTCCCCAGAGCAGTAGCTGCTCCCCAGGGTTCCCAGGGGAACCTTGGTTACCAGCCCCTACACTGCTCACTCATGTTTCGACATCACCTTTGGCCAGCCCTCACTGATGTCGGAAATTCACACCCTCGATTACTGAAACGAAGGCAGATTTCCCCACAAATTAAAGGCAAAGTTAGCTGGGGTCCATATTTCCCAATTCCTCTCCTTTCAGCTACTTAAACTGAAGGACTACAAGCAGGCAGAGGGAGGTCACTGATTGGGGACTGCAAAATGGTGTTTACGGGACGATTTCCTTTCCTTTCAAGTTTCAGATTAGGGATGAGTGCCTGGGATTCCAGAGGGAGAAGGCCAGACGGCTATAGGAATCTTATCTCCCTTTTTATGGGGGGTGGGTGGGGATGGTGGAGCATTAGGAGCAACAGCAGAGGCCACACCCAGGAAGTCACCCCCCCATTTGAAATTGGGCCATCTGCAGCTTGACTATCCAATGATTTAGATTCTTACTGAGCAGATGGCACCGCAGAGGGCACCCCAGGGAGCAGGCACTTGGTTAGATTCCCCCCAATCCCTTTTTCCTTTAGCTTGGTCATTTTAGAGTCTTGGTAAAGATTTCTAGCCCAAGAGATCCTGACCATGAGCAGTCCTGCTTAACTGGACTCCAACAACCCATTGGGAAAGACGTGGAGAGCTTTCTCAGCTGCCCTCACAGCTGCTGTGGCTGTTGCACCCCAGCTACAACCGCAGAACTGTTATAGCAGGACATCCAGGGGTGGTAGAGAGTACTGGGGGGGGCATTCCATGTTTCCATGAGCTTGGTTTCCAAGAACGATGCTCAGAATGACTGTTATTCTCAGGAGCATCACAACACTTTAAAGGGAGAAAGGTCCGCAGAGGCTCTTTCCTGAGCAAGAATCCTCATGACTCCTTCCAAGTAGCCAACCAATCGCTCAGTGTCTGTAGTGAGCATTTATTAAGTGCCTACTATGTGCAAATAAATAAATGAAAGATTGATGCATTTGGGGCCCTTTTCTTGAAGAACTCCAGGGATGAGAAACTTCTGTCTTGGAATAGTTCTTGTTAGGAAGCGTTTCCTGCTCTCTCTCTAGGATGTCCCACAGGGACAGGGCAAGCCTGAGGTACAGATTAGGTCACATAGATGGGATTTTGAGGAGAGGAAGATGAGGGTCCGACTTGGGATGATTATCAGGGTAATTAACCCAGATGCATCCTTTCCTTTGACTCACCTTTGCCCTGGCTGTTGGGTCCTTCCAGCATTAATATTCTCATCTTACAGGGGAGGAAACTGAGGCATCGAGACAGAAAATGACTTGTCCAGGATCACACAACTGGTCATGGAAAGTGGGATTGTAACCCAGGCCTCTCATGGCTCCAGTTCAAGGCCACCATTGACTCACTACCCAAGGAAGTTTGGGGGCGTCAGCAGTGATAGATATTCTTAGAGAAAAAGCTGTGAAAGGAGGGACAGATTTGGAGTGGGTGGACATGAGTTTAAATTTCCCCTTTAAGGTTTTCTGCCTGGGTGACCTAAACCAAGTTTTTTCTCCTGTTCAGATCTCAGTTTCCTTCTTTTGTCAAATGTATCATTCTTCCATCTCTATGATTCAATGAACTGTCCCAGTGCTTGGCACAAAACCTGGAACACAGTAGGTGCTTAATCAATGTTTATTGAATCAAATGAATGTTCATTTGAGATGGTGAGTTCTGAAAAGCAGAGGTGTCCTTTATTCTCTTGATAGCTTGTCTCCCTTGTTAGACCAGGGACTATCTTTTGCCCTTTTTTTTGTATCTCTAATGCTTGGTTCAATGCCTGACACATAGTAGGCACTTGGTGTTTATTGGCTGACTGACCACCTTCCTGTAACAGAAGAGAGTGAAACCCTTGGAAGTTTGGACTGGATCCTTGGAAGTAGAGCTGGATTCTGCCTTCAGAACTGCCTGGGCAGAGGAGACAGAGAACCATAATGGCTGCCATTTTACTAAGCACTGGTCAGTCTTTATCCCATTTGAAAACAAAATCCCCAAAGCCCGGAGAGTCATTCTAGATAGTGGCCCCCTCCTCGGGGCTCAAGGCCATCTGTGGATACCCTGAGTCAGAATTTTTTAAAAAGAGAAAAAAGAAAAGGAAAAAAGCTCAAGTTCTGGGAGAAAATTGAGTATCCCCCAAGTGAGACATCCAATGTATTCTTTCTCTTCACGAATGCTTTTTCTAGCTCTCTGCCTCCTCCACCTCCAAGGTTAATCCGCTCCTCGTGAAGGATACACTTGAGCTTTGGGATGATGTGTTATTCACCTGTATAAGGTGCCAAGGAGCAGAGATGGACATTGTAGATGTGGTCCTTGCCTCCACCTGGGGATAGCCAGTCAATTAACCAACAATATGGTTAACAAAAATGGTGAATAACTAATTCAGCTTGATGGGGAATTTGGACATGCCCTTTGGCATTTATATAAAATGAGATTAGTTCAGAACCCCAAAATCTATTAAGAGAAAACTGTCCCTGAGAAGGAATGACTTGGGAGGGACAAGTACAAATACTTTCTGCCTGAATCCCCTCTTTACCCCTTCCCACATCAATCAACAGAGAATCTTTCATGCTTTGAAGAGTTAGGAGAATTTGGGGCTTCTCATCTTTTCATTGGTGTCCTAGCAGTATTTGGAGGACAGCTAATGGCAGAACCAAGGATAGAGTGAACACATCGAAGGACAAAGATATTAGCAGAAAATCTTCACTACATGGTGGGGAGAGATGGCAGGTGGCAAGTGCTGGGCAGCTTGGACCACCACCACCACCACTTTGATATCATCTCCCCTCAGATGCTCATGAAGATAGATCAGGTCTCTGAGCTCAAGAGTCTTGGCAATAACAATGACTGCCCAAGTTAAAGGACCTTCTTCTTGTCCAGCTCTCACAGCCATCAGTGGAGAGAAGGTTCACCTTCTTCATCACCATTCACAAAAACTGCTGAACAATTGCTACCGATAGGCAAATGAGTGTAGGAACCTTGGGAGTGGTAGCACCTCCCAGCCCATTCAGCCTATTTTTAGCCCAACCATCTCTAAGGGAAACAACTCTGGTGAAAAGGGGTCCAGCCGTCCCCATGAAGAAACTTCTCAAAGATCACCCAGGCCAGGCTATCTGAAGTAGAAAAGCACCCTGAGGGGGAGACAGGAGGCAGCACCTACCTTGGAAGAGCCAAACTAGCTCTACCACCTTGACCACGCTTGGACCCTGATGGAGACAGCCCGGGTCTGCTCATGATCTTACAGGTGCTGCCATCCCAGCTAGACAAGAAGGTTCTTCTTACCAATGTCCTTGGCACTATCAAATTGTTCCACATCAGAAGCTGAGAAAATTTTATCAGTGGAAATGATAGTAGAGAAGGGATCTGATCATCTGCTAAGAACCATGGGACTCTTCCATTTGCCTTGGAACAGAAATTTTCCATATGGATTGTCTCCCCAGTGTGAGCTCCTTGAGAGCAGACTCTGTTTGATTTTTCTCTTTGTGTCCTCTGTCCTGAGCTTTGCACTTTAAAAAACCTTCATGTTTTATTTACTAATTCACTCATTCATTCTTGAGCACCCCACAAATAGGAGAAAAGGATTTCTGGCAACCAAGAATTTTAAGTTCCCCACTCTTCCGTAAGCTTAACCTCACTTTCTCCTGAATTCTCTCTGGTCTTGTGGAATAGTGTGTCAGACTTTTTTGGGGACGGGTAGAAAGACTGATGCTTGTATTGACTTTTCTTCATATACTATATTACTAAATATTCTTTTCTAAATTTTTTAAGTCAGGATGACCAGTTAATATCAACTGGTAATCAATGAGGGAAACACGCTGATGGGGGCTCGTGAGTTATAGTATTAGAATGACAAATCCCCAACTCCTTGTGGCTGCCCCTGTACCCCTGAGCTCTGGGCACATAGAGCACTGTGGAAATAGATGCTTGGGAGATTGGGTCTACATCCTGTGTTACTTTTAAATGAATGAATGTCATGACTGCCTAGATCACCAAAATGACCAGGAGATGAGCAACTGCATGGCTTCTTTATTTGTTATTGGCAAGAGAAGCAGTATACACAGCGAAATTGCAGTCTCTTAGCTTGTTAAAAATATCTCAATAAATAAACAAATAAGCAACATATACATTGAAATAGAAAATACTAAAAAAAAAAAAAAAAAAAAAAGAACTGGCGAGCTGAGCAAGTTGGGGAGAGTTGAGAAAGGGGAGGAGCATCTGAGAGTCTGTATTCCAGGCTTACTTGAAATCATCATGCAAGAATCATGGGAGAAGGAAGGGTCAGAGGTGGGGGTAACCACTTCTTCTGAGAGCCTTGGTCCAGTTTAAACAGAACTGTACAAGAATTCATCTTTCTTTCATTAAAAAAATATACATTAAAAAAAGAACACAGTAAAAGGAAAAACAATTCCAAAACCAAGATTTCTCTTATATGTGTTCCTGAATCTCATGATTTTCAGAGAACAAAACGAAACAACCCAAACCCAGAATGAACAAAACATTAACACACATCCACGACAAACAATAGGAACAGCAAAAACGACCAGGACACACAGGTCAACATTGGGGGAATGTCCCTCAGGAGAGATGTTGAAGAGCTTTCGAAGACTGCTTAGCTTCGGGGCTGTTTTTCCACTTAGTCTCAATGCTCTGCAGGAGCTCAGAGCTGCGAGGTCAAGCAAGGTCTTATGGACCAGATTCCTTGAGGTTGTTAAGGTTTCAGAAGTTATGAACTTGGAGATGTCCCAATTCCACTTCACCCTCAGACACACTGGGCAATCTATAACCAAAGGAAATAAGAACAAAATTTTAAATTTTATTTTATTTTATTTTATTTTTTTATACTGGACACTCTTGGCATTGAGGGCAGGGTATGTCTTGCAGGTCACTTGCAGGGACCACTCACAGCATTTTATATTGGGAAGGGACTTCCTGAAAAGTGGTCAAGTAGTCAAGTGTCAGTGCAAGACCTATGATGAGAGGAAACCCACTGTCTGCTCCCATTAGACATGCATTTGTTAGAGTGGCTTCCCTTCCTCTAAGCCTTCCTTATGCAGCTTCCACCCATTTCTACCGACACTGTCCTTTGGGATTAAGAGAACAAGGTTGATCTCTCCTCCATGTAATAGTCTTTTTAAAAAACTATGTTTTTTATTGATATCTTTTCTTGAAGGCAAATATCATGACCTCCCTGATTCTTCTCCTGCCAAGGCTGAGTGTCCCTGTTTCCTTCAACTGATCCTTGTGGGTCATAGCCTTCACTACATCTTTCTTGCTCTCCATGGACCATACCCACCTTGTCAATGGTATCTTGAAATGGGGAACATAGAACTAAATATGATACTTTAGGTAGAGTCTGACTAGGGCAGAGCACAGCAGGACGACTGCTATCTTCATCCTTGCCACAATGACCCCCCAAGTCTTCATTAAATTTTTTGGCTGCCATACCTATTGCTGGCTCACATTGAACTTGGGCCCATTTGAACTCCAAGATCTATTTTTTTAATGAACTGTTATTTAGCCATTTCTTTCCCACTTTACAATTGTGATTGCAACTGCTTTTTGGAATTTAATTTTAGGACTTTGGTTTTCTGAAAATGTGGTATTAATGATAGATAGATAGATGTAGATATAGAGGGAAAGAGGGAGGGAGGGAGAAAATGGAAAAATGGATTACTTGGCCATTCCTTATCCCTTCTCTTCTTCTCCTGAGGTGCCTAGGGAGGAGTTGGATGCTGGGAAAGGGTTAGGAAAGGATGAGTTGCTAAGATCGCAGATTGGCCCAGTTGGAAGAGGAGAGAATGAGCTCCCATTGGGGAAGTGGAAACCTTCCAGACTAATCAGGATGCAATAATAATAATATAAATAACAACAGGCGTTTGTTAAGTAACTGCTATATATTAAGCAGTCAATTACATGCTAAGAATATAAAGACAAAGTGGAAACAGTCCCTGTCCCCACAGAGTTTATAATCTAGTTAGATAAGGAAATATGGCCACATATACAAAATAAATATACTAGGTGACTTGGGGGGAAGCCATTATTAGCTGTTGGGTTGGAGGGGATGGTTTAGGAAAACTCTCCTGTGGCACAATCTTGAAAGAAACTTGAAAGATTATGAGACATGGATATAAAGTTGTATATTTTATGTCATCCACAGACCCAAGGGTAGGAGAATAGTGTCACGTAGAAGGAACAGGAAGGCCATCTTAGCTGGACCCCAATGTTCATGGAGGACCACTGGATTTCAGTGAGGAGGAGAGTGATATAATCAGCTTTGTACTTTGGGAAAATCAATATGGCAGCTGGATGAAGAAAGTATTTGAGAAGAGAGTCTTGAGGTAGGAAGAGATTAATAAAGAAGTCATTGCAATAACTCAAGTGAGAGGTGATGAGGACCTGAACTCGGGTGGTGAAAAGGGGAAGAATATAAGAGAGGGAAGAAATGACAAGATTTGGAAACTGAGGTACAAAGTTTCAAAACCTAGATGACTGGGACAATGGTAGTGATTTTAATGGAAATTTAAAAGCGATGTGCTTGAGCAGGAGAGATAATGAATTCAGTCTTGAGATTTTGGAGTTTTAGATGCCTAAAGAATATCTGATTTGAGGTAGCTAATGGGTCATTGATGATGGTGGACTCGGGCTTCAGAAGGAGGTTAGACCTTGCACTGGGAGGCATCCATCTGGAAATGATCATTAAATCCATGTCACCTGGTGGGCTCACCAAAAGAGAATAGAGAGTGAAGAGAAGAGGACTGAGAACTGAACCTTGGGCTAGAGCCACAGTGGAGGGAGAGGATGGTCAGACTGGGATGGTCAGACAGGTCAGAGAACTGAGAGAGAACGTACCATTAAAACCCACCGAGTACAGGGGATCCAGGAGGAGAGGTGATCAGCAGTGACAAAGGATCAGAACTGACAAAAGACCCCTCGATCATTCAGTTATATCTTTGGTCACTGAATAAAAGCTGAAAGATGAGGTGGAAAGCCAGGCTGGGAAGTATTGAGAAGATGGTCAGAGGAGAGAGGAAGTGGAGGTGCCCAGTGGAGGCTCCTGGGCCATGTTTTTGGGTGGATGAACTTCCCTTGAAGTTGGAGCAACATTTTGGGGAAGATGGAAATAACACAAAAGTTCTTTTCTTTGTATTTAAAGTATCCTTGGTGGTATCCGTGTTTGCAAAGGCTCTGCTTCCCCTTTTCCAATCATACAATAAACTTATCCCTGAGAGAGAGGAGACTCCCCCTTCTAGGCCTCTCTTCTTCCCCTTTCTGACCCTGCAATGTAGGAGCTACCAGGATTTAATTTCTGTCTTTAAAGCCCCTTTCCCTGATGACTTTTGGGGTGAATTTCCTCACTGCCTGAAGCTTAACTATCAGCAAAGAGGCCTTAAGATGTTCAGCAATAATTCAAGTCAGCCTCTGACACTGGGATGTGTTTTCCTTGGCAACGGGGATGTTGGAGAAGGCCCACTGGGGTGATCCTAGCCATCCTGCGGCCAAATGATTTGATTTGAATTTGGGTCTGGAAAAGGGGATGTGTGTGAATAAAAATACACTTGGATTCAGATCATGAGCTCAGCTTGAATTCTTCTAGTTGGGTGAGGGGAGGAAAAGGAGAAGGGGACCAAAGTCTCAGGATACTGTTGGGGAAGAGGGTCCTCCCTGCCTGCTTGTGGGCATCTCTCCAGGTCCCGTCTTGGATAACTTATGGGAAGGTCTTCCCTCTCATCGTCCCCTTTCCCACCCTCCCTCTGTTCTTCGCCTAGGGTGGGGGCAGTTCCTGTATCATGATGTAGGGGCCTATTTACTTTATACATCACTTTTATAAAATGCAGGGTGCTTTCCTCATTGCTCCACCCTGCAGAGGAGGGAGGGAGGATCTGCAGTATTATTCCTACTTGACACTCCGAGACGTTAGGTATCTTGACCAAAGTCAAACAGCCCCACATGGTCTGGAAGCTGCCAGATGGCAGATCTGCTGCCCCAGGATGCTAGCTCGAGAGGGAGCCACCCAATCAGAGGCCATGCATCCAACCCCCTGGTTCTACAGAAAAGGAAACTGAAGGTGTGACATGTCCAAGACTGCACCCTGGTTCTGCATATTCTACATTCGGCCTAAAGGATCAAAGGGAAGGACTTAGGAAGGAATAATGAGCACATCCCAGACCCAGAGTTATGGGTCAGCCTTTACTTGGGGCCTACCCTCCTGGAGATTTGGCCTTGGAACCTCCCCGCACTCCCACTTGTCTTGTCCAGGTGGCCACCTGTACTCCAGAGACTGTCTTCTCTCTTCCAGGATCCACCGACAACCATTCCATAAAGGCATGAGGAACTATTTTCCTAAATCACCAGACAATTGGACCCTATAGACTGAGATGTGTGAAGGACAGAGTGCTGACTTTGGCTCTGACACTGTCTGGCTCGTCTTGGACAAGTCACTTTGCTTCCTTAGTTTCTTCTTCTGTAAAGGGAGCGCACTGGCTTAGGTGAGCACCAAGGCTCTCTCCAGTTCAAAATCCTGTAAGCCTTCCATTCGTTCTGTACTCTTTACTAAACAACAATTATGTATCAGGCACTGGAGACACAGAAACACAAAGAGAGGGAGGGGGGAGAGAGAGAAAGAGAGAGAGAGAGAGAGAGAGAGAGAGAGAGAGAGAGAGAGAGAGAGACAGAGACACACAGAGACAGAGACACACAGAGAGAGAGACAGAGAGAGAGAGAAGAAGGAAGAAAGAAGAAAGCAGAAGAAGGAAGGAGGAAAGAGGAAGGAGGAAGGAGGGAGGAGGGAGGAAGGAGGAGGGAGGGAGAGAAACACATACACAGAGAGAAACACAGAGAGAAAAAGACACACACAGAAACACAAAGAAAGAGAAGGAAACAGCGACAGGGAGGCAGAGAGAGACAGAGGGAGCCTCTGCCTTCAAAGAGATGATGTTCTCATTGCAGGGAGAGTGTTGGCCCATGCCCAGCTATTGAAGCTCCAAGTCTATAGGAAGTAATTCCATGAGGGCGGGAGTGTCGGTGACTGGCAAGGCTGATGGAGGAGGGGGCACCTGAGCCGGGCTTAGCAGGAAGCTGGGATTCTGCTCTGCCAACACATTCCACCATCGAATAGTCAGAGCCACTGGGGAATCGGTGCTTTCCCCCAGCTCGCTCCTCTTCCCCCTGCCCTGCTCCCATCCCGGCTCGATTCCCTGCCCCAGTGACACTTCATGCCCCATCCCGTGAATCTCGGCCGGGCCAAGATGGTGGAGCCCGGGCCCGAGCCCACTTTGAAGCCTGGAGTGAGTTTCTCCTGGGCCGTTGCAGGGCCAGGCTGTGTAAGTCCCAATTCCTTGAGCCTTGCCTCATAAGGCCAATTTCCCAATCCTTGAAATAGTTTCCTTGCTCTTTGAACCCCTTCCAAGTCCTCTGGAGTCAGATTCCATGGGCCCCGGCCAAGAAGAGGGGTTATGCATTATGTCCCCACTCACACTAGACTAACTCGATTAAGATTTTCTACTGTTACACAGACCAGAAATCGAGAGAGAGGAGGATTTGGAGCATTAAATGGTGCACGTTTATTACCCGACCTGAGTAAGAATTCTCTTCCCGACAGCTGAGCCGCAGCAGATCCAGCCCAAACTCCCCGGGGGGCTCAGCGCCGTCCCCACCCCCACCCAGGTTCTAGTCCCTGCTCAGGCAGCGGGTGGCTGGGGACTCGGGGCCCAGCAGCTGAATGTGGGGAGACCAGGGAGGTCGGGGGCTGCCTAAAAGAGCGCAGAAACTCCTGCTTCGGCTGTTGGCGGCTCTGTAGGATGAAAGCAGGAATGGGAGGGGATGGGGGGAAAGGGAGTGTGAACGGTGCATGACCCGGCCTTTCCCCCAACTCTGGTTCTGGACTCGGCCTCCTTTGGATACCAATCAGAGAGGATTCTGGGGGAGCAAAGCTTGGGAACAGTCTGCAGGATGACGGGGGGCTCCGTTAATGAGAGATTGAAGGACGGAGATGATGGGACCCAGCCCTGGAGGCCACAGCCATTTGGGGACCACGTTTTAAGCGAGACACAGCCAGAGCCCAGAGAGGCAGAGTGCTCCAGGAGCCAGAGCCCAGACAGGCAGAGTGCTCCAGGAGTCGGAGCCCTGGATTGGAGTCCCAGGAGCTGGCTTCCCATTTCCTCAGTGACTTTGCTGCCTGTGGCTCCTTCTCCGGGTCACCCTCCCTCTCTGGGCCTTGCTCTACCTCCTGTATAAAATGGGGCCCATGACTGCAGGACTGACCTTCAGGGTTATCAGGAGGCCCAAATGAGATACAGCTTTGAAAGGGCTTGGGAAACCTCCACTCCTTGTCATGGGGCGTATCCAAGGGCGGGCAGCAGCAGCACCTTCGGGGAGGTCTCACCCCCTTTCTCAGGGGGCCCTCGGGGCCATTCCTGTGGCCACACCCCATCTTCCCTCAGTTGCCAACTCCTCCCCTGAGAGAATAATGTACCAGCTCCGGGTGGGTGCCCAACCTAATTATTCCAGGGGTTGTTCGAAATTTGATAGAACCGTCGCAAAGACAGAAAAGCTTTAATGCCTCCTAGACCGAGTCTCTAATGCTAGACGTTCGGTTAACATGGCAGCCAGGGGGCGCAGTGGACTGAGCACCAGCCCTAAAGTCAGGAGGACCTGGGTTCAAATGTGCCCTAACTTCCTAGCCGGGTGACTCTGGGCAAGTCACTCAGTCCCAATTGCCTCAAAAAAAAAAAAAAAAAAAAAAAAAGGTTCAGGTAGCCTAATATCAGTGATAGATACGCAGACATCATTGAGTGTGATGCTGCTCTCCCCCCAGAAGCTTCTATGACTCCTTATGACCCTGGGCACAAAAAATAAACTCCTCTGCCTCCCATGGAAGCCCTTCGCTGCCTCGCTCCGTCCCCTTTGAGCACTTGCTGTTTCCGCTAAATAGCCCGTTGGCGCTTCATGAGCAGCATGCGAGACAAAGCCTGTCCTTTCACATACTGCTTCCCCCCTCCCCCTCCACACCTCTGCCCTCTCCCCCCTCAGCTATCTCCAAGGTCCAGCGTCCCCGTCCTCTCCCCTCTTCCCCCCCCCTCCGCCAGGACTTCATCTTTATTTTGCGTTGACATCCAGGAATAGGCTGGGTCCCCTCCGGGCTCCCCGAGAGTGCAGCTTTCCGAGGGCGGGGCCGGTTTTCCCTGTGCCTTCCCCTCCCGGGATTCAGCAGGTAGGAAAGAAACGAGTAGCAGATGTCCGAAAGGACTCTGGGAGCGTCTGACGGTCGGGGGCGAGAGGACGGATCCGAAGGTCCAGCCCCGGGCTTCCCAGGGCCCCCTGAAGCCCACATCCGGGTGTCTCCAAGCGAGAACCTGGGCCCTCAACTTCCCCATTTGTAAAATGATAAAACGAAGTTCCCTTCCAGCTCGGGAACCAGGAGCTCCCCCCTCCCCCCCAGGAGCCCGGCCACGTCCCAGCCCCCAGCCCCCGAGCCACGGAGCCGGAGTCGGGCAGGGCTCGGGCGGCTGCTGCCCGCTGCTTGAGTCCTATCCTGCATGTCAAAAGCAGTCTGGCCGCTGCCCACGCTGGGACCCAAAGGAGCCGGCCTTGCCCTTCCAAACTGCGCAGTCAGCGCTCAGGATGCTGGGGGAAGCTCGCGGGGGCGGGCGGAGGCGCTGGCGGGGGCGCTGCCCTCCCCCAACCCCCCCGTGTGGCTGCCCCCCAACCCCCCCGTGCGGCTGCCCCCCCCCGTGCGCCTGTCCCCTCCCCCCGCGCCCCCGAATCCCCGCAGCCTTCAGGTTCAGTCGGCTCGGAATGGTTAAAGCCTTTCAAGTGGTCCTGGGCAGGGAGTCAAGCGGGACTCTCCCTTCCCGAATGTGGTTGTAATTAGGTAATTAATAACGGCGGACGCGGGAGGGGGAGCTAAATGGAAACCTTCCTCAGTCGGGGAAATAATTACAGCGCCGTTTGATATACGAGCTGAGTCAGCCCTCCAAGGGCCGATAGCGGGACATCCGCGAAAAGTCGGGAATTAGGGGCTGCTCCCCGGGCGGGGGGGGGGACCGGCCGGGTTTCGGGAGCCGCCGCCCCGGGGGACGGGGCTGGACAGCGGCAGGTTCCGCAGGGCTCCGCACCCCCCCCCCCGGGACCCCCACCCGGCAGGAGCGGAGCCGCGCTCTCCCCGGGGGACGGGCACCCCGTGGGGGCCAGCAGTATCGGGAGGGGGGCGGATGGCCCGAGCCTCTGGTCTCCCCCAGCTCTGTGAGAGCGGGGCCACCCGGCACACAGTAGGTGCTTAAGTTTTTTCGGTGACTGGCGGCTGGGAGGCAGCAATGCCCCCGGCTCTGCGTGGGCGGGGTGGCCAGATGTTGTGGCCAGTGGCTGAGAGCGGCGGGAAGGCATCGGAGGGAGGGGTTTCAATGGGCCAGAGGAGGGGGCCGAGCCTGGGCCACATGGGTTCAGGCAAGCGGGGAGCGCGGTCCCGAGAGCTCCGCTGCAAGGCCTGTCTGCACGCTGACTATTACGTGTGACCTTCAAGGCTGAAGAGGCACTTCCTCCCAAAAGTCCTCCGTGATTTCTTAGGCCCCCCTTTCTCAGCTCACCCTCAGATCACCCTTTTCAGTGAGCACTTTCTGCCCATCCCCGTAGGATGGAAACTCCGAGGCCAGGGCTTGTAATTTTTGTCCCACCAGGACTTGGGGGGTGTTTTCTGGCTCTGGGGCCCAGGGCTCGGAGTTCAAGTCCCAGCTTCGCCATTATGTGTGTAATTAACAGTAGAGAGACCTCAGAATGCATCTGATCCCTATTCTAGAAGCAAGGGGGGGGGGCTTTACCAGGTGCGCTAATACATTTATTCTGGGGGCTAAGAAGAGAACCGCCTAACCCGCCCCCAGAGTGCATCTCATGAGGTCAGCGGGACAGCCCTCGGAAATAAGGCAGAAAGAGAGAATGTGGCCTGTGCCCACCGGAAACAGAAAGACGCTCACAGAAGTAAATGCAGGGCATGGCAGAAGCTCATATGTTCCCCTGAAGTTAAAAAAAAAAAGGCAGGGGTCGCGATCACTGTGTCAGACTAATTAAAAGAAGTAACTGAGGAAAGTGCATTTTGTTTACAAGGTATCAAAAATAATGAAGTGATATAAAAAAAAAATTACAGCGTCTTTCTGACCAAGTCCATTTTTTAAAAACAAGCCCCATTTCCCAATCAAAGGATATGAACAGGCAGTTTCCAGAAGAAGAAATCATTGCCCGTCGCACCAAAAAGATGTAAATCACTAATGATACGAGAAGAGCAAATTAAGACAGTTCTCAGATGGTCTCACACCTGTGGAAACAGCAAATGCTGGAGGCGAAGGAAAAGAGTCTGCCTGTCAACTGCCGTGGAGTTGAGAATGGACCTAAATATTCTGGAGAATAACGTGGATCTATACCCAGAGGGCTTTAATATGCTTCTCCTGGGCCCGGCGATACAGCAACTAAAGCTGTATTCCAAAGAGATCAACGAGAAAGGAAAAGGATCCATTTGTGCAAAATATTGGGCAAAAATATTTATGGCAACTCTTTGTGTGGTGAAGAATTGGGATGGGCGTCGGTGAGGGAATAGCTAGACAAGCTGCAGCACAGGATGTCGGGAAATACTGTTGTGCTATAAGAAAAGACAAGGGTGCTTTCAAAAAACAAACAGTAACGAAAAGCAACTAGGCGAGTTCCATGTGAACTGATGCAAAGTGAAGTGAGAAGAACCAGGAAATGGCTGAGCGCAGGAACAGCCATAACCATTAACTCTGAACCGGTTCAGGGATCCAAAACAGTTCCAAGGACTCATCAGGAAAAATGGTTTCCCTCTCCAGAGAGAGAAGTGAGAAAGTCTCACTGCAAATTGAAGCATAATTTTCTTTCTTTTTGTGTGTGTGATATGGCTAATATAGAAATGGGTTTTGTGTAATTTCCCCTGGATAACTGATGTCATTTTGCTGTCTTCTCAGTGGGCGAGGAAGAGAGAAAATTTAGAAGGCAATTTAAAAAGAAAAGAATATTTAAAATAAATAATAAAAAAAGAAGAGAAAAAGAGAAGCTAATGGGCCATAACTCGCCTCTGGAGAGAGGGCTAGACCTGGGATCTCCCAGGTGAAGAAACTTTAGCCTACCTAGGCAAGTGAGCACTTTATCTGTAAGTTCTCATTTGTGAGTTTTCTAGAGCAGAGAGAGATGGGGCACTTACCCTTGGCCACATAGCGGAAAGATGGGTCTACCCCGCTCTGAGGATGGCTCTCTATCCAATTTGCCACACGGCCTCCTACTCCTTAGAACTGCTCCTATTTCACCCGACAGCTTCTGCTGCTTTCTCTCCCTGTGACCCCCGTCCTAGCCAAGCGAGAGGGAATGGGTTGTGCTGCTCTCCCTTTCCTCCTGGCAGGGCTCCAGACTAGCTCTGCTCCCCACTTCGCCCTCTCCGCCCAGAGCCAGCAGGAGCGAGAGCAGCCCAACCCAGAACCCTCAGGCTGCTCTCTGGTGGGGATGCTGGGGATGTGTTCAAGACTAGATGGGAGGTTGGAGACCTGTAGCTGGGCAAAAAGAAGGGGGCTGGAGGAGGCTCCCTTTACCAGATTCCAGTTGTAAATCCTATCCACGAGCCAGTCCAAGAAGGACAGGACATGAAAGAGAGGCAGGGGTCCTTCATGGGAGCCTCAGTTTCCTTCCTTGTTATATGAAGGGATGTGGACCGGCTCTATTGTGGAAGGTGGGGGAGAGAAGAGGGGACAAATCATCTCAAAGCCCTTTTCCAGCCCTGAATTTCTTAGAAATGTCCCAGGACAATATTAGAAAATAAACCGGTGGAGGGAAAATGCCCATTCAATAAATGCTTTTCGGATTGAATTATATTTCCATTGGCTCAGAGTCAATTACTATCTTCGTGATCTTAACAAGTCACTTTTATGTTCATGGGTCTCAGGTTCCTTGTGGACAGGACTGGATTAGGTGAACTCTGAGGCTTTCGATCTGTGGTCCTGTGAGTTTATAAAGGTGATGGGCAGCAGTAGGCACTCAGATCTTCATAATCCAGGTAGGGCGGAGGTCTGGGCCATCCCGAAGGGGCAGTGCTAGAAGGGACAGTCCTTCCTTTGAGATCATCTATGGAAAGAATCCCTTCATTTGACAGAAAGGGAAACTGAGGCCCAGAGAGTCTAAGTTCAGAGCATTGGGCTCAAATCTTGGCACTTAGCCCTGAGACTTTGGGCCAATTTTCTCTTGCCTCAGTCACTTCCTTCGTGTAATGGGGGGATTGGCCCTGATGGGATTTGGGGTTTCTTTCAGCTCCGGGAGATGCGTGCAGGTAGTGAGGGGAGGGAGACCATCCACAAAGTGTCTTCTCTGAGCTTTTCTCCCTTCTGAACACGGGTGTGTCTCGTGTTCGGGGAATTCTCCACACTTCAAACAAAACCCTGCAGCCGCATTGTCGAGACCTGACTCAGAAGGAGCTGGAGAGGAAGTGGGAGGCCCAGCTGCCAGCCCACTCCCCTCTTCTCTCTGCTGGGAATGGGCAGAGGCAGCCAACCAGCCTGGCCAAGGCGGCGGGCAGCCCCTGGATCCCAGCCCCTCCCCGTCAGCTCCTAGCTCCCTTCCCCCAGCCCCCAGCCTCACCCCCTGCTCCTAGTCTCCCGCCTCACTCCCAGGCTCTAGCCTTGGACATGGGTGGGGGAAGGGTTGGCGGGGCAGAGGGCAGGGGGCAGTAAGGGTCTGATTTAAAAGGAGAAAACCCAGTTCTCCTTTCTTTCTGCCAAGCTCAAAGCTGAGAGCTAAGGAAAGAGTCAATGGAGAAAGTGAGCACATCTCCAGACTTACTGTAGACCTACTTTGTGACAACTCGCCCTTCTTTTAGAAGAAGTCACAAAGTAGACGAGAGAAAAGATGCTAGAGCAGGGAGGAGAAATCCTGCTACGGGGGACTTCCTGACACAAGATTGCAAAGCAGTGACCCCTCTCGGGTTCCCTGCCACCAAGCCCTTCCGGCTGTCTGAATCTTGGCGCCCCTTTCCTCCTTTGCCTAGTTACTCTGTGTCCACATACAGCGCCCCACCCAGACCTGACTTTTCTGGGCCGCAACTCAAGGATGACCTCAATTCTTGCTAAGGTGTGAATGACTAATAGCCCCTGATGTGTTAACTCTCACTCCAGGGATATTTGCATTTTAAAAGCAAACCGGTTAACCCAAAGGCTACGTTAAGGAAGAGTGTTCTAGGTGCTGAACCTTCTCTTCTTCCTCAGAATCCTCAGGAGCTTTTGGAGGGAGGACCGGAGAAGAAGAGGCTGGGCTGGAGGACTGATTGAGAGGCCATTTCAGTTCATGCAGGAGGCTGCAGGAGTGGGGAGGTGGGAGTGGGTGGGGGGGGGAGGGAGGTAAGATTGATGACATGTGTCAATTGACCCGAATTGAGATTTGAGGGAGAAGAGAGGGTTGAGGTTGACTTGGAAGTTATGGTAGAATTCTAGTGCTGTCAAATGCGCTAAGGGTCTCCTTGGGAGGGCTGGGTTTGAAGGGGGGCATGATATTAAGAGTCCTGCTTTTACGCAGGCAGCGTTTGAGACGCCCGTGAGCCACTGTGATGGCTGGTGGGTAATAGGTGATTGGAGCTCAGGGGCTCCAACTACCTGCACTGATAGATGGGGAAAGGAATAAGCGTGAAGCTTATGTCCATTTTATAGATGGGAAGGTTTGTTCTTCTGAGTCTCAGTTTCCTTCTCTGTGAAATGGAATGATTAGATTAGAAATCAGGGCTTCTTAACTTGGAGTCTGTAAATTTGTTTTAAAAAGGTTTCTTTGTTTGTTTGTTTTGGGAAATTGTGTTTTAATCGAATGAGTTACTTGCATTTCTATAGAGTTTATTTTATGCTTTTGCAAGGAGTCTCAATTACATATTTTAAAACAGGACAAAGGGTCTTCGGCATCCGTTAGATTTCCTAAATCCAAACCGGGAATGGCTGTGGGAGCTTTCCAGCGACAGCCCAGGCCGCCAGAATTGGAGACGCTCAAGTCTCTGGAGGGACAAAGAAAAGGCATCATCGAGGGAGAGGAGTCACAGCGGAAGCCCCTTCAGGGCTGGCAACTCCTAAATCCAATCCACCCCGAAAGCGTCTAAATTCCCCTTCTCTGCCCCCTCAACATCCCTTCCTCTCCACTCCCACATCCCTTCCCCTACCTCAAGCCCTTGTTGCCCCTCACATAGACCAGACAAAGCTTCCAAACAGATCTCTCTGCAGTCTATCATTTGCATCCTGCTCCACCAAGCCGACCTTGTCACACCCTTCCTCAAAATCCTCCCGGCTCCCTATGGTGTCTCTAAGAAAAATACAAGTCCTTAGCCCAGCACTTAAAGACCTTCACTTTCTGCCCCCAAGCCTCCTTTTAAAGCTGGTTGTGTATGACTTCCCTTCGCACCCTCTCTTTGGCTATTTCCTGAGGTGACTTTCCTGTCCTGCCTCCATATTCCAGCACGAGTCTTCCCTCACCTTGGCCTCCTAACTCCTTCCTTCCTTCCAGAGTCCTGCTCAGGCTCTGTCTCCTGCAGAGGAGCCTTGCTGATCCCCCTGATCACTCCTCTCCTCCAGTACTTCACATTGACTCATGTACATGTGTTTCCCCCAGGAGGGGTCAGATGGTGGTGGTAGTGGTGGCTTAACTATGTCTTGGAAGCAGCTTAGAACTAGGGTTAGGAAGGACTTCAGCACCATAGAGTCCCCCTCCCTTCCCCCATATTTACAGAGAATGAATCTGAGAGGAAAAGGCTGCTTCTTTCCAACTGCCCAGTGAAATACATGCTTGGCAGCCGTAGACATGGGGGCATCATATGATGAATAATTAATTTCCATAGGAGGAATGTAGCGGACTCAGCAAGCTTTGGACAAATGCAAACCCAGATGCTCCCAAATAGTCATTTTGATATGTTTCAGCATCCATTAACGTCAGCCCTTGGAGTGGGGAAAGGGGGCCCAAGGACTGTCTGTGTCTGCTCGGGGAGGAACCTCCTGGATGAGCATCCCAAGATTAGAGCAGAACCTCTCTGAGGACCATTGGGAAGCCTTGGCCATGTGCTTCCCATCAAGGTCAATGGGAGCATCAGACCCTCCTAAGGAGTCTTGGAGGAAGGGGAGGGAATGGAGGCAGAATCAAGTTCTCTGCAGGGCTGAGCAGTCAGGGCAGGGGAAGGAAGAAAGGCTTAGAAGGCAGTGGGATTTTTTTTTTTTGACCCAGCTCCAGTGTTAGGGGCCTGGATCTGTCCACTTGATCTTGGATGACCTTGGTCAAGATGGCTTGGGAAATCCATAGGACCATTTATATACTATTTGAATGCAAAATATTCTTATTTTATGATTTATCCAAGGTCTCACCGATTGATCTAATGTTAGTGGACTCAGGTTCTTTGTCTCCAGATCCAGCATTCTCTCCCCTAAGGTGTGCTGGTTTCCTCTTTGTTGAAGCTCTCTGAGCCGAAGCTGGGTGGTAACTTTCAGGCCCTCTGATCAAGCGGCCTGGGCCAACTTGAGGTTAGACTGAGAGGCCTCTGAGAGCCCTTTCACTTCTGAGAGTTGATGCTTCTGGGCAACTAAAATCCTTCCTTCTGAAAGAAGCCTTCTCCAGCCTCTCATCCCAGAACATCTCCTCTGCTAAGTATTTCCTATTGATCTTGTATATGGATGGTTTTGTATATATATTTTGCCTTTAATTTTGTGTGCATGTTTTGGCTCCTATTAGATTATAAGCTCTTTGAGGGCAGAGACTGCCTTGCCTACTATCCCTAGTGCTTAGCACAGGACCTGGCACACTCTAGAGCCTAAATCAAAGCTTATTCCTGGATTATGCTCTTGTTCTGTGTCTTGAGCCTTCCATCAAAAGCATTCTCGGCTGCTTTTCTTACAAAGCCATCTCCTCTGCTTTCCCTTAGTCTTTTGCTTCATGTTGCCTTCTTCTCTTCCTCCTTTCCACAGTTGAAATTCAGAAAGAGACTAGGAGCCCTCACTTTCTCCCCTTTCCATCTGACACAGGCCATTCTGTGGGAGAGCAGGGAGGGAGTCGAGCAGGGTGGGAGCTCCTCTCTCCTCCATGCCATCAGCCCTCCCCTTTCCCAGCTCCATGAGTCAGGCATCTGACCTCTGGCTTGCCTTCCCTTCATGAGAAAAAGGAATCCTGCTGGAAATGACCTTATTTATATGTTGTGAGCGGGTTTCCAATGGGTCCCTCATGGTTTTCAGGAGCTCTGCTCAGCTCAGAGAATGAGGACTTCACACCAACTTGGAGGCAGGGCTTTTTCCCTTCCTGGCTTGGTACAATTGGTGGACTGGCCTACCTTAGGCAGCAAGCAGTGGCTCAGGGCGAGAGGGCTTCTCCTCAGGGATAGCTGCCTCTTAGGTTTGGACAGCTTGCCCAGCCCTTTGCCAGAAAATAGAGCCAATGGCTTCCTGAGGAAGGCAGCTTGGTGGAGTGGTTAGAGCATTAGGTTTGAAGATAGGAAGACTTGGATTCAAATTCTTCTACTAATGCTTCCTACCTACATGACTGAAGACAAGCCTTTCCTGTCTTTGGGCTCAAGGCCATCCCCTGCAAAATGAGGGAGGTTGGACTAGATGGTGCTGAAGTCCCTTCTAACCTTAGATTTATGCTATGATTCCAAGACACACATTTAGGCTACCATCACCCTCACCAACAATGATACCTAGCATTCATATGTTATTTTAAACAAAACACTCCATAAATGTTATTTTATTTGATCCTCACAACAACCTGAAAGACATTATTCCCATTTTACAAATGAAGAGACTGAGACACATAAGATGTTAAGTGACTTGTGCAGAGTCACACAGCTAGCAAATGTCCAAAGATAGATTTGTACTCAGGTCTTCCCTGAGAGTCTATATCCTCTGTTCATTGAATGATTTAGCTGCCTGTGGGGTGTGTGTGTGTGTGTGTGTGTGTGTGTGTGTGTGTGTGTGTAGCTTCTAATCATTAAATCTTATAATCAGAATTATCTTAAAGTAGGATGAGCTTTCTCATGTGTTAATGAGTTCCCCCTTCCTGAAAGTTGCAAAGCAATGGTTGGATGATCACCCAGGTATGCTGCAGGAGATTCTTATTCAACCCTGGCGGATGATATATGAGAAATTAAGGGATCCCCTAACTCTTCAGTAATGTATTGTTATGCATCCCCCAAAGTTCATTCCCTCCACATGTCACTGGTTCTATTGTGCTGCTGGATGATGCTCAGATCAATTTGGAAGGATGTGGGTGGAAATGAGGATATCATTGAGACAAGTCACCACACTCTGGACCAATAAGCCATGGAATGCAGAGGGGCTTAAATTAAATAACAAGGGTAAGGAAAGCGGATGCTAGATAATGATGGCATCTGAGCTCTATAGCCTTATGGGAGCCTTGGCTCCCTACCTTAGCATTTAATGGATAGCACTATGGCTTTAGCATAGGAGATGGGAAGCCAAATAGGTTGGGGGTTCTTTTCCATGAGATGGGGAGCAAAAGGTATAGAAAGAATCATTTCAATTCCAAGGGAGCAGAAAACAAAGTGCTCTTTCTTGTAGCATGAACAAGGAGAGCCCAAGCATTGTTCTAATGTCAGCAAGTGCCTTGATTCTGAGGGATCCCCAAGGATGAGGTGAGAAAGAACAGGTGTCACAATCTGAAAGAAGGGACTTTGTGCCCACATGGATGAAATGAAACTCTCAATGATGAAATTGATGAAATAAAAGTCCATAAAACTGGAAAATTTTCAGAGATGGGAAATCTGGGGGAAAGTGTGATTCTTAAGGGGAGGATTTCGAAAGGCTGGAGAGGGCGTGAGGACTTCTATTGAGTTCTGAAGACAAGAGAAATGGGCTGAATCTGGTGTGGAAAACGAGTATGATTTTGACAGTTTGAAGAAGGGAGAATCTGAAGGCTGGGAGACAGTGCCATAATCCGGTTCCCAGGCAGCAGTCTTGGAACCACTTGTAGAAATGGAAAAAGAAACATCCACCATAGAAACAGCTTTGGGGTTGTAAGAAAATTTAGAGATAATCCACTCTAGCCTTCCCATTTGACAGAAGGGCAAATTCAGTCCCAGGCAGGCAAAGCAACACGTGTAAGGAAATGCAGCAGCAGCAGAAAATGAGAGGAGGAAAATGAACTTCTCCCCATGCCATCACTTTGTCCCCATGATCTAGAGATGGACGTTACTAAATGGGTGAGAGGGGTAAAGAAAAGAAAGCATGGAAAGGATAAAGGATGAACTCCCAGGAGACTGGGAGGTCTGGGGCACCCTCACTGGCAAGAATCATCATAAACACTGATCTGCTCAGAAAGCCCCTGACATCCCATCTTCAGTTCAGGGCTATGAGCCAATGATCATTTTAGCAGAATATTACATGGTCTCCACAGCTACTCCTATCTTTAAGCCAAACACCTGTTCTACAGCCTTTCCCACCCCAATTTCTCTTCCAAATCTCCATTTACTCTAATGATAACCTTTCTTGGAGTTCACCTCCTCCACCCATCTCTGTACTTCAGAAGACTCTTGATAGCCTTAGTCCTTTCTGTGTAAGGCTGACTCATTACTGTTTCTCAGAGTTCTTCATTTATCTCTTTATCAGGGAGTCCTTTCTGATGAATGTTTTAATCCTGCTTCAGGCTCTCCCCTCTCCAAATCATAGAAACAAGAGCAGGAGTTCTTAACTTGGAGTCTATGAATTTTTTAAAAAATTGCTAAGTGCATTTTAATATATTTGATTTCTTTTGCAATACTATGTGGTGTTTTTTTTTTTTTGCATTTATGTATTTAAAAACACGATTTTGAGGAAGGCTTTATAGGCTTCAGCAGGCTTCCAAAGGAGGCCAGGATATTAAAAAAAAAAAAAAAGTCATGTCTTACATCCAAGCTCAGAGTGAAGTTAAGATGATTGGGCTTAGATCCTTCACCAATATTAAATCTTAGGAAAAAAAACAATAGAAATTTATGGTTTTAAAAAATCATTAAGTAAATACAATTGGAGTCAGCAATGCTTAGACTAGCATATTGAAAGACTTCTTCAAAGACTCTGTTTCTCCTTTGCAAGGAGTAACATGAATGAGGCTATGCTAGAAACAATCAAAATTACCTAGCTGATTTGGAGAGAATTGGAAGTTGTATTCTGGGCATAAAATAGCTATTAAGAACAAAAGAAACTAAGTGTATATAATGCAAATTAAGAGAAATCATTTATATGAAAAAATGTATACCTCTACACAAATGTTAATGTATAAAATAGATGTACATATATTTTAATATTTGAAATGATTGTGATTCCAACCTGACGTCTAAATATATGGTTACTGAATATTTTAGATATTATCTAAACAGAATTAACTCATTCTAATTTTACTACCGATCAGATAAATATTTAATATCCCAAAGAATTATTTAGTGAATGGATCGGAACTTTTACATGTAAATTAATCTTTTAATAATACAGATAGGTCCCAATTAATATAAACAATTATTTAAATTAGTACTATTGTACTGGAACCAAGGATCACATTTTACAAAATTATAATTTCAAATACATGTGACATGTCTAGGAACTCATTATGCACTAATTGAGACCTAGCTCATTATCTGTGCTCTGCATTTGTTTTGTTTGATCATTCAATATAAAATGAAATTGATATATTGAAATTCAGAAAGAGAATAGGAGTCCCACTTTCTCCCCTTTAATCACTTAACATGTCTAGTGCTAAGTAAAGGAATGAAGCATAGGACATCTGGGTTCAAGACCCATTTCTGACAAATGGGGATTGTGACCCTAGCCAAGTCAATTGATTTCTCCATGCTCTAGGCGAGAGTTCTTAAACTTTTTCTACTTGCAACCTCTTAACATATATAAACTATAACATTTCCAGAGCAGGTGTTAACTTGCATTGATAGAGAGAGTTGTCTCCAGTAGAATTTCCTTCATCAGTGAAATCACATGCCAGAATGGTGTCCGGTTCACCATGCTAGCCCTTGAATGTCTGGCATTTGATAAGAATACAGTGTCTGCCCTCACAGAGTTCATAGTCTAGGGACTAGTGAAAGCCTTTGCACTTTGGGTACTAACTGAAGTACTAATGACTAATAAGAGGAAACCACTTTCGTGTTTAGTTTTAAACCCAGAGTGAAAAGGACCTTAGGGGCTGCCTACTACAACCATCTCATTTTATGGAGGCTCAGGAGATGAAGTGACTTGATCTTGCTCACATAGGTTTCTGTCTCTGTCTCTCTGTCTCTGTCTCTGTCTTTCTCTGTCTTTCTCTCTCTCTCTCTCTCTCTCTCTCTCTCTCTCTCTCTCTCTCACACACACACACACACACACACACACACAAGTGTTAAATAACACTAGATTTGAACTCATGGTCCTGGGGATCTATGAATTCTAGGTATATGGATTCCAAAATTTGTGCTCCTTCTAGAGATCTATAGAAGTTGTAAAGAAATCCAGTACCTTGGAAATTACTATTAATGAACTATTAACTATTAAGTTAAGTACTTGGAAAGTACTATTAAGTACTATCTAATTTCAATGTGGAGGGAGCTTAGTGTATATTATCAACATATTCCAGGTTTTAAATAACAAGGAAAAAGGTGGTGGGATCTTCTCATGCTCAATTTTTTAAAAAACCTCAGAATCCTGGATTTAAGATCTTACTCTTACTATATTATTACTCTCTCTACCAGTCATTGAGGCTTTAATTTGTCCTCAACAGGCATTTTGCTAACTAGAAATGGAATAGAGTAAAAGAAAATATCATATTTTCCAAAGGTCTGGAAAAAGTCACCGTTGTAAGCTGGAAAATTGCATAAATAGGAAATACTGTACATGTACCCTGGCGGTCACACCACTGAAAGATAAACCTTCTAGACGGGAAATCATTCTAAGTGGATTTCACGGGATGCAGGATATGTTACTTCATTTAAAATGCTTCCTGAAATGGCTGGCTCCTGGCAACCCTTTCCTGAGCTGTGGCCCATCGGAGCATCCTTTGGAAAATGAAAAAGGCTACTTTTTGTGTTGGTGGGAAAGACTTTTAAATGGAATTCCTTCGTGGGCACTGGTTTGCTGGTCCCTGAATGAGCACAGCCCGAAGGCTAAGGGCAGAAATACACAGGGTTATGGCACAGATCTTTGTTCTCCAAAGAGTTCAACACAGTCAGTATTCAATGTTAGTAATAGCCACCTATAGGCGAGGGGCATTCTATGGCCATGCAATTGGGATTCAATGGCTGTTGGGTGGATGGACTAACCTTATAATCTCACCTGGAACCTTCCTAGTACTTGGGAGGTGTCCTTCAAGACCTTCAAGCCCATCCTATATTTGGATCAAAATCCCTACTTCCACATTCCCAAGAAGGGGGCTTTGCCTGAAGATCCCCAGAGAAGTAGGAGCCATGATAGCAGGATTCCCCCAAGGAGGGACCAGCTTCCTTCCACTTGACCCCAGGGACAGAAGGAGGAGTGTAAATCACACAGAAATAGGTTGAGGCTTGATTTTAGAAAAACCACCCCAGTATTTAGTGCTACCTTGAGAAGCTACAGGTTCCCTTTCTCTGAAGGTCTCCAGACTGTGACTAGATGGACCCTCATAGGCTGAGGCTCCATCCCTAGAGAGGATTCATGTTCAGGTAGAGACTGAACTAGCTGATGTCTGAGATTCTGGGATGTAGCCTTTGATTTCATGAGGATAATATCTCTGAACATTGGCTTCTGTGGAGACAGATAGCACATGTTTGCCTCAAGAAGCACCTACCCAGAGCTTTTCTCCTCCAGGCCCATCAAGCTCCCTGCTCTGCAGCCTAGGAGAATTCAAGCAAACGTGTCCTACGATGGGGCATGCCCTCCCGTTAAATAACCAGGATTAAAAATCCAGAGAGCTCCAAGAAAAATCCAAATGATAACAGAGACAGAATTCCAAATAAGGGGTTAAAGCTTCGAGAATAACCTTGGAAACCTCACCCGTCCCCTCAACTCAGTCAAACAGATGAAAAGGAGTTTCATCGGATTCCTTGCTTTGAGAAAATGGATAAAATAAAGCTAAACAACAACCAAAAAACATCAAAAAAGCCCTGTGAAACAGGTGAATTAGATTATAATTGTAGATATATTCTTCTTTACAAGAGGTTACGCTGAAGCATTAATATACAGTACAAGTTCCTTGTTGTAGTTTCATCAAATGTATGTATGGGGCAACTAAGAGGCAGATAGAGCATCGAGCCTGAAGTCTAGAAGACCCGAGTTCAAATCCAGCCTCAGAAACTTGACACTTCCTAGCTATGTGACCCTGGACAAGTCACTTAACCCCAATTGCCCTGCAAAAAAAAATAAATGTCTTTTTCTTTAAAAAAAAATGCTTGTGTGTATAAGCATATGTGTCCATATTGATGTATACATACAAGTGTTTACTTTCACATGTATTTGTGTATACAATTATAAGCATAAAGCTTATTTGGAGGGAAAGGGACAAACCATTTTGGACTGTTGAGTTTTGAAACAGAAATCCTCAAATCTAAACTTCTCGTTATAACAGAGGGAAAAACGTCAATTGAGGCACTCACTCAAGATCATAGAGATAGAGAGTAGGTAGAGCCTGGGCATTGGGGGAGCAGAGACTGTGACCCCACACCTTCAGCCCCTGAGAGTCCTGGGCTTTTTCTGTACCTTGTAGTGACAAAGCATTTATGTTCTTTTATCTGCTGTAAGAAAAATGCTCCCTAAGTTTTCCACCAGCTCATTCCATGTTATAGAATTAGCCTGTGGAGGATGGTCCTGGTGACCCAGACACATGTAGCACACTTAGACATACAAAGACACACCTACACATCCCTGTGCACACACACACACTCTCTCTCTCTCTCTCTCACACACACACACACATACACACACACACATACATACACAGACATCCTTATGCATACTCATACACACTTAATCACCGAGATATCCCTATGCACATCATACACTCACACACGCACAGACATCCCTATGCACACACACATGCACACATATTTTTACACCACCAGTATTTCAGGTAGTACTTTCCTAAAACAGAGTTGGAAGTTCCCCAAATCTTGAGGTAAGTGACGTAAGTCGATAGACTTGAAGTCTCACAGACCATTCAGACATAAACGAAGTGAACCTGCAAAGGTGTGGGACGAGAAGGATGATTTCAGCGGGATCTCTGGGCTTTCTTGGCCAGAGCCAAGGACGTAATTAGCACCTAAGCAGAGCGAGGGAAGTGTGATCGACGTGGCCTCAGGTGTTAATGTCATCTCACTAACAACAGGGAAAACAGCTTCCCAGGCAGGAGCCTTGGCAGCCGGAGAAGGGGAGCTTTCCTGGTCATTGCTGGAAAATAATTATTTATGTTTCATGTCTTTATGTGAAGATCATTAATAATATTGGATTTAGGCTAAGCTCTTAAATTTATGTGTTTTTTTTAAAGTAGTCCAGGACTGTTCCTTCCTAACCACTAAATTACAGCATAAATATTAGCTCAGGGCCTTTGAGACAGGACTTTTAAATTAGGGACCCAATCCCTGTGCAAGCTCCGGCCAGCATTTTTTCTTTATCTCTAATGCTTACCTTCTTCCCGTCAGACACAGTTGTATGTAACATGGCCAGTTGGGGGAATTTCTGAAAACCTGGCCGGTGGATTTGAGTAACTCTTGATCTCAAGCCCTTGAGAACTGTTAGACTCTTCCCAAAAAAAAGAAAGAAAGAAAGAGAGAGAGAGAGAAAGAAAGAAAGAAAGAAAGAAAAGAAAGAAAGAAAGGAAGGAAGGAAGGAAGGAAGGAAGGAAGGAAGGAAGGAAGGAAGGAAGGAAGGAAGGAAGGAAGGAAGGAAAGAGAGAACCAAAACCTGCTAGGTCCCCATTTTTATTTGCTGGAGGGCTGCCACCACCATGCTGGGTGCTGCACGAAGGGCAGGCTAATCTCAGAGAGAGGTGATCGCCATAATAACTTAGGGAGTGCCTCAGCATTTACAAAGCACTCTCTTCGTGTTCCTGGGTTTGGGCACTTCTCTACCTGGGAACACAGTCGGGGCAGAAGCGCCACCTTGGAGGTTTGTAGAGGTAGCTGGCGGTGGGAGAAGCTGATAAGTCCTTTGGGTACAAGGTTGTGCCTCTTTTGTATTGTATCCAGTGAAGCCACACCCATTGGAAGTGGTTGATTGAATCACCGAGGGGGGCATCTTTTGGTTCTGGGTGCTAGGGATCTATGGGATAGAGGCCGTTTAGTCCAATGTGATCATTTTATAGATAAGGAAAATGAAGTAAAAGCATCCACAGCAGGATCCCAGCCATCAAGTCCATCAGGAGTGAGTGACCCATTCAGACAGCAGTGGCTTTAATAGGTTTTTAAATGAGCTCATTGGTCAACCAAAGACTCTTTTCATTGGGAAAAGGAAGGAGGAAGGTGGCAGAGCGTAAGCATGGAACCTGGCCCTGGGTCCTGATTCCTGGTTCAAGTTCTCTCTGGGACCCTGACCCGAGGTGGGATCTGGCCCACTTAATCTCTCAGTGGTTTAGGGACCTCTCTAAGATTAGAAGTTGCAAATGACCACTGATAGTTTGAACTTTTGCCCTTGAGAACTGCTAGACTCTTCCAAAAAAAAACAAAAAAAAAAAAAAAAAAAAGGAAGGAAGGAATAAAGAGGACAAAAAGAAAGGAAAGAAAAAAGGAGTGAAAGAAGGAAGAAAAGAAACAGAATGTCAGTCAGTTGAATGCCTATGATTTGTATAACTTGTGGATACAGCTGGCATGTAGGTTCCTGCTGACCAGTATAGAAGCAGAAGTGGGCAGAGGAAAGGGTTTAGCTGAGCTGGACTTCTGAGGGGCCTTGAAAGGGCACCTAGGAAGTGGTTTGGGAATCAGATTGCTCTGGAAGCTATTAGCTGTGGGACATTGGGCAAACCAGTACCTTCTCTCAGCCTCCTCATCTGGAAAGTAAAGAGGCTAGACTAGTTAGACTCCAAGATCCCTGTGGTTGCACTAAATCTATGACGCTTGAGTTGTTTAAATACCTGTGTAATCTGGATAGTCACTTCCCCTCCTTAGGCCCTTGCTTACCTCATGTAAAAATGGAGGACTCTGACGTAGGGGGGTAGATTAGAGCAGTCCCCCTCTGAGACTTAATTTCCTCAATTGGACTAGAAAGATAGAATTTTCAAAATGACCTCCCCTAACTCCCTTATTTATAAATGAAAAATGAAGAATCATATAGGTCCCATAGGTGCTGTGTCGTCGAGATGAAATGACTGCTATTTTCCCCAGAAAATGCTACAAACAGTAGTCAGGGATGGGGCCTGGCTTGAGTGGAGAGGCCCTAGGTTTAATGAAGAGATTTCAGAAGGGAGGCAACGAGGAGGAATTCAGATAACTCGAGAGAACAGAAGGCCAATCAGATCGGATGCTGGGGGTAAGGCCAGACTGAAACCAGACACCCTTTGCTCATTTTTTTTTGGTTTTGCTGGAATGAACGCTTATCGACCATCCACCATTGAAGTCTTGGAGGCGCAAAAAGAGAGAAAAAAATATCAGCTACATTGATGTCCCGTTCCTCCCCCCCGCCCCAGTTGGGAAGCCATGAAAAAACAGGAAAAAAAAAAACAGAAATACAAGCACATCCCTTGCAGCTTTCCCTCATTTCTCCCAAGGTGCAGAATCCCCACCTCCTCCTGAGTCCTCTCCAAACACTCCGGGAGATCCTCAAGAAACTCTCTTACGAGCTTTGCCTCCATCACCCTCGGCTTTAAAAATCTGGCCAACTCCAGTGGTAAATCACTTTCCTGCCCTGCCTTCCAAGCCAGCACAATGCCTTCCCACTCGCATTAGAGTGTCCCCGAAAGGCGAGGCTTCCCCTAGCCAAACATTCCTGCTCCTCCACTGTGGCCATTGTCCTTCCTTCTTGCTTCTTTTTCTGTTTTTTTTTTTTCCTCTCCTGAATTTTTTCCTGTTTAATGTCAAGTTAGCCAACTAAGTTCCTTGGAGACTCACAGCTGCAGCTCAGAGCTTGAGTGGATTTTAAATCAACAGAGAATTTTAAAGATGAAAAATATGGTTTAAAAGAATATGTCTTTTAAAAATATAGGCTTTGTCACAATCCTGTGCTCTAGGTACCCTGCAGATCATCTCAAGGATTCAAAATTCCCAAAGGGCAACTTGAACTTGAGAAAGAGACATTTCCCATCCCCCATGCATGTCATAAAATCAAAACAGGATCTGGATTGCCAACAAGAACTCAAATCGGCAGTATGTTTCTTAGTCTACTGATCTGGGATTTGAACTCCAGTGAGTTTGGGGAGCTGCGCGTTGGGGCTGTCAAAGTTGAATTGTCCAGCCCTTTGTCCATCATCAGTCTGAAGAAGTCTCTGAAAAATCTGCCCTAGAGCACCATGGGTAAAGTTATCTTTCTCTATGTGTGTGTGTCCTTCCAATACCCGAATTCTAAGTTATATATATATATATATATATATTTGTTGTTGTTGTTGTTGTTCTAGCACTATAAATCTTTACGTTATTCTAGAGCTTCAAATACTGGCATATTACAAATAAGAAAGTGGCCAAGAGATGTGGCGTAAAGTAGAAACAAAGACAGAAGGAGGGATAAATAAGAGACAGCTCCCAGGATCCAATGGTATCCACAGAATGTCAAAGAGCCCACAGAAGAATGATCCCATTTCCCATGCTGGGCAGATTCCTTGGGGCAGATTTCAGGGAGGACATGGGTGCAAGTCACTTTGGATAGGTGTGGATATGGATAGATGGGTGAAGTCTTCAGCATTTAAAGGAACATCTCATCTAATTTATGAGATATTGCAGAGAGAAAGAGAGAGAGAGAGAGAGAGAGAGAGAGAGAAACAAAATCAATCAATCAAGTCAACTCAATTAATATATTTTTTTAACTGTGCAAGGAAAGCACCGTACAAAGATAAGGATGACATAGTATCTGTCCTCAAGGAGTTTGCATTCTCTTAAAGTAGCCTTAGTCAATCAACATATGGTCTGTGTAAGCTGGAGAGAAGTCAAGGCCGATGAGAAGGGCTGAGCCTTAGTGCCTAGAAGAGGATTTTTTAAAAAGAGACATGTTACTAGGGCTTTTGTATTATGACATATAGTGAGATACCCTAAAAAGAATTCCAGAAAATTTTATATGGTATTCGGTTATATGACAATTGTAAAGCCAGATAGTTCAATAGAAAGTTAGAGAGAGAGCTAGTTATTTAGTGCTTACTATATATCCATTATTGTGCCGAGTACAGGGACTATAATCACAACAATACAATACAATACAATTCTTGCCCTCAGGGGTTTATATTCTAATGGAGGAAGACAATATACAAAAAACTAGAGAATGGGGATAGGGTAAGCAGCAGCCCTGAAATGTGGAAACAATCAAGACTACTGTTTATTTCTAAGCACGGATCACTATTTTAGCAATAATATTGTTGTGAGGATTTTAAGGGGAGGGAGAGGAAAGAAAAACTATACTAATTAATGATTCTAATTCAACCTAATTTAGGCACCATTTGGAAATATGGGAAAGTTGGTATAAGAACATAAAGAATTGAGAACTTAATATTCCTTAGTTATAGAAGGATTCCTGCAAAGACATTTTTACATAGATAATTGTCAAAATAGAAAAGATAAAAGATGATTCTAAGAAAGAGCATCACTCGATTTTAAACTCCTTAAAGGCAGCTCTTAGTTTTTACTGAAGTTTTGTGAACAGCCAAGTACCTCATCTTATCTCTGGTTAAAAATATTAATGAGAGATACATAAGCCAATTCTAACTGATTTTTTTTTGGGGGGGGAGGAAGACAATTGGGGTTAAGTGACTTGTCTAGGATCACATAGCTAGTGTTAAGTGTGTTAAGTCAAATTTAAATTCAGGTCCTCCTGACAAGCCTATGTGCTTGTCAGGCTCTATCCACTGTGCCATCTAGCTTCCCCTCATCACCAATTCTATAAATGAAGTTGGGCAGCTCCAGTGCAGGGGACAACATAGATAAATGCATTCTAGATCAGAAGGAGGGCGAGTACAGCAAAGATAGACAAGTTTGGACTCTACTTTCTTAATCATGGTAGTTCTACACACACACACACACACACACACACACACACACACACATCCCTACTCACATGTTCTACAATATAGTGACTTGTTCTTTCACAAATCTCACTCTGAGCCTCAGTTTTCTTATTTTTAAAATGGGGAAATTTGTTTCCCAATCTCCCTGGGCTATTGTCAGGATCAAAGGAGAGCCAATGTAGGCTAAAGTTCTAAGCAAATACAGTAGATTGCTCCTGCTGCTGTCATAGATAGGTGCTAAGCTATCTTGATTCCTGAATCTCAGGCAAAAATCTGGACATTCATTCATTCAATAAACATTTATTAAATATCTTCAATGTCTTGACCTTTGTGAGGTATACATGTGGGGAATACAACGAAGAAACCAAACAAAATAAAACACCTGCCCCAGTCTTTAAGGAGCTTACAGATTATGAGAATGAGGCGATGTCTATCAGATATAAAGCAACTTGGAAACAGAGAGGGCTCCCTGGGAGGGCTGAGTAAGATCCACTCAAGTGAGTCAAGCTTGCCCATTCAAATATCTTCAACAGTATTTCTGGGATCAAACATCTGGGTCTTCAGGGCCCATGAGGAGCATCTCCTCCAACTTGATTTTATAGGTGAAAAGCTGAGACTCAGAGAGCTTAAGCCACTCAACCAAGTTCATACACCGAGAGTCAAAGCTGAGTGTGGAACTCAGGGCCACTGATGGTCCCAATGGACCATGCTGTTGTCCCTTGGCCTATGACCAGATAAGAAAGACGAAGTCATGCTTCTAAGAATAAGATAGATTCCAGCACATACTTGGTGGTTGGAAATGAGGGGAGTAATCAGATGAAGCAGTCCAAAGGTGGGGGCGGGACACCTACTTTCCTCTTTTTCTCAGACTCTACTATAATTCCTCAGAGCTCGGACCCTGAGGCGGGAGCTTTCATCCTGGGGCAGCCCTGGCTGGTGAATGAAGGGGAGGATAGTCCCCCAAACTTAGAAAATCACTTCTTAATCACGGAGGACTCATCTTTCAGAGGCTCCAGGAAAACAAGATTCTCTCATGTCAGCATCTCCCCAGACCCTTTGCCGAGCCCCGCCCTGATTGTGGCATTGGAAGGGCACTTCAGCTGGCATTCCTCAGGCTTGCCACCCTAAGCCCCTCATCTTGCTTGACCGGATTCTGCAGCCTCTGGCCCTCCTAGAAAAATAACCTGCTTGTATTTGTAGTATCTGACTCAGTTTCACAAATTGGTGAGTTAGGAAGTCACTTATAGCATAACAAAAGGATGGCCTGCAGGGGTCCTTTAAAAGGGAAAATTGCCCCTTGGGCTTAAGGATCTTACAATTCATTAACAACTTAAATAGAGTTGCTCAGAGAAAGTTCGTTCATTGGATCCCAGAAAAAGGAGGCCCAGAAAATCACTCAGTATCAAAGAACCTCAGAGACAGAAGAGTTGCTCAGTATTCAGACACAGTCAATTCTGAGCAGGGATGAGCCCCAAAGAAGTGGCTATCTAACCATGAAGACTGGTGAAGGGAACCCAGGACTTCCCTTAGGGAAGTCTCTCTCTGGTTCTGTCTCTTTGTCTCTGTCTCTTTTTCCTTTCTGTCTCAGTCTGTCTCAAAACAAGGAAACTAAATGTAACTAAAGCTTTCACCTGCTGCTCCTTGTCCCTGATCTAACTCTTTGTCCAGAAGGATGATTCTTGCCTTTTCTCTTTCATGTGACTGAACCCTCAAATATTTAAAGCCGAGGCCTGGAGGCAGGAGATGCCTTCCCTAAAGTTACACCACTCAGTAAAGAGTTAGTGGCAAGTCCCAATCAAATCATGGCTTGGCACTCTTAGGTAGGCAGCAAGAGAACATGGAAATTCTGGATGAGCTATCGACAGATTACAAAGCAAATGGATTGAGATTGCCCAGTCTATTCACTGCATGAAGTTGGATGGATATTTCATAGATCTCATTTATCTAATAACTTTGACACATGCTTCAGAGGGCCCAGAAGCTGGGAAGAAGGATTGGGCAGCCTCTGGGAAGGCAGAGAGCGATCCTCCTTCTCCAGAATTTTCCTGAAATACAAATTAACTTGAATGACTGAGTCATGGAGTGACATAACTCAGGAGAATTCAAATTGCAGGTCACCCAGTGGGTGGTGGAAAGATGCATGGTGGGCCCCAATGGGATGCATCTTCCGATCTCAGAGGATCTGTGATTTCATTGGTGTATAGGGATCATCTACAAGTATACATTCTTAGCTGCCTGGAAGATGGACTAGATGTTAAATGACTTGCCCACAGCCAGAGAGGGTCAGAAGTAGGACTTAAATACAGGTCTTCCTGGCCTCCGAGTTCATCTCTCTGCCCATTGTACCACATCACCTCTATTTGCACACACAAGGGCAAAAAAAAGGTTTCTGTAGGCACGTGACATGAAAAGAGGCTTTCCAAATGGACAAGACACTGAGGGGCAAGACCACCGTGGTTCTGGCTGGACCCCTTATGGGGAATTGTGGGAAGAGACAGACAAGAGTGGCCCAGCATGAGGGAGCATGGGTAGGCTGTCAGCTGGATTACCTGAGAGGGCCTTCCTCCCTCCCCTTCCTCCCCAGCAAAGTCCATGACCCAGCAAAGGAAGGCTGAGGACACAAAGTAGTGATTTGCTAGAACTGGTATTTTCTGGGCCAGCCAACATCTGATTAACAACAACAAAAACAACAGCCAGAGCTGGGTTTGGGTTCTTTTTTTCTTTTGTGAAGATTGACACTTTCTATATAAAGCATATGGTGGAACCTGACGCTACACAGTTCATTTTTTTTTTTTTTTTTGAGTTACAATTTTACTCTTTTGTAAGTGAATGTTTCCTTTTTTTCTAGAAGCCCTCCCTCTCTTGACAGACTTTAATAAAACAGTTCTTACTAAAATCCTCACAAAGATCTCACTGAAAAGACCCTGGAGAAAGAAAATGGAGTGGTGAGCTGGGCAGGGTGGAAAGCGAGGACTCGTCTGGACACAGGGTGCCATTTGAGGGACCTGAGAACGCTTTCCTCTCAAGGAAGAATTAAATATGAGAGCCTGCCATTGTTTGGGAGAAATATTCTCATTCTGCTCTGTCTCCTTAAGAGATACATTTCCCAGTGAATTGGGAAGCTCCCCAACGCCTGGAAATCATATTAAGCCTGATTACTCCCATCTCCACTGTCAGGAGTCTGAGAGCTCGGCTTAGAAGTGACCTGCTTATTTACAGGTTGGTCTCCTGGAAAGCGACCAAGCCTGGAGCTCCGCTGACGGCGTCCCCTGAGTGTCTGGGGACTCAGGAAGCCCAGGAGATGGCCATTGTGCTGGTGTCGGGAGGCTGGGATTTTTTTTTTTCATGACACTGAGGAATTTTCTCTAGCTGCCATCTGATCCCTATGATTTTAGCATATGTCTGAGCAAATGGTAGGGACCCAGGGAAACAACACACACACACACACACACACACACACACACACACACACACACAGACACACACACCTCCCTACTCTGATATCCAAGGAAAACCGTTCCCTATCTGTTAAGTAATAACCTTTAAGATGAGATCTGGTCAGTCAGTGTTGGGGAAAAGTGCTGGGGTAAGCTCAGAAACCCTTTGTCTAGATCCTTTGAAGAGACTGTTCCCTGTGTGACCTTAGGTACGTCACTGCTCTGCTACAGTGTCTCCTTTCTCTGAGAGTCCTTCTAAGTCTGCAGTGCTAGAGTCCATGTGGGTCAAAGGAACCTCAGCTTCCTGTCCTGGGGAGACTCCTGGCTCAGCTCCAGCTCCAATCCCTGCTCCTTTGAATAGCTCCTTTCCAGACCTTCCACTCTGCATGGACAGATCAGGACCTGTGGTCCTGCTGATGGAGGCTCCTTCCAAGGTCCCATAGACCCCTCACTCTTTCTTTCTTTGCAAAGGAAGCCCACGGATACCTGGAAGGGTTGACCTCTAGGCTTCTCATGAGATGAGCTTGGTTGTGGGAAATGGTGACCAGCCCCCAGCTCACAAACGCCTGGATCTTATCTTCACCCTGGAGCATCACCAGGTGTCGGTTCAAGTCCGGCAGAGCAGCTTTGCCCTGGCTAAGTCAGCACCAGGAAGGGGAGGGACCACCGGCCTGACATCAGCCCAGGAGAGCACATCTCTCTGGGAGCCCTGGCACAGCTTGGGCTTGGGGGGGTGCTGGGTCAGCTTCTAGGGAGCGCAGAGCTCATTGCAGCTTCTAGGAAGGTCAAGTGTTTCCCTAACAAGTCTCTGAAGCACAGGGATGCAGAGGTGAATCAACCTTTGGTAAAAAGCAGCTCCACCTTGGACTCACCAGCTACCAGCAAGGTGCTTTATTAGCGAGAAGAGTGGACTTCAGCCCGGGGAAGTGGCAGAAACCCTAGGTGTGAATTCGGCCTCCTCTCAGGAAAAGAGATGAACAGCTGGCAGGAGCCTTGGAGATCATCTAGCCACAGGTGCATAGATTTTGTTTCCCCCAGCAATTAGTGCATTGTCTGACACATAGTGAGTGATTAATAAGTGCTCTGACTGCCTATCCCAGTCTATGATATGGTAAAGACAAGCTCAGACATCTCAAGCCCTGAGTTCAAATCCTGAGTCTGATGTTTTCTGCTTGTGTAAACTCCAGCACGTTCCCTTGAGGTCCCTTTCAGTTCTAATTCCTAAATCCCTAACTCTTCATTACATTAGAAGGATGTGGCCACCTCCCTGATTCCTTATTTGAAAAGGAAAATCCTCTCCATCCTAGTGCAAATAGCGTTTGGAAGTGCTTTTATTTTGTCCTTTAATTGCACAATATCTTAGAAAAGATTTAATTCCTTATTAAAAGCTAATGGGATCTTGGGCTTCATTAACAGGTAATACAGTTTCCCCTGCCTGGCTCTGAGGACTGCGTCATTTCAAAGGGCCAGAGTTCAGAAGGGACATTGCTAAAGTGCAGAGCATCCCGAGGAGGATCAACAGCATAGTGAAGAGCTTGATATTGTGATAGAGAAGAGAAGGCTGAGGGAAGGGGGTGAATGACCAAAGAGCTGGCCAGGAAGGAAGGAGCTTTGCTCTTCTTGGCCACAGACCTTGGGACCTGGTGGGGAGGGAGAAATTCGGAGGCACTGATTTAGCTGTGAGATTAGGTAAGATTTCTTTTAAAATGAGAGCTTTTTTTAGAGTGCAATGGGCTGCAACAATGGCTGCCCGCTTGCCCTCCAGGTCTTGAAACATAATCTACGTGCCCACCATGGGTTAAATGTGTTATAGAGAAGACTCTCATGTGGATGTCCATTGGGTGAGATGCTTCTGAGGTCTCTGCCCACTCTGAGCTTGGGTAATTTTTCCCGGAGACTCAGTCATCAGACCAGATCATAGCTACCAGAAAAGAGATATGGAATCTTTTTTTTCCCTGATACCATGCCCCAGGCCAGGCCAAAGGAGCCATTCCAGAATGATTCTTGAGAGAAGGGAGCTCTGGTCTTTATTAGTTGTTTGACTTTTTGCCAATTTCTTAACTTGACCCTCATCTCTTGTGTTAGAATTTTTTTTCTTTTTTAGTTCCAATCCTTTAAATATCTACCTTGATAATGTTCTAGGAAAGTATTCAATAACTCCAGTTACTATCTCTGATATACTTGTAATCATGGGAAATCCATCAGAGCTCCAGAAGGCAGGGGAATTCACAATCAACACAGTTTATTTGACAAGCTAATCTTTAACAAAAATCATTTTATTGTTACATTTAATTTTTATGTCATTTTTATTCCTGGATGGATCCTTTCTCCTCCTCCTACTGACTGTGGTCAGTCATATTTTTAAACTTATAATCTGAACAGAGCCAAAATAAATTGGAAGCCAAGAAGATGTGTATTATCTGGATAAACTTAATGTCATTTTAAAATCTGAAGACCAATGACAGAAGAATGGATTTTAGGGCATTCTGCACGATTTCCCCTTTTTTATTTATACATTTCAATTGTTTTTATTCACTGTGGCAACAAGTAGAATCTACTTTACAAAGTTCAAATGGAAGAAAAGAGGGACTATGAAGTATATCAACATTAGTTGGAATAGATACTTAAAATAAGTGAAGGAATTATTGAGCAATAGAGGGAAATTGGGAAGGGGCCGCTTGGGTGGGCTAAAGCTAACTGCTTTTGGTCCATTTGAGTCAATTGGCCCACCCAAGTAAACTACACCTTTGGGGGAAGGGCCAAAGAACTGAGGAATGTGTTTGTTGATTCTGCGATACAATAAATATAGCCGACAGGACAAATGTACAGGATCGGAGACAGACAATTGTCCCAATTTCAAAAAAAGCAAAGAGAGGCCATTCATCTAACTATAGGCTAGAATAACTAGAAAAGGAAACAAACATTTATTAAGTGTCTACTATATACCAAGTACTGTGCTAAGCACTTTATGTGATTTTAAGAAGTTAATTTCAAAAGTACAATATGAGGTAGCTAGGCGTGCTGGCCCTGCAGTCAGGAGGACCTGAGTTCAAATCTGACCTCAGACATATAGCAGCTATGTGACCCTGTACAAGTCATTTAACCCTATTTACCTCAATTTCCTTATATGTCAAATGATCTGGAAGAGGAAATGGCAAACCCTTCCAGTAGCTCTCTCTGCCAAGAAAATTCCAAATGGAGTCATGAACCAACCAGATTCATCTTTTCTCTGAAGCCTCAGCTCACATGCAGCTTCCTCCATGAAACCTTTCTTGGTTTATAGCATCATCTTTCTCCTCCAATCGTCTCTCTTACATTTTTGTTTCTCTGCTTATATGTTAGCATATAGTCTCTTCTAATAAATGGCCAACTCCTTGTGGGAAGGGACTACTTCATTTCAAACCCTCCTGCACCCAGCTCAGGATAGGTATTTAATAAAATGCTTATTGATTAACTCTCTGTTGATGTACCTTTATATTCCCAGCACCCAGCACTTAATAAGCACTTTTTGGATTAAATGGTGTTGAACTGGGGGCAGCCCCTGGGGTTTTTTGCCTTCCCAAATTTGGTCTTTGGGTAAAAAAATCTGAGGCCCGAGGGCCCCCCAAGAAGCTCTGTGGGGTGACTTAAACCCAGGGGAATTTGCCGGGCTTGATTTGTGGGGAGAGCATGACCCTTGTGGAGGAGGTGAAGTCATGGCCATTTCCTGGGCCCCTATCTGATCTTAAACCTCGAGTTTACTGGAAACCAACTCTTATTTCGGCACAGAATTGAAACTACCTCACCTCCTCCCCATCCCCCATCCCCAAGCACCAACCCCTAAACCTTGCTCATGCAGGGCAGGACCGCTGGCTGTTTGCTGCCTAAGTGGGGCACAAACTGGGGAGGCAGAAGAAAGGGATGATGATCATGGAGGGTGGAGAGACAACAAAGGCCTCTAAAAATGACCAAAAGAAAGCTCTCGGAGTCTGGGTTGCCTCAGAATTCCCCCAGCCCTGCCCTCAGCTCAGTCTCCCCTGATGAGAAAGGGCCCTAAGTTCTGGAGGAGCTCGGAACAGTTCTCTGGTTGCCCCCACCAGTGAATCCTGGGCATTGTCTGATCCATTGGAAAGGCTGGCCTGTTTGAGAGGCTCGTGGGCGCTCTGGGTCTCATCTCTGCCAGGAAGCTCCTAAGGACTTAGGAAAAAGGGACAAATCGACACCTTCTGTGTTTTCTCCTTTTCCTAAGCCCTTAGGAGCATAATGGGTCAATATCCATCACATTAGGGAGCTGCCCCAGATAGCCACTCAGGAGGCTCTTTCCAGCTCTGGTCTCTGTGGTTCGAGGGATGGGCACCCACTCCCCTATGGGATTTCCAACATATTTGCTGACTGACCCTGTCTGTTAGGCCGTAAGGGCGTGGTTCCCCACTTTCTCCCCCGTTCTTCTTTCAAACATCCTTGAGGTTGGGTCTGTTTTGCGCCAAGTGACAAGGGGTCTCAAAATGCAGATCTCAACAAGGCTGCCCAGTATTCAATATCTTCTTGCAATCTTTATGTTTTCCTATGTCTTTGGGAAAAAAAAGGAAATCAGACCCCAAACCTCCAGCTGTCCAGCACCAACTGTCTGTCACATGTGAGCCACTCCTTGAGCTGCAGACCAAGGGGCTGGCCACTCAGCTGGCAATCCAGCGGGCACAGTTTACCTAACAGGCACTGCTGAGGTAACCATGGACACACAGACACAGTCAGACTCAACTGTAAATGGAAGGGGCCAAGACTCTTAATTCCCAAGTCCAGACTATCAGCAAAGCTCCAAGCCACCTTCTGTTACTTTTGCTGTCCCTGCCTTAAATGTCTGAAGAACAGAAAGAGCTGGGTGTATACACGGTATACGCCCATAGTGGGTCCACAGAGAATCCTCAGTTACCCTGCTTGGTTTTAAGCAAAAGAGCTTATAATTCACTCAGGACAGGCAGTGTATATCAATCAGAGAATCAATAAGCATTTATTAAGCACCTACTATGTCAAACAATGTCAAGCATTTATTAAGTACCACGTTCACCAAGCACTATACTACATCTTGGGGATACAAAAGCACAAATGGAGCAGTCCGTATCTCATGGTGCTTCCATGCTCTCAGCAAGATCCTATGAGGTGACTTAATGGATAGAACGTTTGATCTGAAGTCAGGAAGACATCTCTCTGAATTAAAAGCTGGCTTCAGACTCTAGCTGTGTGACTCTGGGCAAGTCCCTTAACCTTGTTTACCTCTATTTCCTCATCTGTAAAATGAGCTGGAGAAGGAAATGGCAAACCACTCCATTGTCCCTGCCAGTCATAAAGAGTTGAACTTAACAACCACAAACACTTAAGTATCAATAAGTAAAAACTGATCATATACTTATTGCAGGTGCTGAGGTTACAAAGACCCAAATGGAGCTGTCTCAAGGACTTTATTTTCTCCTGAAAAATTCACACCCAGGAGTAGCTGGGTGGGGCAGTGGATAGAGACCAACCCTGAAGGCAGGGGCACCTGAATTCAAATCTGGTCTCAGTCACTTCCTAGTTGTGTGACCCTGAGCAAGTCACTTAACCTCAATTATCTCAGAAAAAAAATCACATACAGTGTGTGTGTGTGTGTGTGTGTGTGTGTGTGTGTATGTTTAGAAAGGGCTAAATATCTTCACCCTCAATATAAGTCCTTAGATGAAGGCCCCAAATGAATGTTTGCAGACTGTCTGATCTTTGTCCAGGGATTTTAATGAAACAAGGATCACGTGCCTCTACCTCCAATTTGTGACCTGAAAATGTAACAAGTAACAAGGACAGCTATCACTTCACTTCCAGCTCCACACTCTTGCAAGTCACTTTGCAACATTAACTCCTTTGAGTCCTCTTCACAATAACTACATAAAGGAAGCCCAATGGGTCTTAGTTTGCTTTTTGGTAGAGGGGGAAATTGAGGCTGCCATGTAGCACCAGAGGTAGGATCTGAAACCAGATCTCTTCCAGGCCTCCCAGTCTAGCCACAGACCCACTCTCTGGGCAGCACCCAAAAGCAGACGTAGTCAAAATCAGAGCAAGAAAAGCTTGGGTGAATTCTAACTCTCGATCTTATCTGAGTATGGTTGGTGACCCAACTTTTTGGTCCTTGTGGGAGAAATGCGGGGCCACAGCATTGTCTGACCTCCCCCAGTTGTTGGGCTAGGAGCAAGATACAAGGACTGTATCTCCTGCCACCCCCTGCCAGGCCCTTCTTTCCTCTGCTCTGGCCAGGCTGTGCCCTTGCGAAGGCTTCCTCGTGCCCATTTCTTAGGATTCGTGATCCCAAGGGAAGGCAGAGAAGCCAGATTGACCCCAGAACGGAGACAAAGTCACAGACCAGCCCCGGGATCTGCCAATGGGAGCATGTCTAAAGCATGGTGTCAACTGCATTACGCCCAGATCAGAAACCGGCGCGGAGGCCAAGAGGGCCGCTCACTGTGCCAGCTCTCTCTTCCTCTCACGCTGCTAATGGAGTTTCCTTCTGTGGGCTGCCTCGGAGACTAGGCACAGAATGCAGGGGAACGTGGTAGAGCGGTGTACCGGGAGCACAGACCAGCGGGAGCGGGGAGGGCCGACACAGAGTCTAAAAGCTTTGTCTACCTCCAGGTGCTGTTTAGAGGGTGGCCGACCTTGGGACTGCCAGCATGAGGGCCTGGTGGAGGGCTGAAGCCTTCTAGAACGAGCCAGGATTCCAGCCCCCGAATTAGATCCTTCCACCTGCCCCATCCAAGTCAGCCTCTTGTCTCCAGCCTCTCTGACCAGCACGACCCTGTCTCAGGGTGGAGACTCGTAACCACAAGGGATCTCCCCATCCAGTGATAGCCCGTCTCACTTGGGGATGCTTTTCGGTATTAGCTCCTTGGCCCATGGCAAGACTTGGGCTGAGTCCCGCCTTCTGTGCCCAAGAAGGTGGAGGCCAGCCTCCTAAAATGCCTCCATTTTCACAATACGGAGACCCTTATGGAAGACACTTGCCAACTTCAGGGAGGCCGGGGCGGGGCTCGGTGCCTGCTTCATAGCAAAGCCTTGTACACCAATTACCGACTGTAGTCCAATATCCTCTCTGTGCTTTGGCTGGAAGCTGTCTCAGGCTAACCACACCCATTTGGCTCAGGCCAGCCTCCCCCCCCCACCCCCGCTCCTTCTTTTTCTTCTTTCCTGACCTGTAATGAATATGAGCTCCCCAACCTCCCAACAAAGTTGGAAAAATTGTTCTGCTGGAGAAATGCAACTGAGTCTAAAGCAACCATTCTCTTTGGGATTCTCATTCTGAATGTCCTTGTGATGAGGATTCTTCCAGACTTTTGTGTAGCCACACATAGAGATATGTAAATATGGGGGTCTCTGTAGACACAGCACATCTAGACAGCTATCCATATGTGGGGAGGGTACTGCGTGGTTCAGAGACCGCACACCGATTGCAGTCACATGCACGACCTTCCGAGGTGATACCCCTGGACGTACGCTGCCGTTCCACCGTCACCCAAGGCTGGATTTGGAACCAGAAAGGCCAGGCTCCAATTCGGTCTCTGATACATGAAACGAGTCATTTCCAGAGCCTCAGCTTGATCATCTATAAGATCAGGGGGAGGGCCTTAGAGGCTGACAAGTCTTCTGGAGCTCTGAATATCTGATGTTGCGATGCAGGTCGGTTTCCCCACCTTTAAAATGAAGGCCCTGGACTGAATGTCCTCTGAGATCCCAGCCAGCTCTTGACCATGATCTTCACCACTCCACGAACATGGATGCTGACCTGCTGCCTCCACTGGGCAGGATTCTGTCATCTCCTCCCTGCTTCTACCCCGACCTCTCCCTCCAGTCTTTCTGGAGCACACCCCCGCTCCTCTGCCCCCTTTTCGGAACTCCCAGAAGGCTCACTCTGGAGCACACAAGGGAGCGCCCGATGGTTGACTGTTTCAAGCCAGTGACTGATTGTTTGGGGTGTACTCCTATCCCCCTGCAATGGTCAGTTCCTGCAGGACAGTGAGTATTTTTAAAGCCCTTTTGACAATCAGTCAAGTTCAGAAGAGAAAAGGGGGCTGATCTTGGAGCCATAGCATCCACATTCAAAACTAGCATATAGTAGGTGCTTAATAAGTGCTTGGTCCTTTCCCTTGTTCCCCCAGAGTTCTGTATTAATATCAGTCCTTGTCATTCTTGGTTGTTGTTTATGACAGGTTTTCTCAGCAAAGATGAGGGGGTGGGATTGCCTTTTCCTTTTCCAGCTCATCTCATAGTTGAGGAAATGAAGGCAAGCAGGATGAAATGACTTGCCCAGAGTCACACAGTTGCTAAGTGTCTGAGGCCACATATTGAAACTCAGGTCTTCCCTTCTCGAGGGTGGGCATCCTATCCCCTGCACCACCCTTGAATTATCCTTCAGTGATGGCCAAATACTAGATGGTTCCTATTTGCTGATGTGATGTAAATGTGCCCAGTGGGCACCTCGTCTTTTAAGTTGGTCTGGGACCCAGCCTTGCCCTTCCTCTCCCCCATCCCCTTGGTTCGGGCTTCCCTGGCCTTTAGTAGATCCTTCTTCAGCTCAAGTCAATTCAATTTGACAAATAAGTGCCCAGGATGTGCCAGGCGCTCTCCTAGGTGCTAGAAGCAC